>NC_136905.1:10913572-11241391 GCF_949606895.1 Notothenia rossii
ATTCACCATTAACCACAATGACATGGGGACACTAACTAAACATGGGCATCTCAAAATGGCAGCCTCAGCCACACAGGTATGACAACATTCACGACTGTATTCTAAACCACAAGAGGTAAAAGTAATATTTGCAAGAGGCTGGGGGAAATCGGTTTATCCAAATGATCGGTTTCAAGTCTGATGTTTACGTGCGCAACACAGAAACACAAGAAAAATATAGACTGTTCAAGGAAACAGTGAAAAGACTCACGAAATACGGACAAAAGCAAGAAGAAAGGCGGCGTTAAGAATGGCAATAAATTACAGATATACATGGAGGACAAAGAGCAGTTTTAGTTGGTGATCAGTTTTGCCCCACAATTAAATGATTAAACAAGTTCCTACTTTCATCCGGTTTTATACAAGCTTTCCAATGGCTTTTGATGGCAGTAAATCATGTTACCTTTTCGAGGCTTCAATGGTTATCTTTGAGTCATAGGCTACAGGTCATGAGACGAGATGTTTTGGTTTGCTGGAAAGGTATCTGCAGTATCGCTGCTGTTGGAAACCCATGGAGAGTCCAAACTGTTGGAGTTGATTAACTATATTGTAACACACAAGCAATTCATTATAAATGCAGAGATTGATTTCAGCAAAAGTACATTCTATGTCAAAAGGAGTTTTAACATCATGAAATTAGATAAAATATTGATTGCCAAAGATTTGAATATTCATCATATCTAGGTTCAGTACAGTTCAGGCCAGTTCCTTCTCACTTTGTTTTTAATAGAGCGCTAATATTGTGTTCAATGCAAAGTCAATATGAATGGTTTAAATGGGACTAAGGGGAGCAGTTTTTCCAACCATGCAAGGCAATATTAATACAAAGCAAATGTGAATTGTGGCAGTGTATTTTACTTGCCATCTCAAATTATTGTTGACAACAATATTGGCATAGGAAGCATAACAAAAAAAAGGATTTCAAAATAGAACATCTCTCCTAAACACAACAAACGACGATCTTGATTTCCAAAAATCTGGTAAATACTGAGAATATAAACACATTTTAAACATTTGTTTTGTTAATCTTTGATCAAATGGTAACAGGTCTGCACTTATAAATACACAGAAAAATATATTTAAGTCACAGAGACAAAAAGATTAGAGACTGTGACCTCCACACTTTTTTTGTTTTGTATTAAATGTACATTTATTGGTGCCATATCCATAAAACAACATTCAAGTGCGGCTAAGGGATTATTAAACATCCAAACAAACTACTTCTGAAAACTTGTTTGAACAGTTTCTTACATTTGTGTGATTAATGCTTTTTGGCAGGGAACAGATTGTGTAGCATCATGAAACTGATTGAGAGGGTTTGGTTTTAACTGTGAACACATTTTGAAGGTTATCTCAGAACTTGGAAGTCACAAGCTTTTTCTGTTTAATTTCCCAACGTGAACAGAATAAATCTATATGTGTTGAAAATGCTGAACGATAATGTGATGAATAGATAAGATATGATGATTTTGTGTGGTCATGTTGACTTTCATGCCTTTTGAGTAAGTGTATATCTTCAGCAAATGTCATGCCGTAAGAAGATTGAGGAGTCTGTCAGCTGGGGGCCGAACGACCAGCGAACCTCTGTGAGGTTTACGTTGTCGATACGTCGAGTCAAAAAAACACTTATCTATAATCCAAGGAAAGTCCAATCTGTAAAAGTTAGCATTGGTTTGGTAGAGATCCACTGTATAATTGTCTATTGATTCCCTTCTGCAGAGTAGAGTATGTAGATAAGATCAGCAGGATAAAATGTATTTTGCTAAATTTATACTGTTATAAATGAATTCTGTTCACAGTCAAATATGTTCTAGATGCTATTTATTTCATTAGAGAGGTCACTTTAACCTACTTCCTCACTTTACCCCGGTTCCACAGCCCTAAACCTTTTTTATTTATTTAATGGAAATGCATTATATAATAGTATATTGGATAACTATCATCCAGTTGGAAAACTGTATGTAAATCCTCGTTTATGATGACCGATATTTCTACAAGGCGAACGTGAAATGGAAAGAATTTAGGGGACACTCTTAGAATAAGGAGAATTAGGGTTTATCTTGTGTAACTGGACCTTTACTGCTCTTAAAATCCCAATTAGGACCTTGTCTTTGGCCGCGGCTGACTCGTGGTTACAAGACATTGCTGTTACCCTCATGTGTACTGTAGCTTTCCATGGAGGTGATTCAAAGACTCAAGTTTGCTTGTATGTCACCTCAGTAATATGTGAAAATAATTGAAAAATTCATTATAATCAAAATTTGTTGGAATTACAACAGGGTTTCGGATTTGGCTGATTCAGTCAGTTTGGTTACTGAATATATACATCTTTTTTATAAATTAATGTGAATAATAATGTCATTTTACACAAAAATTGTATGAAATGTGAGAGAAAAGTAATTCAAAATGTAAGCTACATATCCTGTGTTCCATTAGAAGTGTGTGATTATGAGTTTAGATTTTCCAGCAGTCACAACAGTATGCCTTTTTATGTATACCTTTCTTTTTAGTTGCACAGCTTATATTATTTGGCAGAAAACCTCTCGAACAATACGATAAATATGTTGGTACCAACCAGGGTTTTCTTTGTTGACATGCAGAATTTCTATGAATATAGTTTTTGTAAGGTTTTGTAAAAAAACAGGGGGGAAAAAACGATTTTGTTTTCCTAGTAACTGTATGTGTTAAGAGAACATTAGAAAGACTGACATCCGAGTAGAACATGGGGACATTAATCTAAATATTATAGAAAAGGTGTTGAATTATTTTCTTTTTAACACATTGTGAATAATTCAAATGTACAGTTTGCTGTATGGGTTATATGACATTTTAAATAAAAAATACAAACTGTATCTCCCCTACTGATTGATTGGCGTTTTGTCACCATTAGGTTAGGTTATGTATTTGTACCCGTAGGTAGATTATGTTTGCAGAGAAAAAGACAAGCGTTCCATCCTGACACTAAAAATAAACACAAACAACATACACATCTCTAATAAAAGGACTAGTAAAAGTACAAGTATACCCTGCTCAACCAAATCTCAAAAATATTTAAAAAACATTTTAAGAAGGAAAACAAACATGGACATTCAAAATTCACAATTAAATAAATAAATAAGAATAGGCATCTGTGTGACGCTCCTACACTCTAAACCCGGATTTTATTGAAATTAAAATGTTAAGCTGTCATTAATAAAGCCGTTCATGTTTTGTAAAAAGACTGTCATTACTAAAGCAAATGAGTTGTTTGCACTATTTAGCTGAAATGTGCATTGCAATAATCCTATTTAGTCCTATTTATCCTATTAACTTAACCTGTTAAGTTTCTTGCTTGTGTAAAAACTTAAGTGGTTTAAGGCAACGCGTTTCCACGCGAATTTCTAGTAAAGTCAACTAAGCCGGGCTAAGAGTGTATGATATGTTAATTTGTGCAATAGCTGCTGGGATAAAACTGTTTTTATACCGCTTCGTTCTACTCCTTGGGACAAGTAACCTCCGGCCCGAAGGAAGAAGCTTGAACCATGCAAAAAAACATCAACATTTGGCATTGTGACGTGAAATGTGAGTTCCTTATAGTTGGATATTTACCATCACTATGTTCGCCTTCCAATTAGATTCTTACAATCAAGCAATTATTAGGTTTTTAGGCTAAATGTAGCATTACCATTTATTACCGGATCATAGCAACATGATACATTTAGATTAATGTGGATTAGATTTGATCAATGAGAGCAGGGATCACAGCACTATCTAAATATAAGGTACGGCCAATGAACATCAAAAGCACAGTGAATCATTAAAAGCAAGCACATGTAATGGACCATAATAACAATTTTAGAATCATTGAAGAAAACTAAGAATCCCAAATTGTGCACCGCTTGTATTCAGATTAAATATCCTATTGTGCACAAAGTACACATAACAAGCAATGTGCAGCAAGGTTTTGTTTAAAAAATATCCTGCTGATCCTATTATTGAATGCCAAACAATTTTGTGTTTTCAATTTGGGAGCAGCATTATGTGACTGAAAGTCAAATTGAAGGGGCACATAGACATGGTAAACACACGCCTTGGTTAATAAGCATGATTAATATTGACAATGTTTGTTGCCACATTTACTAAGGTCAAACAAAGCAAAACAGATTATGCTACAAAACTAACAATGACATGATTTAGATACTAAGAAGAGATGAGCAAACAGCTGCCTGGGTAGGTAGCATAATACAGTTCGGTAACTTCAAAACAGACTAATGCATACGGCAGCTCTCTGTGACCAAAAAAAGAAATGAAGGAACCTTTGAAGGCTGAACATCTAAAAGGTCTCTCAAAAGTGTCTCAGGGACAGGTACACAAAGTTATTCAGAACCATGAAACCTTTCCGAGGTAACATACACTGCCTTATAAGAAGAAACCAAAAGGAGCCTTTTTAAAAAGCAAGGATTCTTTTTTACATTTTGAATATACAAATATACATGTATAGAAACAGCAAGCATGCAACAGCTGGATGTAAGGCCACTCAGGTCCATGTAGAAAGTCAAAGTAAACTTTATTGTCAATCTTTCAGTTTGTGTGTACAGACAGAGAGATCGAAATACCGTTTCCCACAATCCCGAATATAAAAACAAATATATAAAAATATGTATGCAAATATATATATATATATATATATATATATTGTAGTGCCGAGAGACGGGAGTCGGAGGCGGGGTATCGAAGGTACAAGCTAGACTTTTATTTAACATCAGAACAACATGTAAACAGCTTTCAGCCCGGGAAGATAAGACCGGGGGAAACAGGAAGTCCGGTCAACTCACTAATGTCCGTGCGGAACAATACCCCAACCCATAGTTCCGTGGGTGAATAATGTCAATCACCACACAAGCCCCCCCAGAATTCACCCATAGTCAAAACCCTCGCGCCTGGGAGGAAGTACCGCCCGACCCCGGCGCGTACGGACCACAGGGGCTGAGGAGGGCGGGGCCGCAGGTGAGGGCAGGGGCAGGGGCGCCAACGAGGGCGAGGGCATCCCCACAGGGGGTGGGGGGCGGGACATGGGAGGGCGGCCCCGACGTGGGGGCAGAGCCAACTCCAACGGCCTGGAAACGTCCACGTGAGCAGGCTTAATCCGATCAACGGACACAGTCTCAGGCCTGCCACCAACGTCCACCACCAGGCTCTTGTCCCCGTGACGTATGACCCTGAACGGACCGTCGTAAGGGGGGCGCAGGGTACCGCGGTGAGCGTCGTGGCGAATAAAAACGAAATCCGCCGACCGTAATCCGGGGGACACCCGGAAAGCTGGGTTGCTGTGCTGCGACGTGGGGACGGGCGTGAATGTCCCGGCGGTCTCCAGCAGGGAGGAGCGCTGCCCGGCTGCAGACCAGGGCACAGTGGCGGTGGGAATGAATTCCCCGGGGACCCGTAGCGTCTGGCCATAGACGAGCTCCGCCGACGAGGACTGCAGGTCTTCCTTGGGGGCACACCTGAGGCCGAGCATAACCCACGGGAGCTTATCCACCCAGTTGCCGTCTGTCAATCCGGCACGCAGTGACGCCTTCATGGATCGGTGAAACCGCTCACACAATCCGTTAGCCTGGGGGTGATATGCGGTGGTGCGGTGCAGCTTGACCCCCAAACCCACAGCAACAGCGTTCCACAGCTCCGAGGTGAACTGAGAACCGCGGTCAGAGGAGAGGTCAGACGGGGTCCCGAAGCGCGCCACCCACGTGCCGATGAAAGCGCGGGCGACGTCGGAAGCTGACGTCGAGGTGAGGGGAACGGCCTCGGGCCAGCGGGTCGTCCTGTCCACCATCGTAAACAGGTAGGTGAAACCGTGAGAGGGGGGAAGCGGACCTACGAGGTCGACATTGACATGGTCAAACCTCCTCTCAGGAACCGCAAACAGTTCAAAAGGGGCCCTAGTATGGCGGTGGACTTTAGCCCGTTGACAAGCCACGCATGCGTCGACCCAGGACTTCACGTCCTTCTTAAGCCCCTGCCACACGAACTTCTGCGACACCAACTTCACGGACGGTTTCCTACCGGGGTGGGAAAGATTGTGAACCGCCTCAAAAACGGGTCGGCGCCAGTCCGTAGGGACTAGCGGTCGAGGCTGGCCCGTGGAGATGTCACACCACAGCTTCGCGCCCGAGTCACCGACCGTGACCTCCTCCAGTCGCAATCCCGTGACCGAGGCCTTGAGGGTCTGGACCCCGTGGTCAGAGGCCTGGTCAGCGCCCATGCGGAGGTAATCGAGGCCCAGCTGCACAGCTCCGATGACCGCTCTGGAGAGGCAGTCCGCGACCACGTTAGCCTTGCCAGCGATGTGTCGTATGTCCGTGGTGTACTCGGAGATGTACGAAAGCTGGCGTTGCTGTCGGGCGGACCACGGCTCGGCCACCTTGGACATGCAGAAGGCTTGTGATCCACGAACGCCACAAACTCCCGGCCTTCCAGCAGGAAACGGAAGTGGCGAACAGCCAAATAGAGACCAAGGAGTTCCCTGTCGAAAGCGCTGTACTTGCGCTCCCTGGGAGTCAACTGGCGGCTGAAAAAGGCAAGCGGTTGCCAGGCGCCGTCGACCCATTGTTCATGCACCGCGCCCACAGCGTAGTCAGACGCGTCGGTGGTGATAGCGATGGGGGCCCTGTGTGACGGGTGAGCCAACATGGCGGCTTCGCTCAGGGCGGCTTTGGTGGCATCGAAAGCAGCTTCCCTTTCAGCCGTCCAGTCTATGACCTGGCCGGGGGACTTGTCCTTGAGGGCCTCGTACAGCGGGCGCATGGTGTGGGCCGCCCGGCGGATGAACCGGTGATAAAACGTCACCATCCCGAGGAACTCTCGGAGCGCCCGAGCTGTAGACGGTCGTGGAAAGGCGGACACGGCCTCCACTTTCGATGGGAGGGGGGCGGCTCCATCTTTGCTGATGAGATGCCCGAGGAAGTGGATGGAGGACAACCCGAACTGACACTTTGCCGGGTTGATAATCAGGCCGTGTTGGCTGAGCCTCGCAAAAAGGACACGGAGATGTGCCTGGTGCTCTTCAGAGGAGGAGCTGGCGACAAGGATGTCGTCTAAATAGACGAAAATGAATGGCATGTCTCTGAGCGCCGAATCCATCAGCCGCTGAAAGGACTGAGCTGCGTTCTTAAGTCCAAACGGCATACGCAGGAACTCGAAAAGCCCGAACGGCGTAATCACCGCAGTTTTGGGGACGTCTGAGGGGTGCACCGGAACCTGATGGTAGCCCCGCACCAGATCCACCTTGGAGAAAACCAGCTTGCCCGCCAGGTGTGAAGAGAAGTCCTGGATGTGAGGGACCGGGTAGCGGTCTGGCGTAGTGGCGTCGTTAAGGCGGCGGTAGTCACCACACGGTCGCCAGCCACCGGCTGATTTAGGGACCATGTGGAGCGGCGAAGCCCAAGGGCTGTCCGAGCGGCGGATGATGCCCAGACGCTCCATGCTGTCGAACTCCGACTTGGCAACCGACAGCATGTCAGGGTTGAGCCGCCGGGCCCTAGCATAGACTGGGGGGCCTTCAGTGTCAATGTGGTGCTCTACCCTGTGTTTGGTAGTGGCAGCGGAAAAGGTGGGCTGCGTCAAGTCGGGAAACTCACTGAGAAGGTGCTGGAACTTGTCACCCTGCGAGAGTGAGCTGGAGAGCCCGCTGAATGACGCCTCGCCGCGGGTACATGCGAACGAGGCAAACGTCAGTGCGTCCACCAGGCGGCTGTTCTTGACGTCCACCAGCAGTCCGTGAGCGCACAGGAAGTCTGCGCCAAGGAGGGCGAAGGAGATGTCAGCCGTGATGAAATCCCACTTAAACCGCTGACCCTCGAAACACAGGTCCACTGTCTTTGTGCCATAGGTGCGGATAGGGGTGTCGTTAGCGGACGTCAAAGGTGGGCCGTGGCCCCCACCGGCGGCGTCCTCCAACGTAGCCGGCAGGACGCTCCGCTGGGCTCCTGTGTCACAAAGGAGTCTGCGACCAGAGAGGGTGTCCCTGATGAACAGGAGCCGGTTGGATGTGCCCACGCTCGCGGCCACTACCGAGCGCAGGCCTTGGCGTTTCCCGTTTCCTTGTAGGTGCAGGGGGGACGGCACATCCTCGCTTTCGCCCCATAGCGTGCATGGTACTGACACAGGCCAGGGCTGGAGTCGCTGACGTCGGCCCTGGAGCTTCTGCTAGGTGGCATGCCTCTACCAGGGAAGGAGCCGCTGCGTGTCGGGGCCAGCACCTCAGGGGTAAAACGCTGGGTGGCCAGGAAGAACCGGTCAGCTTCTTCGGCTAAAGCGCGTGGCTCAGTAATAGCCGTGTTAGCGAGCGCTGTCTGAACATGCGGCGGCATGTGCCGAAGAAACAGTTCTATGAACAAAAAATTGGGTTCTTCCGTACCTAGCAGGTTGAGCATCATTTCCATGTGGTCAGAAGGCTTGCTGTCTCCCAGGCTATGAATAGCGAGCAGGCGTCGGGCCCGTTCCGACCGAGACAGCTCGAAAGTCTTTAGCAGGAAAGCCTTGAACGCTGCATATTTATCCTGGGCAGGGGGAGATGTAATAAAGCCCACCGTCCGGGTCGCAGTGGAGCTTCCCAGTGCCGAAACGACGTGGAAATAGCGTGATGCGTCATCAGTTACTCCGCGGAGGGCGAACTGAGCCTCCGCCTGTGCGAACCATGCAGCCGCAGATGTATCCCAAAACTCCGGCAGTTTGAAAAAAACGGCGTTATTTGCCATGCTCGGTTCAGTCTCGGATCCTTCTACGAGACTTATGTCGGGGTCACCAATGTAGTGCCGAGAGACGGGAGTCGGAGGCGGGGTATCGAAGGTACAAGCTAGACTTTTATTTAACATCAGAACAACATGTAAACAGCTTTCAGCCCGGGAAGATAAGACCGGGGGAAACAGGAAGTCCGGTCAACTCACTAATGTCCGTGCGGAACAATACCCCAACCCATAGTTCCGTGGGTGAATAATGTCAATCACCACAATATATATATATCTATATACACAATCAAAAGACACATGTATACACATGCACACATTAATACCTAAATGAAAGCAAAACCATCAATATATACAAAATAACATTCGCTTCAGAAAGCAGAGTATTGCAAAACTACAGAGAAAAAGCGGAAGGAATGAACGTGTGTGCCTTCAATTGTGTTCATGACTGAATATGTGTCGTGACGTGAAGTAGCCATCGACTGCAATAGGCAGAGTTTAACCTTGCTGGCTACTGATGGCAGACGTGCATGTTGAGAAAGCAAGGGGAAACCCCAGGCCACAGCGTTGAGGAGCAGTGGGCGCATAATGAGCGATGGGCAGGAGCCTTGCGCCTAATGGGAAGATTTATTATCTCTCACTATCAATTAATCCCTTCGGACAGACCGGGGCCAGCAGGAGCGCATCAGGAGTATGTAAAAGAGAGAGAGAGGGAGGGAGGCAGAGGGAGGACGGGAGCCAGCCAAATGAAAAGAGAGAGATGTGAAAGGACATGAGAGAGGTTGAGGGAGCAGGAGCCGTAGGGCGAAATGGAAAGAGATGGGGTGAGAACAGGAAGATGGCAAAGAGAATAAGAGAATGATTTGAAAACCCACACAAATTTGAGAGCTCTATAGAGAGCAGAGGGACGAGAAAAAAAGGGTAATGACAAAGTCAAGAAGGTTGAAAAGTTGTTAATAAGATATGGACAAGAAAAAGGAATTGGGGAAATACATGAGATTGAAATAAAAGGGAGAGCAAATAATGAGTGAAGAAACAGTAGATAAAGAGAACTCAAGACATCTGGGAGACTCCAACTGCATTTAGATGACTGACCCAACACTGTGAGCTACTTTTAAGATTAGCTACATGTTCAGCTTAGCATAACAATCAGCTGGACTGCTGGATAAACAATGCAAATGAACTTTGGAAGAGGGTCAACAAAATAGACAATTTTAAGAAATGAGACATTTTCTAAAATATCCTGATGACATGATTCCATTCAGAAGCAGTTGTATGTGGTGGTGCTCAATTATGTTGGAGTGGCTTTTAAGAAAATGACTTTTTGTTCATAATGGAAAGTCTACGTTTCATGTTATGTTAATGGCCTCAGACTAATGTAGAACCATAACCTAGAGTGGTTTTGCATAGTGTTGGGTATGAAGTGCATAGCAGAAGGATTGAATAAAAAGACTTGCTGTGCTTTGACAGTCCTCTATGTCAGTGGTTCTCGACTGGTGTTGAACTTGAATTTATTTTTGAAGGCCCGATTTTCTAACCCTGTGCATGCAGTAGGCGTTGGACTGGAAGTACCGGAGACCATGAACGGTTTTGAAAACTTCTTTCACGTAGTGATCATCCTCTCAATAAAACATCTTTGCTGATGTTTGTTCGAGTCTTCTGGCCAATCAGAATCAAGATTGTTGCCGGAAGTCCCCACGGAGGATAACTTTGCGGAAGAACTATTCTTTATACATCCATGGGTACAACTTCAGATAAAAATGAACACATAATGAAATATGACCCCCGGTTTGATGATTGACAGGTCACAGAACAATGGGGGCTATCTACCCTTACCCACAAAGTAATTCACACAGACAAGTTCAGCTGTCTGAACAAAGTGAAAAACAAACAATGGCATAAAATATTATTAATATGTCGGGTAGTAATAGATTTATTTATTTCCTTCTCAGAGTGTACCAGAATGTTTATATGTTAGTATTTCTAAAAATCTCCTCGGGGAGAATCCCCCCAGATCCCCCGTCTGGGGTTGGATCTTCAGCATGTCTGACTTTTTATGTTAGTTCAGCTTTGATCCCATCATCTCATTAAACCTTTTTTTTAAAGCATACTTTAGTTCTGTGAAGGGATATTAGGGATGTATGCACTGTACTTCACTTTAATTAATATTGTATGCTGAAAAGGGTATATATTACAGCACAATTTTCTAATGTACATGTGCAAGTCATGTGCAAGTCTCAAGTATTGACCTACAAGTATCAAGCAAGTCCCAAGTCACTGTGGTGAGAGTCAAGCAAGTCAAGTCAAGTCATACGAAATTCTGATGAATAAGCCCAGTTTCCACATTTAAATCAGTTACAGTGGTTATGAAAATGGATTCAACCCACACTATGATCTTCATTACATACACAGTTAATTATTTGAAATCTAATTTAGACCGATGACAATCATATTAGATTCATATTAACCCTAGAACTGCAGACAATATAGCTAGGACTCAAAAAGTCTGTTCAAGTATTTAATTTAAATTGCCGTTAACACTAAAACCGCCAACAGCTTCAGCACCTACATAGATATCATTTTCAAATCATTTCATTTGTTCCTCTTCATAATTTCCTTATAAACTAAGTAGGACGATTTAAAACTCGCTTAATTGGGTTAATTTTGAAATGGCTTCAGTTCATCATCATAACAGATCAAAAGGTTCAGATTCATTTTACAATAAATCAAGGAATGATGCACTTCTACAAACAAAAACCACATAATTAAAACATTTAAACAAACTTCTAAAAGTAGATGAACTACATTATTCAAAAGTTTACAGTAACTTCTGATAATAATACAGGGGAAATAAACGAGGCATCTCTTTTCCTCTCTCTCTCTCTCTCTCTCTCCCTCCTGACAGCCCGTCAGTATCAGTCAAAATGAATCCCTTGGCGGTTCTTGTGTTCATTTACCCCGTTTTGTCTTCTCTTTGCAATGCTTAATTGATTTGAAACCAAGTCTAACGTAGCTTAAACTCAACACATTCACGTACCTTTCTCTGTGTTTTTTTTTTGTAGTGACGGATGAAGTTGGATGTTGTGGCGGTCCTCTCACTGATCTTTATGCTGCAGACCCTGCATACCGCTGCTCTCTTCTTATTACCGTCATCAACAACATAATCCTTGAATCCAAATTTGACTATTTTTGGAGTAAAGCTAGCAGCTGCCATGTTAACTGACACTCCTACCTTCTAGAGGGTTGCCAGGTTTGCGCGCATGGCGCTTTAATCACCCAATCACGTTTCTAAAAAACTAAACGTAATATCTCAATACAAAAACAAACGCAAATATTTAATTTTAAAAAGTCAAGTCCTTTCAAGTCATCCGTTTCAAGCTTAAGTCAAGTCTTTTATCAATGTTAGTCAAACAAGTCTCGAGTCCAAAAATATGCGACTCGAGTCAAGTCAATCATGTGACTCGAGTCAAGTCATGTGACTCGAGTCCCCACCTCTGGATTTGAGTGGTTCAAAATGTTGGTTAGCGATTTATTGACAAAGTGAAAAGTGGGTCCCGAGGCCTGACCAGTTGAGAACCACTGCTCTCTATATCACGTCCTCACATTTATTCTCTCATATTTGTCTGGACTGTGCCATGTTTGATAAGTGTACTGCTGCATGGACAGTACAACCTAAAGCTGACCTCCAGCGTCTTTGCCATTATGGAGACTTCCTCGGTCTGTCGCTCATGCACGCTGGCGGTTTTCTCACTCTGACGGCACATGTCCGGACCAGCGCTCTCTTTGATGACCTTGACAGGGCCGTCAGTGGGTGATGTTCTGCTTGACACTCCAGGGCGATGTGCTGGAGCCCCATGGCTGTGCATCATCGACCCATTTGGCGGTGAATAGATGTCGGGTCTGTGCCATGCTCATCTCTGTTGACCCACTGGGTGAGAGACCCATCTCAGCTTAAGCCGCAGCAGAGGATTGGCTTGATAGGAAAGCCATTGCGTGCTGAACCTTATTATAGGCAATGTCATCATCCAAGAAAACTGAATTCCCCCAAGGAAGTGTGAGATATGTAGCTGTAAAGGATGCCGCTGAATAAATATTTTTTAGGAGAAATGAAGTTAGAAATCACCTTCAAACAGAACAACAAAGGGTTTTACAAACTAGGGCATGGACTTTAAGGTAGTGTTGCATCAACATACAAACATATAGTTGACTTTGAAGCACGTTTTTTAATTCTGTAATAACTTCACTATATTGAAAATTTAAGTATAATAGTGGAATCAGTCTTCCCCACATCGGATGGATCATTTTGTGGGTTGTCTTTGACAGCAGATTTGACATTTTTGCCAAATGATAACGGAACACAAGAGGCGCCACAGAGAGAAGTTAGAAAAGGGAACAAACTGCAAATCTCCAAATCTCCAAATCTCCAACAAGGTAATTCTAATTGACAATTACCAATCACAATAGTTGATCACTTTTGTGCATTCACGTCAAAAGAAAATCTAAATCCTAATTGGGTCCAGAGGCCAACATGAGTCTTATCAAGTGAAATAAAGTGATGCATCTCACTTATATAGTTTCAAAATCATGTGGTCTGCCAAAGACGCTGGATAACCAGACTTTTAGTAGGTCAAAAGCACTGTCCATCCGGATAACATTAAAAAATAATGAACAATTAATAACGGCGTTAATCACATCAAATCACAATGCTCAAATGAAGTGGTACCACAGAGAGAACACTCATGCATATTCTACCTTCCTTAATGAGCTTGGCATTGCATGTATCATATGTGTACAGCGAGGCACCATATGGCATGGTGTTGGAATGAGAGAAAACCATTGTTTATTCCAGACCTCTTTTATTCACAGACGGCACCAGTATCACAGCGTTGTTCTCACACCATCATGTCGAATTATCCATTTGACTTTAGGTGAAATCGCTTGATAGACACATTGCCTGTTAAATTCCGTAGTGCTTTGCTCTTTCTGTTCTCTTTCTTTGACCCTTCTAATGACTTGAATAGAGGCTTTCATGAATATAAATAAAGAACTAGATGAAAGGCAATTTTATCCAGTGTACATAATATAATTCTCTTGAACATTTAATGTAGAGCAGTGTTTGTCAAGAAGGTACTGTGCTTTTAGTTTAACATCGCATTTAGCGGTCACTATTAGGTTCAACTTTTAATTTGTGTAAATGACTCATTCCTCTAGAGAGAGTCAGATGTCAATGATGTGAAAGTATACTGTAAAGCTTACACTCACACTAAAAGTAAGAATGCACATGACGCAATAATTGCATCTTTAAAAGAAAAGATATGTGCCAGCATCTTGGACCTTACAAAGAATAGTGAAGTCCGGCAGTGGCTCAGTCAGTAGGGGCTTGGACTGGGAGCCGTAGGGTCGCCGGTTCAAGTCCCAGACCAGACCTAAATATGGAGTGTGGACTGCTACTTGGAGAGGTCGCAGTTCATCTTCTGCCCTGCTGTGGTGCCCTTGAGCAAGGCACCAGAAATCTCCCTTCCCCCCGCCACTCCCATTGCTCCCCGGGCGCTGTACAATAGCTGCCCACTGCTCCTAGTACTAGACTCCTGGTACTAGTATGGGTTAAATGCAGAGAACACATTTCACTGTTTGTGCTGTGTGCTCTGCATGGGGGTTTCATCCCTCCCATTCTTCTTCTTCTAAAAAATATTCTTCTTCTACTGAGGGCAAAGAAACATTGTTTAAAGTAGGCGTCTTGAAATCAGAAGACTCATTTAATCAGACAGCTGAAAAAAATACACAGCCTATTTTTAAATCGTACTAATGCTAGGTAAAACAATGTGGATGTTAAGCTACATTAAAAACATAAATAAATACAAATCACTGCGAATTGTAAGGTAAAGTGGAACTTAAATATACACAGACGAATCCAGAAATGTTTGTGTTTCTCTTCTGCCCAGACAATGATTAATAAAGCAGCCATGCGCCTTTGAGATGAGCTGAGACGAAATGTTAACGCCATGGACGTTTCAGTGAAGTTACTTCAGTAAATGTTAGATGTTATCCATTCATCAAAGATACATATCCGTTTGAAAGCTTCTAGCATCTTGAGGCCATGCATAGAAGAATGCGGCTCAAGATGAAACGGGGACAGCTTTTCATCATCGTCAGAGATGCAAAGATCTTACAAGCAAGCTTCATCCAAAGGCAAAGCTGTAAAGCTCCCTGCCATCAGGGGGCATTAAAGTTACAATGGCAGCAGCTATTCCCTTCCCTGCTCGATGCAGCTATCACAATACGTTTGTAGAGTTAAACTGAATCCATTATCGCTTTGACTTCCTGTAGGAGGCAAGAAGACCCAATGACCCTCTCGTAGTCTGCCAAATGTTAGTCAGTGTGTGAGTGATGCTGAGTTACTCCATAAGTTGCATGCATGTCAAACAAAAGTTGAATTTGAAGTCTAATTATGGTAACCAAGTATTTTTTTTTTAATTGATTAAATTGGTTTTGTTTGGCAGGTCTCCCGATTCATCAAACAGGAACTCCAAACCTCTTCACTTGTTTTCTACCTGAGAAGATACTGCCAGTGTTTTATCCCAAGGTTCTTTGCAGCCTCCAGCGAGGCTGTTTGATGTTGGCTCAGGACCAGGCTTCAGTCCCAGAGGGGGATGAGGTTCACCAGCAGATCATTTGCTATTCTCTATCAAACTCCATCACTACATTTCCTTCCATCAGCTTGGGAAGGTGCCAATGCAGCATGTAAAGCTACATACATGTTGCTTACAAAATACATCAAGATTGTATAAAGTAAATTATACCATTCACGGTCTTATGGGTGAACAGGTTTGTGCTGTCTTCTCTGCAAAGCCTTGTCAGTTGTGTACTAAAAGCACATTTGTAGTATTAGCGAGTCCAAATAGCAGCTAAAATTGCTTGGCATATTTGTTATAATAACTTGATTGTGATGACAACTTTAATGGAGGCTTTCTTGAATAACAACATTGTTAAGCCAAATGTCTAGCCCTATTGCAGAGAAGAAGTGATTAGACTCGAAACGTAATATAAGTAGTAGGTATTTTGCTCTCTTTTAGTTTTTAGTGAAACATGACAAACCCTTAGCGGTGGAAGCAAGAGAGTGAGTCTATTCCATAAAAGGACATTATATGGCCTGTCCACAAGGAAAGAGCTCGAGGGTGTCTGGCTGATAGGGGGAAGTTTATGAGCTGTGAAGGCCAATTTAAGCAGTCTGCAGATGGATTCAAAAACCGCCATGTGACGCTCCTCCCTCTATCGCTGTCCAACTGAATTTCAGAGGGGGAAAAAAAAAGCCACTATCACCAAGGAAACAAAACTCCTGTTCAAAGTATTTGACATTTTGAGTGGTAGTGGCTTGGATTTGTGTATCGTAAATTGCTCATTAATATTAAATAAGGAAGTGACAGTTGGAAAGACTTGGCATACACACTTGGCATCTCAGGCGGGATTGCAAGTGATGGCTGGGTGCTTTGTTTAACCCAATATGTGGTGGTTAAGTGAAAGAACAGCTGCTTTGGACCTCCAAGACTGAGGATGCTGCTTGGCAGTGTTGAGATAACGTGGGCAAACTGCAAAAACCCAATGCCCCGTGAATTTTACAGAAAGGTTACAACCGTTATAATTTAACTTGTTTATTTCTATAAATTGAATTACAACTTATTCATTTGTTAGAATACCCCTGAATCCTATTTTAAATGGTGAAAAATGTGTTATTTGGAATATTTAACAGACTTTGGACATCTGAATGATAATAAATGTCATTTCTTGACTGTTCATTTATTTGTAATTAGTATTTTAATTATATTCGACACATGTCCATTCAGAGTCATGTTCAAGTCTTGATATGGCTTCTGTTATCAATCTTGGCAGAAGGTTTCTTGTTGCACACGATAAACTAACATAACCTTATGCCACATATTAAATGTGCAGTTGCAAACTCTAGCGATACAGAGCATGATTAAAACATGCGTCTTTCTTTCAGTATTTATGGCAGATGACTTCCGTTGAGCTAGACTGGTTTTAATAGCCACACAAAAGCTACAAAAATGTAAATGTGTAGCCACTGAAAATAGCAATTTATGTCTCTCATTGTGTTTTATTTTTGTGGCTCTGTGTTGCCTGTGTTTATGGGGAAGGCCAAAAGTAAAGTCATATTTAATTAGAGAGCATTATTGCTCAATGAGGCTTTGTTAATGCAAAGTCGTGTCTCAGATATGAATAGAGAAAGAGACAGCACCTGTAGCAGAGCGTAAATGGGACAGTGTATTACCTTTTATGTTGACATGGAATCACAGATTTATTCAATTTATGAGTCCACTCGCAGAAGTGAACTTGAAGATATGATTAGGGGTGCACCGAATGGGAAATTCTTGGCCGAAACCGATACCGAAAATAGGAAACAGTTGGCCGAAAACCGAATGCCGAAAGGCCGAAAATGATTAATAGAAATATATATATATATAATGTATACATTTTTTACCAATGTTGTTCAGCTACCTGATTATGGGAAAAGACATGATTATGGCAAAACTTAACTTAAATAATAATCACTATTATGGGTCCATAAAACCTTTATTCAGCCCTTCTGAATGCATACAGTACATTAATTCCAAGTCAAGTGCATTTTCTTTTCTCTGTAGGATAACTACAACAAAGTGCATTCAGAACAAAGCCAAGGTGCTTTAAAACTGCATAAACATCTAGGCCAGTAGGCCTACAACAGACTAGTGTAAATAAAGACTGTAACAGCCAGGCCTTCAACAACAACAAACGCACCTATAAGTTTGCTAACCTAACGTGTTGTTGTGACGTCGTAATCAAAACGCGGCGACAAGCACGGCGATTGGAGATATTTCAAAATATCAGAGAAAGAGGCGCGGATTGCGATTTGTAAAACGTGTTCACCTGACATTTCTCGAGGGGGTGTAACTGCAAAGACTTCGGGATTACTCCACCACTTGAAATCAAAACACCCGGACAAATATGCGTATGATCAACGTAACCCTGTTCTCTGACATTCGCCGAAAGCCGAAAGGGCCTTTTTAACCATTTTCGGTGGCCGAATATTCGGTGCATCCCTAGAAATGATCTTTAATGTACGACTCTTGTTGACAAAATGAGTTGGAAACCTAAATTGTGTTGATATTGTTGATCTGTTAAACAAAGTCGATCAGAATAATATGTCAGGAAAGGGACCTGGAAAGCTGCTTACTAGCACTCGTCCAAGGCACGCTCAAGTCGTAATTTCGAAAAAAAAGCTTCCAGTTTGAGAGAAGATTGAGAACCCAAAACATTCCACAGCATTGCCTTTGACTTCCCCCCACTAGAAAACGTTAGGAATTACGGTTTGGCGTAAAGCGAGGGGCACAGGCTTCGCTAGCGGTTTGTGGCATTGCATATGGGAAGTCCTTCAAAGTCAGCCTTCGTGCCGCAGGCAGCATTCTAATGAGGTCATCAATAACCTGCAACAGCTGCTCGGAGAGAGAGACCTCATCTGTTAAGCTCTAGCCACCAGTGACTCTGCTGTAACTGAACAAACAGCTCAGAAATAATGAGAGGTATTCTATGGAACATACAGTACCACTTTACTATCAACCATTCATTGGTGAAACTGTGGAAGACTTTAAAAGTGACAGCAGTGAATGAAAAGGATGCAGGTAAATCCCTCAGGAACTGTCACTTAGTCCATTGTGATACTGTGGTAGAAAGAGCCTCTCAAAATCCAGGCAACGGTAAATGTGTCGCCCACTTTCGGCCAATCAGGAATAAGTAAACACACTGCTGCACCCCCCACAGATAGGGGGGTAGGAATCTCTACCTTTTTTGCATTTAATTATTTTGTAATTATCTTGAACCACATATCCAGTATTCACAAACTCATAGTATACATTTAAAAAAAAATATCCATTTGGGGAATTGTGTATTAAGTGTGCAAATACCTTCAATTCACAAGGGTCATTTTGAAATGTGGTCCTTTAGTTATAAGCATTCCAGGACCTTCAAAATAACCTTTCCAGCATTCAAAATAATATGTATTACTGATCGATGAAAGCTAATAGAAGGATACATGAGGGAAAATCCAAAACCCCTTCCACAATGGATCATGAGGAATCTACCATACTATAAATGGTTGGCTTCTGGTCTTTGGTCTATTGCTAGATGAAAATACCAAAGTGACCTTCCGGTTAAAAATGTGGATGAATGACTTCTCATCCCCAGTTTCCTATCCTGAAACATGTCAGTGTCAAGCTTTTGCCCCTCTCACCATGCAGTATATTATTGGTTTTCATCTTCATTGCATGGTTGACCCCTTCTCCGTCTCACTGTTGGAGGCCCCACACCCTCATCTATTCGTGTGACATTTGTGGCGTGACACCTGTAACCTGGAGGACTCTTCTAACGCCTCTGAAGCTGTCAGAACATCAGCAATGATGGAAAGATCTCTGTCCTTTCCTGTCTATTATGGAACAAGCCTGCAGTTCAATCTTAACTGAATAAAGCAACAAAACTGGGGCAACTATGCCTGCAAGTAACACAATATCTGCCAGCCTATTAAGAAGGTATTTTTTGGAAATATGTTTTATGAATGTCTAGGAACAACAGCTGAGATATTGTTGAATGTTTATACCCGATACATCTGCAAATCATTGACTTATACACGTATTGGGTGAAATGTCTGATTATTTATTTGTATCTTAATCCTAAAAGGTCCTGACTAGTAAATTGGGGAGTCTATTTTTATTACAAATAAAACATTAATATTCGATTTTCTGGTTTACTTGTTTGTTAGTAAATATGTGAAATCAAGCTAGTGCGAGAAAAATAGATTACTAAAATGACATGATACTCTGATGTCTGCTTTTATGAGAAATCTGAATTATCTCTATAGGCCAATGGTTGAAAAGTAATGGTGGGATTAAAGATGGTCATCTTGCTCTTTAGGTTGTGTAAAATGAGCCTTACTCTTGAAATTTCAAGTCAACACCTGCCATTATGTTTAAGGTGTGCTTTATTTATTTTATGGCATCATATATTCGAGTCTTGCAACTCTGCACCTTCTTGTTTTAGAAGTCTCGTCTGTAGAGAGGCAGGTCTCCTCTCTCTTTACTATCCGTTATGAAAGCTGTCAGTGTACCATGGCATGCCAGTGCAGTGCTTTCAATGAGAAACACTAGAGATATGCCATTTGCATTATGACTAATGATAGTTCCTAGCACACTCACTAATAACTCCTGTAAAAAAAACGGTGCCACATGTGTTTGTTAAACCAAAAATATTCACAATAACGTGGTTCATAATGGACTTTTGGCTGCACACACACACACACACACACACACACACACACACACACACACACACACACACACACACACACACACACACACACACACACACACACACACACACACACACACACACACACACACACACACACACACACACACACACACACACACACACACACACACACACACACACACACACACACACACACACACACACACACACACACACACACACACACACACACGTCCCCCCCTTATGTGCCCAACCCCCCCATGTGAATCACACCCCACACAATACATGTTCTGTATTTATTCTTTGTATATTTACTGCAGTTTTTCATGTATACCAGTAGTCTGATACAATATTTACAGTTTGAAAGGGTGTTAAATGAAATTTGGTGATGATTAATAGTTGTTGTGTTAATGTAATAGCAGTTATAACAGGACTGGTCAAATTTGACCGCGAACACCAAGAAAACGAAGACAATAGGACTCGGGTTAAATCATATAAAGATACTCTAGGCAGGTATTGTGTAACATTTTGATATTTCCACAACACTTTAATGCAAATCTACAGCTATTATCAAAATAGAGATTGTTCGAGAAGCAAGGCTTATCCTTTATTGGTTGAATCAGACTTGCTATGATATTGGCCACCATGAATTACTTTCTAATAACCAATTGTTCTCTGTATTTCTGCCATGATGGCTTCTATGCACTGGCGAGAAGTGAGGTGGTAGAAGGATTAGGAATAGTTATATCTGAGGCTCACTTGCAGTAGGGCACACTAAAGGTGGCTACAGTCACAGATTAGATATGGACGCCATGGCTAATTATAACAGAAGCTGAGCAATTTTGCCATAACACTAATATAAATGCAAAGTAAATCAGAGTAAATGTATGGAACAGGATTTTAAATAAATACATGTATTCTTCTCTAAATACATGCATGCAACACAATATGCTGCTGGTGAAATTGTATAGTAAACAATATCCATTTCTTCTGAGCATTTAGACTGTCCTACACTTTGTTCTCAAGTCTTATTATGATGGCTTTCTTGCTTGAATGTACCTCATATGTCAATTCATTATCTTAATTATACATTTATACACCTAATGGAATCTACTTAGCCTTGCCAGTCTTCTTCAAAATGATGTATTGCTCTTATTGATGGATTGATTTCTGTACACTGCTTGTGTTACCGCTAATTGTCCTCATTGATTAATTTTCACCATCTTGTCACGAATGTCTCCTTTATTTAGGCCACACATTGTTTCGTGAAGGCACGTGTCAGTTATATTAAAGAGCATCTTGCAGGTTGTTTTTTTTTCTACATTTACGCTTAAACTTGCTTGAAAATTACAATTAAAAAAGTGAATGTAGGATTTGATATGTTTTACGAGACATAAGGGCAGGAATTCAGAGGGAAAGGAGCAATTTTGAGCTCTGCTCTTAAAAACGGCTTTTTTTAAGGTCATACGTCAAACGCGTCATATTACATCACAAAGGGTAAACATCTCCGCTCTCTGGCCGCGGTTATAGTTAGTAGTTGCGTTGAGTTGAGCGGTTGTGTTTTAGTGAGCTAGTTTTACATTGTATTTCACCATTTGTAATCATGGTGCAGTATTGTGTTTGTGCAGGTTGCACAAATACCAGCCTGTCAGGACATCGAGTCCACAGTAAAAAGGACCGGAGCTAGCGTTCGTTCCTGGGTGCGTTGTGCATCCACCTCCCTGCAGCACATACTCTCCACAGCTTTATCAGGAAACCGTATTACATCTCTCTCCCCCCCCCCCTTCCTTCGCTGCTCTCTCTCTCTCTCCCCTCCGGTACACGGCACCGTAAGACGTAGTGTGGAGTTGCATTAGGTAACGCTGTGGTGGCTGTACTGCTCCAGCCGTCTCCTTTGTGTTTGTTTGTTTCCCCCTGTCTGTGTTGTTTGTGTGTGCGTGGTGGCTGTCACTCCTGGCTCCCGGCTCAACCTCCACTCACCTGCTGCAATCAGCTGTGCACCCTCCCCGACTACACACCTGCTTTCCATCAAGCCATTTACAACGGCATATCAACGGAGGCTCCACAACCTTTCTCCGCCAGATCGTCAAGTATCAACCGTATCTCGCGTCTCCCCTCCGGTACACAGCACCGTAGTGTGGAGTTGCATTAGGTAACGCGAGATACGGCTGATACTTGCGCATTAGTTTCTGTTATGGATCAGTATCAACAGTCCTGCCAGTAACGTTACTATATTATCAATGCTACTTTAGTTATAGCCTGATATATGATAGCTAACTTCACAATGTTGTGATGTGACGTTAGCTAACATTCTGAAGTTAACGCCGGTCACTCACCAAGATAGCTGCCCAGTTCTCCACTGGTTCTCCTCACACCACAGCTCAATTTCTCTCCGATGGCCGTTATTTCTTCTAATCCTTGGCTGCTCCTGGTCTCTTGGACGACTAGCAGGCTCATAATTATAAGGTTGTGGTCCGTCATATGCATTCGAATATTCATGTTCAACTTCTTCTGTGTCTTCTGTGTCGAAACAAGCATAGGGATCCATGTTTATTAATACGTTACACCGGCCGCTCTCCCCCTTGTTACGTCACACGCGGGAGGTCACGTGCCGAGGCTTTTTTATAAGGAAGTGAACATTTCTTACAAAAACGAAGCCAGATGTCACTGTAGTGTATATTTCTGTATATTTTTGGGAAAATCTAATGTATTCATCATTTTCCTACACATTTATTCACTGGTGTTTTTAACCTGGAAGTTGCTCTTTAACAGTCAACAGGCCCTATAAGCCACTACTGGAGATCAATTGATGCATTGCAATCTGATACATTCGATTTAGGTGCAGCACGATGAGCAAGGCATTAGGGGCAGAAAACGGTATTGTTTTGAGAATATACTTAGGCAGGAAAAGATACTGTACTCAGATGGGACACCTATACACATGAGTTGGCAAAAAGTGAGTGCAACATGCAGTCTGACCTCTCCTTGTCCTCTGTAACTTCAGCAATAGTTAACATCATAATGCAGCTATTTATGGCACCTGTTAAATAAGGCAATACCTCAGGATCGATTTTGCTGCCGCTCGCTAGCCCCTTTGGCACTCTCTTCCAACACAAGTTGGATTTGATAACTCAAGCCTTATCGATTTTTCCATAAGCAAAAATAGTCTGCACAGTGGCATAAACAAAAGATATTGCTTGTGTCCTTATGCTTTTTTAAAGATCAATATGTAAGTGTTTTTTTGTTTGTTTGTGTGAAACTTTATATACACCGTAGTATACACAGTACAAAGAAAATGTGTTTACAGCTGCCAAATTCTATCTTTAAATTGAAAGGGAAATGTACTTCCTGTGCTTAAGGCATGGCACTGGACAGAGTGTCACTTCAACTGCAAGATAACCTTGAATGTTTCACATGCATGAGGGGGAAATGTGTTTTTGGAGGATTATGCTGGAAGAATAGTGAGATGATATACAGGAAGATTGCTGCCCTGACACAAATGGAAATACACAGTGTGAAACAAACGCAGAAAAGTAATGGCAAAGCGGTGTTGGGAAAGGTCTTATGGGTGTGAGGGAAAAGAGATCTGGGGGGATGGGGGTTGGAGGGAGAGGGGCCATAACATTCAAATGGCAGATTGGGATCTAGCTTCCAGAGTTGGGGAGAAAGTGAAAGAGACTAATGGATTTCTGCGCCTGGTGTGATTAAGAGGCTGTACTAAACCTGAGATAATGTGCTGATATCTGCTGGGAGCTGCTTGACGCTAGCTGATCATTATCAGAGGACCTAGGACAGAGGAGGAGCCACTCACCTCTCTGCAGTACTCAGCTCGTCCTACATGTCCGCTCTGGTCATATCTGAAGAAGCACATATTTGTCTACAACATCCCGCTATTCAAATGATAAAGTGCTGATTTGGTTAAAGGGTTTTAACAAATAGCAGAGCATGTGTTTCCTACTTAGCCTAATGGAATGGATAAGAAAGAATTCCCCATTAGATGTCCTGTGGCGTTTAGTGCAATTGTAGGACATGTTCAATAGCTGTAGTGCTATTAAAGCATCGATTAGTGGACAAAAATACCACTTGGTGAGCTGGAAAAACAAAATTTTAAGTTGCATGGAGTAAACCGGCTGTGGTGCATTAAACATTGCTGATGTTCTTATGCATGGCCCTTGAGTTTCACTCTGCCGTTGCACATTTTAATTTTAATCTTAATCAATGTTCCATGCTCTAATGAGAACACTGTTTCTTAACACGCTTGTTGACCTGCCAGATCAGGATGCACTTAATGTGATCAGTCCTATTAGCCTTGGGAATGTAAGCACTAGCCTCTAGCACCAAAACAACAACCCTAACCGAAGTTGCGAGCCCCTCACCGAGCATGAAGTACGGCATAAAATAGCTTTCTATTTTCTAAAGGAATGACACTTTGATGAGTTGCTGTAACAATTTAAAAAGGCCACAAAAACCATGAGTGGGACTTCAATGCAGCACTTGTGGAAAATGTACTCTCGTCAATTCATACCATACTGTCATTACTACCGAACTGGTCCATTGGGACTCCTTTTCTGCAGAATAACGTCCCTGCATCTCAAGAGCCATATGTCCTGCGTTTCCCTGGGGAAGACGCCTCCGGCTGCCCACATCCCGTTTTCTTGCTGTCAGTTTCAGTCAGAAGAAGCCTGACAGCTATATGTTGTACCTTCAAGATGGATCAGGATGAGGTACTTTGCTCTCAAATTGTAAATAAAAATGCTCAATTTCAGTGTGAAGTCTCTGCTAGTTTGTCTTGTGCGTGATCTTGTGTTAACAGTCTGTGTGAAATGCAGTTTTTTTGGAATGTGGACATCAAATCAGATTAATCATGACACATTTACGGTTTAGATTTTTCTACCATGGACTTCAACTGGGTTTTACAGTCATTCAAAAGCTACAGGTGGGGAATTTTCATCAGATCAAACATTGCTATCCTGAAGGTCTGGCTACTCTGAGAGACAGTTTCCAGCTGGTTATCTCATCTGCCCACGAGCGCAACTTGATAGAGCAATGTTTGAGAGGAAATAGGTTTCAATCTGGAGTGATCTGAATGAAAACAGGAGTAGAATGGTACGTAAAGTCAGTGATAATACACCGTATGTGTGTGAGCCACAGCGAAATTATTTAAAGTGGACCTATCATGCTATATTTGATTAATATAGTGTAGGACCATACCTATATAAGGCATATTTATACTTTTTATTTTTCAAAATACCAAACAGATCATGCATTTTAGCCATTCCTCATTTCACTCAATTTAACACTGTCTTTGCATGGGCTGATTCTGTGAGAGCAGCACCATCTACAGGCGTGGCATATGTACTACAGCGTCTCCAGCGCTTTCGAACGGCAATGTCCGTGGCTGTCTCCTCCTGATTGGTGGAGTTGACCTAATAGCCGTAGCGCCACTTCTGTGACGTCACAAAAGTGTTAAAATCTGGATCAGTCTGTATCAGATCCATTGCGGCCCCTTTTTTAAGAGATTTGGGTATGGAGGAAAATAGAGAGGGTTGTGTTTTCTGACACTTGGTGAGTTCCCTGGAACACCGGGGACACATTCATGTATAAAAGACGTACAAAAGTGCAGGTCACCTTTAAATGCTACTTTACTGCACTGTGTACTGTGCCATAACAGGCATATTACGAGCATGCTTAAAATACATTACTAACTCTCTGTTTGCTGACACTTACAATATGATGAAATGACTTGCATAAATGAGTAGGATAGCTCATTTATTTATTTTTTTCACTCTTGTTCATTATTGAATTAAACGAAACAATCCAATTAGGAGTGTGCATTACCCTTTCTAGCAGTTTGATTAAGCAACTAAAATATTAAGGCGGATGCTTAGCCAAATAATGTTGCATTACAAATCCTCTAAATAGGGATTTCCATTCATATTATTCTGCCTAAACTCCCAGAGCTGCAGGCTGTATCTGTCAGTAGTGTTGGAGCTTATTATTGCAAAGACTGGCCTGTCCAAGACGTCTAGTTGAATGAAAATGTCAATTAGGTTTAAAAATTCAAAGTGTGGTATGCATGTATTTTTTGTTTACGCACTGCCATGCCATTTCTAATACAGAAAAGACTGCATGGGTTCATAGCTAACAACGATCGGGTGCATGTCACTGTTATGATATATTTTCCCTCCTGTTGGATTGCCTCAACAATAAATATTTGAATAGAAATGACCTCAATTTCGAGGGAACATTTCATTTGGCTAGAGTGCGTGTTATACATATTGAGGAATAGCAACATGTCAGGCCTGCCAAGCAGATTCCCCAAGTAGCTGAAAATGACACCGCTTAGAGCCAGCACTGTCTTCACCGTACGCGTGTGCCAAGTATTTTGTATGCAACTACGAATATTGGATGCAGAGGATGTTTTGTTTTTGTCGCACTCAGATTATATTCACTCTACACTGGAGAGCTGTGACACCATGTTTCCATTGTCAATCAAACGATCACTTTAAAAGATTTCTGGAAAACACCATGTCACTTTGCCCCGACACATTACTGCGAGGGTACGTCTGCTGGAGAACAACAACTGTTGGGAAAGTTTAAGGTTATCATTTGTTTCCTTACGTGACAGGTGTCATTTATTATGGGCTGACACATTGCGGCTAGCTTTAAAGAAGAATTACTTCAACATGAGGAGAAAAACATTATTTCTCTAGCCACCTACTGCGGTGAATAAACTGCCAGAAAATATAACGTATGACCCTAATTTTACCCCTGCTTATGACAGATGCCTTGCAGGTCTGAGTAAATGAGAAGAGGTTTACTTCCACTTTTAACCAATCTTTAGTGAGTGTTGGGACATTAACTTGGCATGGCGTTTGATCTGTAATCTGGGTGAATGGCTGTGTCATATATCAAAACTCTTGGCCCTGTGTTCAAAACTGTTTGAAAAACCAACAGACAGAGAATGTGGCGCCTGCCTATTTCTTACAGCACTGTTGACAAAAACAATGAATCTATCCCTGGCACTCAAAGGAACGCTTGCTTTTAGTCATACTAGTACTCTGCGTGGTGAATGATTTATTTCAGGGCTTATCATTACCATATGTTATACAAACAAATCTATTTGTCCAACAGTGAGGCGTGCTTGACCATTGCTCTACACAGACAACTTGATCAATTGGCACACACGAATTCCACTTAGAAAAAATTGGAAGCAAAAATCTAAGATACAACCAGTGTTTGTAAAAAGGAAATCAGTAGATCTCTTCAACATTCATGAAACAATAGAATAGAAGGAGCATCTATTTTCAATAATAAAGTGCAAATACAAGCAGCCGGTCCTTAATGGAACTCCTCACTGTATCGCTCATTGGTCGGGGCCCCCCCCCCCAGGCTTAGCAAGATTGAATACACCATATGTTTATCTGGAGCTTTTCCCCTTGTAAGTGGCACTGACGGCATGGTTTTGGCACTACGCTTCTACTACCCATAATGCATCAATCCAAAAGCTCATTTAGGCAGTCACTTACCAGACACACAAAAGGGACTGGGTCTTGTATTTGTTTAGATAACGGCTATCCATCCGCTGTGTATATCTTACACTATTCTTCAGGCATCACTTTATTGAGCTGTATATGTAGAGAATATCAACCACAGAAGCCCAGGACATTTTGCTTGCATGACCCAGTGGTGTCACACTTTATAACAACACAAACCCATTATTTCAGCTTATATGCAATCAGAGGAGGTTGTACAGTTGACGTTGCTCCACTGGTAAGCATTGGTGCGTTAGCAGGTGGTTTATTCATGATATTGTAGAGTAAGGCAGCTGCTTTTAATAAAGTAGGACAAGAGCTCTATCTTTGATTGTGATGTTGGCCCCCTGCTGTGTAGAATCAAAAGGCTTCCATTTAGACATTGTGGGGAGATGTTTTGTTTTTCCAAAGATATATTCAAGCTGTAAAGGAGACAGGGTTGTCATGTCATTGTTCTACAATTGTCAATGTCTCTCCCCTGCTACGCTCTGTGTGTGTGAACTGATTATTTTTTGGTGATATCCATATCTCATCTAACCTTGTAATGATATTCCCCTATCCCGCCTCAGCAGCCCTCCCCCCCAGTTACCCTGCTGCTGCTATGCGGGCCATTTTTAGCCCCATAATTTCTTTGGCAGTAAGCTCCTGATGAGGTTGGTCAGGGATGAAGACTTCTATTAACTCAAATGTTGTACATGAAGGGAATTGCAGACCCATAAAGCAAGGTCTTGTCAGTCTCCCAGGTGAGCTCTAGCATGAAGAGCATAGCCTCGCTCTCCTCCCACTGGCAGATTTGCCTTAAAAGTTTCAGTACCAAGGGGGAAGTAAAAACTTTGGGATAGTTGTTAGATTTTCCCTATCACTTAATCACTAATCGTGCACGTCCGCTGAAACAATTCCTATTTTTAAATCCCGACTAAAAACGCACCTATTTGCCTCTGCTTTTAATTGAGCTGCCCATACTCACACTTCAGTATGCCTTTTTAGTCATGTATTCTGTACCTGCAGTGTTTATTTATTTAATTAATTTCATTACCTTTGCTTATTATGCCTGTTTTTAAATGCCTTTTTAATAATGTATTTATGCTGGATTTGTTCTTAAATGTCTTTTGAATCGCCACGTGCTGAAAAGTGCTATATAAATAAAATTGCCTTGCCTATGTCTGTTATTTAATAAGAGTAATCTACCCAAAAAGCAAGCTTCACTCAGTGCATTCACAGTATAATAATTACCGTATGAGATCATGAATGTCATACAGTATAACTCATCACAACATGGTCCTATTTCAGCGTAGTGCATGGAGCAGTTTTTCTTTAAGTGAGTCTCATTCTCAGCACACAAGGACGCAACTGCACACGTTGGCTGATGCTACACAGTCCTACCAATAATATCACACTATTGCACTGATCTGTAGGTTGCAGTAACACTGGACTATATACAACAATGTGTAGGGAAGAAGATGACTCAGGCTTTTTGTTTTGGTTAGCAACACTGAATGTAAACATCACTTTTTAAGATGGGGTACTTTTATCTTCATATTTCTAATTAATCAAAAGAAGACCTTGCTTATTGTAAACTGTCAACAATGGACACCATCTTGTTGCAGGTGAGGAAATCAGGTAAAAGCCACATTTATGAGCCGTAATAGTGTGGAGCACTTACAAGGCAAGGACTAAAAACACTTTTTTGGTGAGTTCAAAACCACTCAATCCTAAACCACTCAATATCTGAACATACAAAGGCAGCTTTAGCTTTTCTAAATTTATTTATTTGTATACTGACACACTCTTGATCGCAGCTACTAACTTAGTTCCCGATGTGTTGGTGGAAATGGTAAGAAATTAAAAGGCTGCATAGCACATATTTTCCTTTGTTGATGGACTGAATCACTGCATTCAACAAAAATATCAACTGGGTGTCATATATACCCAAATAAGTAGCTACTTTTAGTCAAATTCACGCAATTTATAAGTAAAATAAAACTAACAGAGCAATGTATTCCCATTACACCAATGATCTACTCGATTAAGACTCAAAATATAACCGAAGATCAGGCACCAATACAACATTCAGATTTTACACACTTTATTGCCTCATTTATAGCTTACGATTGCTGTATTATATGGTATACTCCCCCCTCTCCCCCTTCCTTGAACAGATCATCTAAGGAAGACACAGAAAATCATGTTGGCGGTTGCAAATGATTTGGATGCAGAAAAATATTCCATATTATTATCCTGGACGCAGCACAGAAAGACGCTTTGCAGACTGTAGAAATGGTGATGATTATTGACTCATAAAAGCATATTTGCAATAGCAGGAATTAATCTTCATAGCTGGAATCAAAGGGGCTGTGTTTTCAGACCACTTCACGCAGATAATTTGTGGAGGAGGAAGAAATTGAGTTGAAAAAATATGATGTAATAAACGTATGAGAATTGCTATTCCTCAAGGGTAAATTCAATATGAATACGTTCTTTTAATAACAAGCACAAGACATATAGACTATGACAAACTATTTTAACTGCCATGACTAACATATTAGAATATTTTAGCATAAGTGAACACTGAATTGGAGTCAACAGTTTAAGTGTCTTGTGAATTGAAACAGTCTGTAAAATAAACATAAACAGTTACACATTCATTTATTTTTAATATTCGGGGTCAAGATGTCATCATTGTGTGGGAGGGTCTATGCCGCAGGGGTGTCAAACGTACGGCCCGCGGGCCGGATCAGGCCCGTGAACAAGTTTAATCCGGCCCGCGAGATGATTTTGGAAAGTATAAAAAATAAAAAGAGCTGCAATTTTTCAATGAAAGAAACTGCTGTTCTAAATGTGTCCACTGGGTGTCGCAATAGCAATTATGTGAAGCGAGCAAACTATGTATAACGGGGCTGAGGAAGTAATCCTGTGTTTACAGTCTATCGTGCTTGGCTTCCTCACTCCCCAAAATGTCGCTATCAAAAAAGAGAAAAGTGGACACAGAGTGCAGAGTTTTCGAAGAAAAATGGTCATCCTCCTATTTATTCACGGAAGTGAATGGGAAACCCGTGTGTTTGGTTTGTTCGCAGCACGTTTCAGTGCTGAAAGAATATAACCTTCGTCGCCACTATGAGACTCAACATGCCGACAAATATGATAACTTGAAAGGAAAACAGAGAAGCGAAAAGGTGAAGGAATTGCTGGCGGGTCTGAAAAAACAGCAGTCTGTGTTTACTCATAGCCGAGAAATCGGCGATGCTGCAGTGAAAGCCAGCTACCTTATTGCTAATGAAATTGCAGTGGCTTCAAAACCATTTAGCGAGGGTGAATTTGTGAAGACATGCATGCTGACAGCTGCAGAGATTGTGTGCCCTGAAAAGCGTCAAGCTTTTGAAAATATCAGCCTGACAAGAAACACAGTTGCACACAGGATTTCTGATCTTTCGGAGGATTTGGACAGCCAATTGAAGCGCAAAGTTAAGTCGTTTATTGCGTTTTCAGTTGCAATTGATGAAAGCACGGACATTACAGATGTTGCGCAACTGGCCATATTCATCCGCGGAGTTGATGATACTTTGACCGTAACCGAGGAGTTTGTGGAGTTGGTGCCGATGACGGATACCACGACAGCGGCTGATATTTTCAACACACTCGAGGGTGCCCTGGACAGAGTCGGAGTGGACTGGTCACGCGCTGTCAGCGTGGCTACAGACGGTGCGCCTTCAATGATCGGGAAAAAAGCAGGTGTTGTGACGAAATTCAGGGAAAAAGTGCAGACTGCAAATGGAGGACGTGATTTTTGGACTTTTCACTGTATTTTGCACCAGGAGGCATTGTGTTGCAAGTCATTAAAGATGGATAACGTCATGAAGGTGGTCGTCCAAACTGTTAATTTCATCCGATCAAGAGGCTTGAATCACCGTCAGTTTGACAACCTTCTCAGAGATAAAGACCACAACTACGGCCTGCCTTACCACACCGAGGTAAGATGGTTAAGCCGAGGCATTGTGCTGAGGCGTTTCTTTGATTTACGAGAGGAAATTGAACAATTCATGAAACAAAAAGGCAGACCAGTGTTAGAATTTAAGTCCAAAGAATGGATGCAGGATCTTACGTTCATGGTGGATGTTACAGAGCACTTGAATAACTTGAACACAATGCTGCAGGGGCGCAACAAAGTTGTAACGCAGTATTATGACAGCGTATGTGCGTTCAAGTTGAAGCTGTCATTGTGGGAGACGCAGCTCGCGGGAGGTGATGCAGCGCACTTTCCTTGTCTGAAAAATGTGTGCGATACCCAACATGTCGCAGACATGAAGCGGTTCAAAGATAAACTAATAGGACTATTGCGGGAGTTTGAGCAACGCTTTCAGATTTTTGGTGAACTGGAGAAAGACTTCAAAGTTTTCTGCTCGCCATTCACCGCGAATGCCTCTGATCTGCCCGTCAACATTCAACTTGAAATAATAGACTTGCAGTGTGACTCAGATTTGAAGGGGAAATTTGCTGCAGCTGGCTTAGACACATTTTATCAGTATCTTTTGCCAGGTTACCCCAACTTGACAGCCCTTGCTGCAAAAGTGTTGTGCATGTTTGGAACCACGTATATTTGTGAGCAAGTTTTCTCTGTAATGAGCATCAATAAAACAAAGCTGCGCTCAAGGCTCACGCACAAGCACTTAAATGACATCCTGAAATTGGCTGCCACTCAGGCTTTGACCCCTGATATTGATGCACTTGTGAAAGCTAAAAGATGCCAGGTTTCAGGAGCAAAAACAACAGTGGGTAACCCAACTTAAAATGCTGCATAAGACACTGCACCCTGATATAGTTATCTAAAAAATGATTGTCTTCTGTGCAGATTGAAAGAAAGTGAACAGTGTGTGATTTACTGTAATAATGACAGTAACTTCAGTTCATAAGTTAGGTTTGTTGAAATTGTTCATGCATTGCACAGCTTTTATTTATCAATAAGTAATGTAGCCTACAAGGCAGGAAGTAAGTAACTCAACCCTCTTGAAAAGTTTCTACCTCAATTTGTCTCAATCATTTGGTGAGTTAGTACAGGATTAATATGTTAAAATGACAAATTAGTTATTTGAGAAGAGTTTTTGTATTTTGTTCATTCCCAGTATATGACTTAATGTTGTTGTATGGCTTTTTGTTGATACGCCAAGTCTAAATGTGCTTGTACTGTTATTGCACTAAAGTTCACTAAACTTAAACAAAGAAAACAATCTGAAGTTGTCGTCATTTTTTTGTTATTATGCTATGATTTTACCGCTCCGGCCCACTTGGGAATAGATTTTCCTCCATGTGGCCCCTGAGCTAAAATGAGTTTGACACCCCTGGTCTATGGTATTGATTTTTCTAATCACTCGTCTTGGGAAAGCATGCAAATACTAGTTTTTGTTTTAAACCCTTGAATTTTTCCCCTGCACCATTGTTGCTTTCAGTTTGACTCGTCTTGAACGTGTGAAATGCAGCGTGGGTATTCGACCCACGTAACGTACCGAATGAACTCTGATAATTTGGTTGATAACCTCCTCTGGTATGTCAGCTGTATAACTTTCCCAGCGAGGTGGGATGTCGTGTAAACAACAGTGATTAAAGCACGTTATCTATCCTATCTTTTGACACTTGTTTATCTGAGGCTGGGTTGAGAAGACACATGCTGTCAGGCAAACAATCTTTGTTAGTTCCCAAGATCTAACCATACATTAAGAGCGCTGTGTTCAATTGTATGAAGAGTTATCACACACACTAGTGTTTGGGTATGTCAGTAAGCTTTGATAACGGTTGAAAGTTAAAATCCAGATGTGTTGGCGACTTTGAGGCCATCAGATAAAGCCGAGAAAATACCATCAATCCAAGTCACAAAACTGCACAAAAAACTATGATTAACGACTTACACAATAAAGGTTGCTATGTTTGGCATATCATGTAAATGAAAAATGTATAAGCAACGATTACTGATTCATGAGGCTTGAAAAGCTGGGCAGACATTGGGATGGACTGAGCCCAGTTTTTAAATTGAAGTGATTGCATCCAACTGCTTTTAGGATTCGGCCAAATTGCATTAAAAAATATTCAAATCAATCTTTAAAAGTTTGAGAGAAAAATCATATTTGATTGAAGAATTATTGAGGAAAGTTATATCAGCAAATCGATTGTAAATATCAGAAGTAAGACATTTAAAGAGTCAAGCACTGACTTTTTGTGTAATTGTGGAAGTGCCTCAGTCCCTGACTGTACATCAGTAAACATAAATCTTTGTGTAGACTAATGTGAACGCTCCTGTCATTGACAAATATGCTTTGACAAATTATGAAGGATGTCTTTACACATTTAGAGCCATATCACAGAGAATTCTGTCAGCTACATGTGGAAATTATTCCACCACACTACACAATGGGGTCTACCTACCAAGGTGTCTGCCTACACTTTAATGAGAGTCGGGGTAATGGGCTGTTTAATCTGGCCTCAGAGCTTGGATGAATATGATGATTAAGAATATGACAGCGGCACTTCCACACCTTGAGAAAGTGATGATTCTAAACGTGTTGGTTGTCGCCTTGCGTTAAACGGTTGTTTCATCACTGTCAGCGACAGATGCGGCGATCCTGCTACTGCCAAACTGAGAGGAGCCTCGTCGCACCAGAATAACGTGACAAGAGGAGGAGGTGTCCATTGGTGTGCATTATTCTGTAAAGAATATCAATCCAGCTTTATGTCTTCATACAGAACATACTGTATCATCCTCAACAACAAGCGTCCCTCGGATATCTGGAACAATTTGTTGTCATAAAAACACCCCTGACAAGAAAGGAGGCCATTTACAAGCAGATCCCCTAGCTGAAAATATAACACTCGCTGTAATGCATCACCTGTTTCGAGGGAGATGCACTGCTGCCGGCCATTAGGACCACCGAGGGTTTAACCACAGCCCGGCAATGAGTTGTTGTCATGAAATACTGGACTGTTATCGTGTGGATTGTATGAGCAGGTTGTGCACTCAGTGATGGAGTAGGACCGACACTTCACTGAACCTCTGAGCTGACCAGCTGTTGGATCATTGGACGTCAGGCTGTTCAAGTGCAATATTAATATAGATTGTTCTGCTGTCACTGGGGGGAAATCCATAACCATGAGACTTTGATCTTGGGCAAACATATCGCCAAGGCCAGATTTGTTTGCTCAATCTATAGAGGAAAGAAACAAAAGTAACCCCAATGGGTTTATTGCACTTGTGCTTTTGAGAAGCTTCAGTGGTGGCAGGTAGATATTGGAGGACAGAAGAGAGTTTTTGGATGTAACACAGTTGGATTGAACTTTTACTTAAAGTAGGTAAGTTTGGAGTAACCATCTCGAGTGCACTAGAATTTGAAAATACACAACCGGGACTTCCTCACAGAGCCCCTCCTCCAACACACACGAACGAGCACATGACCAATGAGGGCACGAGATAAGTTTGTGCACAGATGGAAGGCTGACAGGCAGGTAGGCCATCCAGTTACTTTAGCCGGGCCGGCTCAAATGATTGGTCGTGCTTTTTACAGTACCACGGCTTCCACAGATGACATTTTTTTATGTATTTATTTTCAAAGCATTTAAGATATGCATTGCTATCGGGATGTTAAGAGCATTCCATGGAATATAACAAAAAGTTTTTCTGAAATAAATTACATACCCCACCTTTAAGGTACTATTGGGCTAAAGATGCATGCATTCATTTCCCTGACCAATGTGTATAGCAAATTGTGTTATATGTAGTCGACTAACAAGAGACATTAAAACAGGTAGCAGGAGAGGTGCTTCTATAAACCCCAGATCTAAAAACAGAAAAATGAAATGTGAAGTATGAAATGCAAGTTGTTCAGATGTTCATGTCTTTCTGATAATCACAATATATTGACTTTCAGTGGAACTTTACAGATACATTATCCATTAAGTTATCAACTTTATAACTTTCTATAATTCAGCCGTCAGAATGAAAGCTGGAAAACTGAAACTTTATAAAAAAATAAGTTTGTGTGTTTTAGATTAAGAGTTTCATCTGATGATAACCATTGGTCAGATTATTTTCTTTTGATATCTATGTAAACATAAATCCTATAGTGAATATAAAAATGTATATTGAGTGGAATTATTTCAATAATATTGCTTTAGACTTAATGGTTGTATCCAAGTTTTCCTTCTTTATAGTTTAGATAAGGCATGGCAAATGTATTTATATGGCACGTTTTAGCAACAAGGCAATTCAGAGGCTTCACATAAACATATTAAAAGCATGGAGACAGATTACAAAACACACACGCACTACAAAAGGACATTTAAATGCAATTAAAACCAGTCATTAAAAAGCAGAGTAAAAAAAAAAAAAAAAAAAAAGCTAAAATAGAAAGTATGAATAAAAGAATAAACATTGCAGCACAGTGTAAGAAGGAATATTGACTTATTAAAAATAAGTGGTAAACACTAAACAGACAAACCTGAGCAGCAGACCTGTATATCTCTGAGTGTTTTTTTCAGATGGATGTCGCATCAAACTGAAGAAATAAGAGTGTTTGGTTATCCAAATTAGCTAAATGGGGTAAAAACACCCGGACCATGGAGGTTAGATGAGTGTTGAGTGTAAACAAGAGCCTTTTGTCCAGGAGACTGAACTCTCAGTGAACGCTGACATGATGATGGAGGGGGTCCGGATGGGAGCTTGTCAGCGGGCCACAGCGCCGTCCCCCAGAGCAGAGCTACAGCGGATAAGGGTGCCATCGCTCTGTCCGTTAACATAGAAAAAAAATGAGGGGTAAGCTGAGGACTGTAAAACAGGGTCAGTGGGGAGTCCCTGTGTCTAGCCCCACATCAAGCGATGGGAGGAGACACACAAGCACGGCTTTTAGACAGAACACATTCACAGAGCAAGCAGTGAATGAAGCGCTGTCAATTTGCCAAAGTAGCTCGGGTGATTAACATTTGAACTGCGGCACATCAAGAGCCCCCTGTGGATGAATGGTCATTCCATCAGCCTCATTAGGGGGAAGAAACCTATTCAAGGATGCCAAGCACAAATTGCCCAGGCCCAACTGTCGAGCATGGGCAGAGAATGACAATAGCAACCCAAAGTAAACAGTCGCGTCACGTAGATCGCTCAAATCCTCCAGTAAACAACATTCAGAGCCAAGATAAGCAATGAGCTTCTTAAACTGATGGAGGGTGACATAACAATAACCTATGGTAACTCAATAGTAAATCGCTTCAATATGGTCTCCTCCTCAGAGTAAATAAGGCTATGGACAGCTTGATAGCTATTTGGGGAGTCAGTGAGACCTGAACACACATATACGTGTGTGTCATACGTGTTTATACAATTAACTATTCTTTAAAATTCGGCAGCAAGTCCACCAAATGTGTCGGCGGCCACCCTTGAAGAGACACAGCAGTGGCTTTTCCAGCACTTTGTCAGTTTTCCTTCACTTTCCTGCCATCTGAAAGCCCCTCATCAACTATTTATGGACTTGACACACAAACAAACGGAAGCGGAGACAACTACATGAGAAGTTTCACTATACTGTTCACATATACATGTATACACATATTTGAATAAAGAGTTAAACATCTAAAAAAACAACAGCTAGGAATTAGATTTATGATGTTTGCCCATAATAGTTATTGCCTCTGCCAAGGAACTCATACGTTAGCATGGATTGTCAGCAGGATTAAAGGACGAACTACTAGTCTATTTTCTATATAACTTAATGGAACATGTAGCACGGGCCAAGGAAGAGCCTATAAGATTGTCATTAGGTGCATCTCACTTCGTTTAAATGGATTCATTGCGTCCCTCACTTGCGTCGTTTCCCTGCGCTAGTCCCTCCCACCAGGGAAGCATGGAGAGACGCAAGGAAACCACGAGAAGCAGGGAAATTAGTTTTAAGAGCAATGGGACGTCCTTTCCTCCGGAGCGTCAGGTGAAGCGACGTCCGTTTGTGATGACGCCGAACAGCCGCTGCATCGATACACAGTAAGGGGGCCGGGCGAGTGTCTGAGGATTTCACCGAAGGATGGTCTGGTAGTTCCTCGATTATCGCTCCTCCGTTATCACTCCTCGGTCCTCGGGCAAAAATAAGGCCGCTGGCACGGTACTCAAGATGGTGCAGACAAATCAACTTCTGGTGATACCGAGCCTGAGGAGGGAGGAAATAAAAAATAACCGAAGTAAGACGCACCCATTGTGTCTTAATATTTCACTGTTGTATGTTGGATTTAGCTAAATGGCTAATGGTGCATTTCCACCATGGCGCGGAGCGCGGTTTAAGCGGGCCGTGTCGTGCCGGCCCCATTTTGGTTGCGTTTCCACTTGGCCTAGTTCCGGCCAGGGGCTACTTTTTCACCTTTTTTCTGGCCCGACAAAATCGTGGTTCTATCGGGGCCAACAAACAGGGCTGAGTCGGGCTGAGTTTGCTAAACTAGAGAGAATCGCTGGCAAGGGGGCTACAACTACAAGATGAACATATTTGACCGTGATTTAATTGTAATACACGTATCAAAATGATGCCGAAGTAACAACATACTGATACCGGTTAGTAAAAACCATGAATTAATGACAAGACGGCAGAAAAAAAACCTTTTAAAATGCGTGTTTTCTAAATAGAGATCGGCTAACGTTGTAAATGCTCCGACCATCCACACTCACAACAACGGCCTACAGACATAAATAAACCAGCGACTGTATTCGCCATGACACAGACAGTCTGTGGTTTGTACTGGTTTAACTTTTGTCAAATTTCTGAACAGATATGAGGAGCTGTGAGCTCTGAGTGCTAACAGCTAACGGCTGTGTGGTTTTTCTGGGGTGCTCATTGAAGATGACGTCACGGCTCCGCCTGCGTTACTATAGATCAGGGGTGCCCAACCTTTTTTGAACCGAGAGCTACTTTTAAAGTTGCCAGTCTTCTTTCACAACTTCGCAATCTTTGAAAGACTTCATGTGTTTCGCAAGAACTTGACTGACTCGACAAAATGCTATGGTAGCAGCCTTGCTCTTGTTGTTGGGCCTGGTGAAAATGGACTGCTGTGCATTTAGCTATCCTTTCAGGCCCCTCCCCTTTTGGGAGCGTAGGGCAGAATTAAGAGGGAATTCCGTCTCGTAGCTTTTGTGCACTGTTTGAAAATGCCGCTCCTAAATTACCCTTCTTCGGTAAAGCCGCGCTCGCATTGCAGATGAGACAGATGGACTTTGAATTGGAATAGATAAAAAAATAATCATCCTCCCACTCGGAGTAAAAATTATATATTTTGGGCTTTTTTCCTTCTGCCATAATTGCGGTCTTGTGTGTGTGCGGACTGTCACTCCTACGCGGACAACGTAGCGAACTAGTGTACTGCCCACCAGCCACGCCCCGAGACATGGGGTCACGCCAGCCAATCACAAAGCTTTGATGCGTTCAAGTGCATTATTCTGGCACAGGAAGATTATGTTATAGGAAATTAACGATAAAACAGAAAATGGTTGTTCTATTTTTAGACACATCTCGCGATCGACTGGGAATCTGCGATCGACTGGTTGGGCACCCCTGCTATAGATACTACCCCAGTTCCTAAACTGTAATGGAAGCACAGCATTAAAGTGAGCCGGGCCTAACAAGGCCTAACAAAACCGTACTAAGTCGAGCAAGGCCTGCGGTGGAAATGCGCCATAAGAGAGTGCATGGCTCTGCCTGTATCCATCTATTGCTGTTTGCTAAAACTACTTGTAAATCTCAGGAATGAACAATGTAGGGCATAACTAGATTGATCTTCTTTTGTGTATCCATGAAAAGATAATGCACTAACATAAACGATTTGCATAGGGGTTTTCAGTTTTACAAGATAATACCACTACAACACCGTTTCCCCCTTCCTTTTAGCATAACATTGCTGCTATTAGAGATATAGAACTGTCTCTCTTCCCAGTCCTTAGTGGGAACAGTCATTTTGGCTCAGAAAATGTTCACGGTTAGTGATTGCTTTCCCATATTTGTTTTTTTCTTCTCCCCTTCTCTTCTCTCTCCAGTTAAAAAATCAGCAGGATCTTGTTTGATAGACGTGTTTACCCAAGCTCTGGATGGAATTCATTAGCGATAATTAAGCGTTTACTTGATCAGGAGGGTAAAAAAAAAATGATTATGTGAAGTCAGATTAAAGGGAGCCGAGTGAAACCAACGAAGAGATTATCAAGCGCTGCCAGGCAAGCAGGCAGCCTTTGGAGTTGGGCCCTCTCTGATCGCTATCTCATTAGTGCTTTACGCGTCAAGCGCGAGCTAATACATAAAACAAGCTTGGATTTATCCAGATTCTTCTGCAGGAACTCTTGAGATGTTCCATTGACCGAGTGGTTCAGTTGATGTCAGAGATGAGGTTAGAAAGACTGGAGAAATTGTATAAATGTTTCGTATTAAGGGATTTGCATTCTTTTTTTAAATGTATTACTTGTTATTTTTGGCCATATGGGGTCGGTAATCAAGCTGTAAAAATTATCCTAACAGTAAATGAGGCAAACATTTATTTATTTTTTACACATCCAGTAGATACAACGCAACATTACTTATTTGGAGAGGTGTCCACCTGGTGAATTAAGGTCCCACATTCTCTCCCCTCCAGAATCCTGAGAGAAATATCTATCTCTTTAGCTGCTAAATGTGTCCCTTTTTCACCAGCCTCTATCTTTTCGTCCGTTTCTCTTTTTGGTGCTGAGTGAGACACTAAATAATAGAACTACAGGGAGGAGCTGCAGCTTTGGGTTCATGCCACTGCATGAACAACGGCTTAGATATACCACATACAGTAATATGTAATTCCATCCATAGCTATTATACAAAAAAATATTAAGTGCAGCTCTTAAGTTTAGAAATCAGGGTTGGATATGAACACTTAAAAGAGAAACATTTGAACATCCTTGTGTAATTACTTTTGAATGTATTCACCCGTTAATGATTGTTTTGCTTGACAAATACAATAAACCCATCAGTGGGTATTCAACCGTCGAAATCCAGGTTTTTTTACCTGCAAGTTTGCGTTTTCATTTTGTCTCAGTCAAATGCACTCTGTTCCAAAAGCCATGAGAAAATCCTTTGAAACATGCATAGCTTCAAACCGCAGTATAACAGACACAAGGAGCTTCGGGTGGTTGTAAATACTTTTCAGGGTTTACAGCACGGGTGTCAAACTCAAATACACAGTGGGCCAAAATTAAAAAATGGTTACTAGTCGAGGGCCGGACTGGTTCAATGTTTATTGCAAAACTTATTGAAATGAACTTATTGCACATATTGAACCTGGAACTAACAAAGCTTAAATTATTGCGTATAAAAACAACATTAAACATTAAATAATCAGTTGCATTAATTTCTTATGGCTCTATCTGCAGCTTTTCCAGAGTCATTTCTTATGATTACATTTTTCCACAGGCCAGCAACAGCCTCAAAAAAACTCTTTCCCTCCAAGAAAAAAACAAACATGCCCTGTTGTCTCAAGAAAAAAAGTGCAGAAGGAAACATCCATTGAAGCTCAGTTTGCTGCTCTGTGATGCACACTAAGCCAGATACTTGGCATCTCATCTTAAGTGCAAGTTCATCAATGTTTGGGCTCGGGCTCTGAGCTGAGGAGATCCTCAGGATTGAGTGAAGGTGTGCGTGCAAGATACCGGCGGGCCAGATCTAATAGGAATTAGAAATTATCCTGCGGGCCGAAATTAAATCTACCATGGGCCGCATTTGGCCCGCGGGCCTTGAGTTTGAGACTTCACGGGCTGTAATGCTGATAGGGCAAACAATTACACTGGCCTTTGTAGATGACAGCCTCTCCTCACTCTCCTCACAGTGGATAACAGGAACATCGGAAAATCATACATTTCACCAGAATAGACTTACACCATCTCTGTACCAACATTACTCTGTAAAAGATTAAATTCCCCTCTCTTGTTGCTGCAGAAAAACACCCTTTTGAATACCAATATTGCTCCAGTAAGTGGAAAACAAGTGTTTATATGTGTGTGATTTGACGGTAGTAACACTAAACTATAATGTCTCTCTAAGTGTTTATTTTGGTTGCTTGCTAATGAATAAGAAGAAATTGTCAGCAGAAGAGTTACTCCTTTCACGTCGCCTCTGCACATCTCATCCCTCCAATTATTTTCTCAAGACTGATCTTGGTCAGAGGATTTCCTATATACGAGATCAGTAATAGGAAAGGACACTGACATGCCTCCCCACACATGAGTCTATGTGCAGTGATTAATGTTAAAGTGTGATCTAAGCCTACTTACTGACCTGTAGATTTGAGGGCTGCAATGTAGAGCCTGTCAGATTTCTGCTGGAACAGTGAAGAAGCTGTAATGAGGCCTGTGAGGGATGCCAGGTGGTTGGAAACTGAAGCATACCTGCAGCTGGCTGAGGCACGGCAGCCTGGCAAGCAGATTTAAGAATGAAAGCCTCTTTAGAGCAACAAAAATGTGGTTTAAATGTAATCTAAATTGGATTTTGTATGCCAGCATTTCTTTTTAACACATATATATTTCTAATAGATTATACAAATTGTATTATTTTGCAATCAAAGTACTCTAATGTCTGATAACTTTCAAATGAATCTCCCCGTGGTCTCTCTTTCAGACCGAGAATCACTTAACAGAGCCAGTGTATGCTTTGTAACTTGTAGATATTAGATTACAGCTTTAAAACTTTTCAAATAGCACTCAAAATTAGCACAAATGGACTAAATTCAAAATATTTTCTTTTTTAACCTTTAGTATATTGGTTTTGCTTTCTTAAAAGAGGTAATCATGAATCTACAGGGCTCTCAAACAGACAGCAGACTTCTGAACAAAAACATTTGAGAGTGTGAGCACTAAAAACTTGTTTGATTATGCTGATTATTCTCAGTCAATTTGAGGGTTGTTTTTGTCTAATATACTTCTACTATTTAGTCTACACCTTTTGATACAAATAGTGTAAAGTGACCAACAAGCAACAAAAGTCCTACCATTTGTTTAATGGCAGGAAAAAAAGCTTCTGATGAGCACATGACATAAGATCAGGCATAATATTTATTAAAGGGAATAGTTAAATTATTTCAAATGGTAAAAAAACCCCTGATATATTGACGTGAGAAAACTTGAATAGTTGAGTAGCAGTAGTGTCTATGATGTTGCTTAAATAAAGCTTGATGTGCCTCATGGAGTGGTAGCAGGGCTGTGTGATTCAAAACAGAAACACGGAAACATTATCTCACTTATTTCCTTTCCCAAATGTAGCAGCAGGATTTAAATACTGGGTCATTCAGCCAACACAAAGGCAGCACAAAAAAGCTTTTGTCTGCACATCCAGTGTTTCCTTTTGGGTTAACCATTTGTATCCGATTATAAAACTGCATTTGTTAAGTACAATGGATAAACACATTTACCAGGGTACTGCAATAATTGCTTAAGTATAATTAGTGGTATTGTTTCTGTTGAAGAGTCATGACTATTTACCTAAATTAGACCATCTCCGGGTAGAAATGTGCCTTAATTGCCAACATAATGTATATGTTGCTCTTGAGTGTACAAAAGCATCTTATGGACTTAAATGGAGTTTAACATGTTATCATGTACTTTCAGTCAATCAAAGCCAATCCAAAGAAGTCAAACGAGTCACTGGACATATGGAGGAAGATCAAGAAGTCCTTTCACATCAGACATCAAAAAGCACTTTGGATCAGAGTGACCAACTTTTATCACTGTGCACGAAGTTCCTTAGATCAATAAAGCAAATAGCTAACATTATGCTAACAGTGCATTAATGTATGGACTAAGGGAGGGGTGTGCAACCTTTTTGACCAAAAGAGCCACTTTTCCACCAATCTTTTTGGTCTGGAGCCGCAAAACACATTTGATAGCTTGATAGCTTATAAAGTTGTATATATTGTTATATCATAGACAAAAACTACAGTTGTTTTGCATTTATTACATTATATAAAACTGTTTACCTCTAATAATAAAGAAAGAACTCTTACAAGAAGAATACAAAAAAATACACAGGCCTTTAAAATAAATCAACACAGCACTTGGAGTCCTCTGCACATTTGAAGAAAAATTAATATAATTAAAATGGGTCAACTTTGAAATAAATAAAACCTGTAGCTGCACCCTAAAAATAGTTAACTGATTGAATTTTTTTTTTTTATGTGTCACAGTATAACCTCAAAATACAAGATACGAAAAATGTTCAACCGTGCAACAAAATATAAATAATCCTACAAATGTTTTTCTTTTATTTCCTTCTTATTTTTGTCTAAGCTCAAGGGAGCCAGAGTAGAGGGCTTAAAGAGCCGCGGGTTGCCGACCCCTGGACTAAGGTGAAACATCCCAACCATCTTTGTTTTGGACACAAAAAGGTGAAGTCAACATTTTTATTCTTGGTTTAAAATAGCAAACTATGTCCCTTTATAAACATAATGAGGAGACTATTACGAAGAAGGGGGGGATATTCATTCATGCATGCAGAAGATGCAGCTGCCCCTAACGAGTCTGTCTATATATCTGAGTTTCGAGGTCGCTGTGGGATCAACCAGTGAACTGTCTGTTGACCAAGTTGCCTTGACAGTTCTGCTTGGATGGCATCATGTTAACATGGAGCATTGGCTTGATGCCCCAAAGGGGAGCTATGAGTCTGGCTTTAGCTTTGCCTAATGACACCGTTTTCATTCAAAATCGATAATTAAACAGAGAGGAAAGGGATATCCTTAAGTTTTCTTGAAATTGAACATTTTCCCACCCAATCATTTGTCTTGTATCCATTTCTTACAACACTGCCACCCTGCAGACATCAGCACTCATTTCCCAAACGTATTCACTTTTGCACAATGAAGCGTTCCCATGCATGCCCTCAGTAATACTGTACACAGCCGGATAAGCAAACTACACGAGGCTATAACAACTTTCACTGTGTGTCAAGAAAATAAATCAGCTTGTACTTGAATATCTACACATCAGAGCAAGGCCCTTTGGTTATTGTAATTACAAAGTGCAATAAATCAAAATAGAAACTGGATGTGTTTGCCGTGGTTTTTCTCTCTCCGAGCTGATTTTTGCTTTTTCCGGAAGATCCTACTGCTGATTCAGCTTTTCTTGAGACAACAATCCCTGGAGAATTGTGCATGTCTCAGCAAATATGAGAAATCGACATCAGGGGTAATGAAGTGACAGAGAGAGAGGGGAACGGTCTGCTGGGTGGTGTTGTGATAATGCATTTCTTCCTGGGTATGTGATTTCAGTGTAGTGATTACAATGCTTTTGATTACCTTATGTCATAAGTCTTTAGTTCCCCCAACAGATGTTTGTGCTCCAATGGACACTGGGACTGTGTATTCACTGTGTTGTATAGTTTTATGAGATGCTAGTGAGTAAAAAGATACTATGAAGTTAAAATCAGGACGGTGTATGCTGCAGGGTGAACCACAGTGACTTTATTAGGGGTGTGATGGCCAATAGGCCTTAATGTGGCATGCAACTTGTCACCTCTACTTGCAGAGGAAAAGTGACAGATGTAAACCAGCCTTGTAAAGCAAACAGAGCGTTGGGTCTTCCAATAAACCAGTATTTGCTATAAAACTATAAGATTGACATTCTTTTCCATTCAGCATTTTAAACAGGCTGTCAGATTTTGCTTGCCAGAAAGAAAAGGAGAAATAACACCTCTCTAAAAAGGTAAATAGTAAGTGCCTCGCTTGCAGTTTGAGCTTGATTTTCACTCAGCTTAGCTGTCATTGACAACCTACAAAATAATCCATAATTAAGTTTTAGTATTGTTGGGTTGGAAAAACGCAATAGTATTATTTCCAGAGGTAAATGTGCAAAAATGTCCAAGGATCCCACATTCTACAGTCCAACAAGGCCGGATTTTGCAGAATTACATCTGCATTGCTTTAGGGATACATGTCATATTAGGTTAGGTGGCAAAAGAAATGCATGGCTTGAGGTTTCCAGGCTTTGTGAACATTTCATGCATCCTTTGTGAAGCAGTAGGGTAGAGCTCAGGAGAGTGCACTGCCCTTCCAACCGCCCTTCAGGCCAGCGGGCTGTCACCATCACTCTGTAACAAAAGTCAACTCTTCACTTTGATTTGTGTGCATTTCAGACCTTCACCCGAGGATTTGCAAGCCGTCTGCTTTCCACACTGTATGGAGTGAAGTGATAGAGAAATTGATATACAGGACTGTCTCAGAAAATTAGAATATTGTGATAAAGTTCTTTATTTTCTGTAATGCAATTAAAAAAACAAAAATGTCATACATTCTGGATTCATTACAAATCAACTGAAATATTGCAAGCCTTTTATTATTTTAATATTGCTGATTATGGCATACAGCTTAAGAAAACTCAAAAATCCTATCTCAAAAAATTAGAATAGTTCCTCAGACCAAGTAAAAAAAAAAGATTTATAACAGCAAAACACAATCAAACATTTGAAAATGTCCATTAATGCACTCAGTACTTGGTTGGGAATCCTTTTGCACGGATTACTGCATCAATGCGGCGTGGCATGGAGGCAATCAGCCTGTGGCATTGCTGAGGTGTTATGGATGCCCAGGATGCTTCAATAGCGGCCTTTAGCTCATTAGCATTGTTGGGTCTGGTGTCTTTCAGCTTCTTCTTCACAATACCCCACATATTCTCTATGGGGTTCAGGTCAGGGGAATTTGCAGGCCAATCGAGGACAGTAATGCCATGGTCAGTACACCAGTTACTGGTGGTTTTGGCACTGTGGGCAGGTGCCAGATCATGCTGGAAAATGAATTCCTCATCTCCATAGAGCTTTTCAGCAGACGGAAGCATGTAGTGCTCTAAAATCTCTTGGTACACAGCTGCATTTACTCTGGGCTTGATGAAACACAGTGGACCAACACCAGCAGCTGACATGGCTCCCCAAACCATCGCTGACTGTGGGAACTTCACACTGGATTTCAAGCAACTTGGATTTTGCTCCTCTCCAGCCTTTCTCCAGACTCTGGCGCCTTGACTTCCAAATGAAATACAAAACTTGCTTTCGTCTGAAAAGAGGACTTTGGACCACTGTGCAACTGTCCAGTGCTTCTTTTCCTTAGCCCAAGTCAGACGCCTCTTCCGTTGTCTTGAGTTCAGAAGTGGCTTGACCATGGGAATACGGCTATTGTAGCCCATTTCCCGGACACGTCTGTGAACAGTGACTTTTGATACCTGGACTCCAGCTTCAGTCCACTGTCTTTGAAGCTCCCCCAAATTCTGGAAGCGACTCTTCTTCACAATGCTGTTAAGGCTGCGGTCATCTCTCTTGGTTGTGCAGCGTTTCCTGCCACATTTCCCCCTTCCAACAGACTTTTTGTGGATGTGCTTTGAAACTGCACTCTGTGAACAGCTTGCTCTTTGAGAAATTTCTTTTTGTGTCTTACCCTCCTGATGGAGGGTGTCAATGACGGTCCTCTGGACAGCAATCAGATCAGCAGTCTTCCCCATACTTGTGATTTAGTTTACTGAACCAAGCTGAGTGTTTTTCAAGGCTCAGGAAACCCTTGCAGGTGTTTCAAGTTAATTAGACGATTCAAGTGATTCGTTGAACACCCTACTAGTATACTTTTTCATGATATTCTAATATTTAGAGATAGGATATTTGAGTTTTCTTAAGCTGTATGCCATAATCAGCAATATTAAAATAATAAAAGGCTTGCAATATTTCAGTTGATTTGTAATGAATCCAGAATGTATGACATTTTTGTTTTTTTAATTGCATTACAGAAAATAAAGAACTGTATCACAATATTCTAATTTTCTGAGACAGTCCTGTATAGTGTACGGTAAATTATTACATTACATGTTACTTATTTTAAACGCTTTTATCCAAAGGGACTTACATACTCAATACTGTGGGCAATCCCCACAGGAGCAATTTGGGGTGAAGTGTCTCAGGGACACAACGACATGCTGACTGCAGTGGGGTTTGAACCTGCGACACCCTGATCCCAACACCAAGGCTCTATCCACTGCGCCACACGCCTCATTAATATATATTACATTAGTAAATTATAAGATATAAGATTATAAGATCATTATTTACTCATTAAATTGTATCCATTGGAACAACAAAATTAATTATTTATTTATATTTGTTATTTTCTGTTTCAATTAAGCCTCCACATACATGTTAGATATTATGTACTAAAGGGGCCCTTGTATTCTCATTTACAGGTTCATATTTGTACGTTGTGCCTCTACTGTGACATGTTTACATGCTTTAATGTTGAAAAAAGGTCTTTATTTTTCTCATGCTGCCTATGCTGCAGCACCTCTTTTGAGTGCTAGCCAATAGAAGCGGGAGAGCTACATAGTGATGTCACAATAGCCACTTTCACACCAAGTACTTAGCTGTCCCCGGTACTTGTTCCCCCCAAAGTCTTTAGTCCCTCGAACTGTCCTAGCAGATCGCATTCTCACTGGAATAAGTCCCTGAGGGAGGATTAGGCAAATGAAGCCGCTGATGTCACTTCTTCTTCTTCTGCTTTGGGTTTACAAAACTTTTCGGAATTTTTGCGGGGCGTGGTTTGCAATTCGCCCAGCCAATCAGAAATTGTTAGTGTGGCCGACACACCCACAAACCATTTCCTCCTCAGTAAAGTACTACCTCTCTAGCAGGGATTATCTGGGGGTGAAAAGGTTCGCGCGAACTACGGACTAGTTCCAGATCCTTTTTGGTGTGAAACCAATGGCGCTTTTCCACTACAGGACCTAGCACGGCTTAGTATGGTATGGTTAGGCCTTGGTAGGCCAGGCTCATTTTATGCTGTGTTTCCATTACAGTTTAGTAACAGGGGTAGTAACTATAGTAACGCAGTGTAGGCGGGGCAATCGGCTGTTCAGCGGGCGGAGCGACGCTGCGTAAAACTGCCGTGACATCATCTTAGTAGCCCCCTTGCCAGCGATTCTCTCTGACCATTCAGCAGTCGGGAGTGTTTACGACACTAGTTTAGCATATTCAGCCCGGTTATTGGCCTGGTAAGAACCTCGATTTTGGAGGGCCAGAAAAAAGTTGAAAAAGTAGCCCAGAGGAATAACACACTACTGGAAAGGTAAAACCCCAATTCGGCCCCTTTAATACATGTGGAAATTGAAAGTTATCCATTATTACCTTTCACTGTTTGGTCTGCTCACCACAGGACTGAACATGGCTGAATGTTTTCCAAAATGTGTAACCAAGGCTGCTTAAAAGAAACACATTAAAGGAGAATCCTGTCACTCATCTCAGAAAATCCACTTTTAGGTTTTGCCGCAAACTGTCAAACCACTGACACCCACAGAAAACCAACAGGGACAATCAATTCCATTTTTAACTAGCAACAGAAATTTCATTTGGCTTTTTATTTTTGTTGAAGCTTTCATGCCTTGCGGGTATCTGATGATTGCTTCAGTCAACATGGAACAAGATGTTATCAGGAAACGTGAACTTCACATGATCAAGAATGTGCTATGGTTTCCATGGCGACCAAGAGATCCTATGTAGCGAAGCTGAATTGTCAGTCTCAATTACAAAACGGCTGATTAGCATCAAGGTACTTGTGCGGGAGGAAGTACTAGAGGCTTTCAGATCCGAAGGCAGCTGTGCGGCTGAGGGGCAATCAAAGCGTGTGATTGCCGTCATTTCACAAGAACTCTGTTTGTTTTGCAAATTAGCTCAAACTTACTAAGGTCAGATACTGTCAGATTGTCAAGCAAGAAGTAAAACTTTGTGGCACCTTTATATCTTTACATGTAATGTAGTCAAAAAAGATTCATAGGCTTGTTGGACATGTTATTTTTTCCTTTCTTAATCTTCATTTTAGATCATAACACAGTTTCATCTTAAGGCATCATTCAAATGTACACACACAGCACTTCATTTAAAAATGATATCGCTGCAAATTGTGGAATAGAGAACCTCATGGGAATTAAGAGAAATGAGAACGATATAACAGGAGAATCATGCCCCGTAGTTATTGGTTGTTTTTTGCAGAGACCATGCGAACAGAGCGAAGGATCCTCTATTTATCTCTGTCGCCTTGCGTGGGTCAGGCAGAGGACACAATCAGGCTAATAACAAAATTAGCCTTGATCAAATTACTTCTGCCTTGGTTGTTAACGATACTGCAAAGTTTGGAGCCCCCCGGAGCCAAGAATGCACATTTATCGGATGTCCGTGGTGCAGTTGAAGTTAAATTAACTTTGAAATCACAGACAACTAATGCTTATGGGTCTGTTCTCCTCTTAAGCCCCAAGCCTGTTTTTCAGGTTTCAGGCTTGAAAATGACATTCCCAGAACAAATGACCATATCTTCCCTTCTAAAAGGGTTAAATTAATCATCTTTTTTCTCAAAGTAATGATAAACCTGTGAGTTGGATGTAGAAAAGTCAGAATCAATATAAATGTTTTTTTATTTTAAAGAAAATTCAGATTGAACATGGTAAAAAACTGTAAATTATAGTGTCCGTCCAAAACATATGTTGTACTTATAGTGAAAACTAACCTTGGATGATGGGTTAGTGGACTAAAAGCTTTAGGAATCCAAAGTACAACATATAATAAGTACCTTGTATCAAGATTGATGCAAAACAAGTGATATCTGACCCTTTTAGACAGATTTAGCAAAAAAAAACCATTTGGGTGGATTTTCCTTATCTCTGGCCCCCCTTCTTCGATGTTGACATGTGATATCTCTTTCTGACCGTTAGAGCCAATAGAATCGAAGGGAAATCGTCCCGCACACACTCATGTTAAAAAAAAAAAGGTTACGTCTTTGCGCATTCAATGAAGGAATGGCCTGCTCTACTCTTTTAAAATGGAATTGCAGTTTTATTGCTTATAGATTATCAGAACATTTCAAAGGGGACACAGCCACATTGGATATTAACCTATGGATTGACTACATCATCGTTGTTATCGTTTTAATGCCATTGAAGACCAGTTTAGACCAGACAAAGACGAAGGTAAGCCATGTTAGCGTTGTGGGCTACCTAGCGCCACATGTTTTGATGTACGTTTTTTTTGATAACGTCGCGAGTTTGTATCTTTCAGTGTTGAGGTGGGCACCGTTAGATTCTGTGTCTTTATGATCATAAACGATGTGTTGGATGTACAGCTAGGATAAGTAATAAGGGAGCTAGGAGTGATTTTCTGTGCAGTAATAGGTTAGCATTTTTCGCCCAGGGCTAATTCAGAGGCTCACTGTTAGCATTGTGTGTTTTTTTTGAAGAAAAAAAATGAAAAAGATCAGTTAAATTAGTTTTTTCCCATTATATGGATATAAAATATTCATAGTTTATTAAATATTAAGGTTCCTTAGACGTTGCTTCCTGCAAATGACGCGATTTCGGCCCCGGAACCGGGTCTGTGGGGCTTATGAGGTTTTTAAGGCTTCCTCAACAGGAACTCCTCACAACACAGTTATCGCTGCACCTCAGCAGGAGCGAATGACTTTGACATGTGCACTGTCAGCATACTTCCACTGACATTTCTACTTACCTAAAAAAAAAATAGACGGGTAGACATTAAGAGCGCTGTGGGAAACAATGTTCTATTTTTAACCTTAGGTGTTTTGGTCAAGAAGGATTCCAGTACAACACCCCTGCTACCTGGGATTGGATCAAGTCATGGTTCCTGTGGGTGCCCAGGGGCTATGAGCTAGCGCCCGGTACGACTTCAGCGCCACAGAGCCCTCAGTCTCCCAGTGGGAGCTCATGCTCAGTGTCAGGTGTCAGGTGGAGTTACCCTGGCCCTGCAAAGAGGACTCCATTGTTTGTGAAAGCCCCGGTCATTGTCACACCACATTTATTGCCGCAAAGGAGAGATGACAGGAAGGTTTCTAAAGTGATCTGATTCCCAGTTAGAAGAGCTAACCGTGAGGGCAAATGTGATTTAGGCTGCATGCATGTGGGAAATGCTTCATGGGTTGTACAGCTACAAAAGTGAAATGACAGTGTATGGAGATCTCTCTGAAAAAGGAAGTCATCAAAATTGAAGGCAAGCAGACAGTTTGCAGTGCATGGTCATAGTTCTTCAATTTCTTTACCTCCTTTGAGAGCTTTTGTATGTATGGTTATAGGGTGGAAAGAGCTCTGTAAATATAGAGCAGATGGCCTAAGAGGCAAAGCTAACTTCTCCTGGAAGCTAGAGTGAGTATGAGAGCTGTCACTCTGGGTTTTTACACTTGTCTTATGAACGCACAGCCCCTCAGATGACGTGCGGTTATTGTCATGTTGCTGCAGTCACTCCTGCACTGAGTGGTGAAAGGGACCTGAATATATGAGTGCTTGACTCTCAGTTGACCCCGTCATAGACTGTCTCTAGAACAGCACTGCACATCTATGATTGATCCAAAAAGTATCACGGTTAGAAAAAAAGAGCCTTGTTTTTTTTTTGGCTCCGAGCGAGTCCTTGTGATTTGATAGAAATTAAAATGATGGGCAGCAGTTGAGATAACTCAAAAATTGAATGGCGATAAAACTGAGTGTGTTATTCAAAGGTTTGTGAATTTACAGTACAAGGTCACCTTGCTTTTGAGAGAAACAGCAACAGGAATTAATGTGGCGGCTGCTCTTATCAAATTCATAACTCAGTCAATTGAGTAAAAGAGATCACACCGGTTCTGTACCTGAAGGCCTTTTTTGCAGCTCCACATGCCACAATACCGTCTGCTTAGCAACCCTTTCTCTACTGTGGTTTCACCCTGGTCTTTACATCTCAACCCACTTTTATTTGACCTTCCCAAATCAGAGCAGAGTTGCACAGTGCTTCCCAATCTTCCATCATAGGCTGGACATTACATATACACATTGAAAACAGCTCTCCTCCATTTAGTGTCATTTCTCTCAAGAGTCAATTTGATCTCTCCTAAGCCATCATTGTCTTCGTATTATATGTCTTCCCGTTTGCAGTTACATTGGTGTTATACAGTCACAGAAATATTGTGAGGCAATGTAGTAATGACTTACTCTTTTGATTTTGGGAATCGGTGTATTCAAATGTACCCAACTTCACTTTGGCTTGATTTTTAATTGGTATGGACCCTAGCTAGATCAAATTGCTGCTGTTCCGCCTAGATTGAATAACTGTCAACAGTTGAATTGCTCATAAGAAAATGGTTCTATATTTCTATCAATCAAAATATCAATAGCCCAAATCCTAACCAGAAATTGTAAAGATATTAAAAAGCATTTTGAAGTACATTTTAACTAGATGACCATATGAATTGTAATTCTGAAATCTGAAATGCAATTGCAAAAAAGGTCTTAGTTTTCAAAAAGACCAGGGTAATAAAAAAAGAAAAAGCGAAAGACACAAACATTTAAATCAAAGTAAAAGAGGTTTATGAATATAGGCTTTATATAGTTCTGGGATTTAAGTGTTTAAAACGTGGATAATGCCTTTCAATGTCATTAACTTGTGCATTAAAAGTTTATTCCTAAGTATATACTGTATATATTAAAGTATTTGTTCATGTTTTGACATGTTTATAAATATTACTGGATACACTTTCAATTCAACTTCAATGTAGGTCCGGCAGTGGGTCGCCGGTTCAAGTCCCCCACCAGACCTAAAATATGGAGTGTGGACTTCTACTTGGAGAGGTCCACCTCCTGCCCTGCCGTGTTGCCCTTGAGCAAGGCCCCGGACCTCCCCCTTCCCCCCTCACTCCCATTGCTCCCCGGGCACTGTACAGTAGCTGCCCACTGCTCCTATACTAGAGTCCTGGTACTAGGATGGGTTAAAAGCAGAGAACAAATGTCACTGTGTGCTCAAGTGCGACCATTAAAGAGGGGTTCATCCTATTCTAACTATGCTAAGTTAATTTAACCAGGTAAAGTGAAAAACTGCCTTTGAACTCTGTGCATAGAAAATCACAGGAACAAACTTGATGGTTTTGCCCTTGCACAATCCCCGAGGTTTGATCTTTCACAGTTGCTTGCCTTATGGTGTTTACAGCAGGGAAGTGATGATGTATGAGTTTGCTAGTCGAGACTTGCAGGGTAATTAACAAATGATATTTTGGCAAACAAAGCATGGCCTTGATGAGGATGCATTACTTTCATGGAGCCCCACAGATAGGCCCCTCACAAGGAAGCCGCTTAATAGAGTTAGATGAATGGACTGTGACTTGGACCAAGCAGGTGGACCCACCATTACCCCACCCAGACACCTGCTGACTCAAACTAACACACACACACACACACACACACACACACACACACACACACACACACACACACACACACACACACACACACACACACACACACACACACACACACACACACACACACACACACACACACACACACACACACACACACACACACACACACACACACACACACACACACACACACACACACACACACACACACACACACACACAATCCTCAAAGGAGAGTGTGTACAGCTGCAAGGTGAAACATGGCGGAGAAGAGACCAATTATCCTCAGACAGATGACTGTGGATGTGGGAGGCCTGACCATTTTTCCTGCCTTGGTTTGAACCCCTGCTGCTGTCTGCTGCTGACAACTGCAGCCCTCTGTTTATGGTGCTGTCTGCTTTAGAGAAACACTTACCAGCACACTGTCTGAATGTTGGGGTTAAGATGTTTGCTATGTGCTCTTGTGAAATGTAAGACGATAGTTATAGAGAGACCAACAGTATCTGTTTCAATACTGGTGTGTGCTCTCTCTTGACAATTACTGTACATTTCTGTATATCCGCAAGGTCAGCACAATTTCACTTGGCACCATCGACAGTGAGGGCAACAACTCAACAACTGCAACCTTGAACAGAATATGTGTAAATAACATGTTGTGCTCTATAAGAAGATTTCCACTGTTAATCCTAAAGAGATAATGAAGCACTAAAGAAATGCCTGGGATAGTTTTCAATGTTGAACAAAATGAAAAAATGTAATTTGATCCTGACTTCTCAATATTTTCTGATGGCTTTGTGTTTAGGAACTGGATAGGTTTATAATCTGAATGACTTCAGTGCATGTATGGCAATTGTAACTCGAAGTCAACTACATTGTCCCTGAATGGAGCCTAAACAATGACTTGCTGGTTACATCAAAATGTGTAACAAACATTTTAGACAGTTTTTGAGTTGTATATTTAATAAGTTATTGTCCCAAACATCAAATACAAATTGGCAAGGGCATTCAAATGCAATATTGTTAATATAATCTGTGTTGATGTTTTCGAGTTTAAAAAAAAAGACTGGTGCACAGTATTAAATAAGAAATCCAAGCATTGGATGCAGCTGAATATTATTTTTACATATAAAAAAACAACTTTGGGCATGGATAACACCGAACAAGATGGCTAACAGAGGAGGTTTAACTAATAGTCAAATAACCATACAAACATGCATATATGGGGTGCAAACGATGACGAGAATAGCAAGTACTGCAAGCAACACTTCAAGATCTCTTTAACACCAGCAGCTTCAAAGGCTAATGTATCCACCATGACTCCATGCCCTATGGCGGAGAGATCAAACAGGAAAGGAAAAATATATATATTTGTCACTAAAAGGTAAAAAAAGGAAAGTGACTTGTCAATGATGAGATTGAACATGTTAATATTGTGTCATTTACTTTGCCAAAAAAAGATGTCTCTATTAAGCTATGAAGGCTGTTTATACACTGCATGGCTGATTAGTGAATAACAGACTTGAAAGGCTAGTCTATTATTGTCAATACATATAGTTGGCGGTTCCAAATACTAAATGGATGTGATGTAGAAAAAAGCTGTTAACATGATATCATCTAGAGTAGGGGTTCCCAACCTTTTTTCCCAAGAGCCCCCCCCAAATGACTCCTGTTGGTAGTTGCACCCCCCCCCACACACACACACACACACACACAAGGGGGGGGCATGGACAATGACTATGTTTTAAAAATGCGGTTATCCAGAAAAGCCCGGTTTGGACATTTTACGGGCAGAAGAAACATTTCTATTAAAGAAAGAATTATACATTTCTTTCTTTTTATGCCTTTAATAGCTACTAACTTGAATTTTTTGAATTTTTTTATTGTAATGTAGAGACAAGGCTTTTAGTGACAATCATGTATTGAGTTACAATTATATGTAAAAAAAGAAAAAAAAGAAAAAAAATCTAAATATGATATTTGGCCTCAAATCATCTGAGGCCAGGCGCCCCCCCTGCAATATTTGGCACCCCCCCAAGGGGGACGTGCCCCCCAGGTTGGGAACCACTGATCTAGAGCTCTTGAACACAATCTAAAACCAGTCTATTGATCAAATGACATCTACTAGGCTAGGGCATTGCAATTATGGTCAAATGTATTTAGACATTAAAAGTCTAAAGAACGTTTACCATAATAACAAAATATTAGCTTATTGTCTTCTGTGGATAAGTGAATGGGAATCACAGACATTTCATATTACAAATCTATTGATCAAATTGCAAACACATTCAGCATCTGTGAAATGCATGTTTTCTTTATTTAAAAAAAAAAAAAAGATATATTAGCTCTGAATTTTCATTGGGTAACGAGTAGTGTGGTAAAATAAGAATGAGAATATATTTGTTATCCCAAACAGGAAGCAGCCATTTGACATTAGGCTGCATCCCAAGATTTGTACAGCCTAGCAACACATATATATTTTTGTTATGTTTTCATGCGTACTGCAAAAAATGTCCGGTGCTGTTAGTATGATAAAGACGATTACAAAAATACTACTTAATATAAACCCTCATTTGCCCAAAGGATGTGTTTGTTTCTAATTTGTGTTGAGTTTGATTTCACTTACTTGGCATCAATTATAACTGTCTGCTTAGTTTATTGTTTTAATACATATATTTTCTATATTCATCGTGAATAAATAACAATAAAGGCTTAAAAGTCAGAACCATTGTCAGAGTTTAGCACAGGTTTTGGGTAGAAGAAGAGTTATTTTGTGATGACAGAAAACAGGTTGACTTATTAAACATATGTAAACAACATTAATCTGCTATACACAACGCAGAGACAATACGAGAGTACAACACAATGTGACCTGGGGAGTTAATCTACACAATATCACGACAAGTTGCTTCGTCAATGAAAGATTTCAGAATAAATCAACATAAGAATTTCCCCCGAGGACGATTCTAATCAGAGTATACTATCATTTTCTGTTCCTGCTTAATGAATCATACGAATTATAGTCACATTATAAATGGCAAGTCTTTGCAGGGCTATTAGTTTGTTTCTTTAGGGGTCTAATAGAAGACATGCTTCATTTAGGGCACTGTAGTATCCCGCAGCAACAGGGAATGAATTGCATTATTCCCAACAGCTGCCATTTTCAAATGATCTTATCAGAAGTGCACTAACATAATGTGGCAGAGGAAGTTATTATTCCAGGCCAGCCGCTCACTCTCGCTCCATAATAGCATTCATCTTTCTGAGCAGGTCTTTTACTTCCAGCCCTCCGTCCTCCACACACACATTTCACACAAATTCTTTCATAATTACAAAAGATGGATTCCGTCAGTAGATACTTTCCTCGTCAAGATTTATATTCAGTGGGAGTTTTCCTTTAACTTTCATTTTAATGCTAATGCCTTGTGCTTTATTAACTCCCCGATGTGTAAACCTTGTTTGTGAGAATGTGCTACCCCCAGAATGCAATAACACCTAATTCAATACGTTGATTACATTTCGGGGTGTCTAAAGAGGTGTCCGTGGAGATTTTCACTGGGTGGGACAAATAATCATTCATCCTATTAATGGCTCCAGGTTTTCCTCATTGCAGAGTTTTCTATGTTGTTTTTTTAACCCAAATCTGAGTCGAGTGCTTGACTTCTCGTAGTGTGACTGAGAAAAGCACTTCTCAAGTACACCTTCTTCCAGGCATAATCATGCAGCACTTATCGCCTAGCTTTACACTTGTTTGTCATCACAAATCAGCGGATGGCTTCAAACTTACATCTATAGGGTGTTGCAATTATGGTAAAAGTTATTTAGAGATTCAAAGACTAAATAACTTTTTACCATAATAACATAATAGCTTATTGTTTTCTGTGATGCTACTTGATTGGGGATCGCAGACATACATATTGCTATTGAAAAGACATTGCTTGTACGCAGTGATTAATAACATGACTATATTCAGCCTAAACTTGGGTGCATATCTAATGGCTTTGAAGAGAGTTTCAATGGTCAAAAGGCCGCCCAGTTTTATACATAATCCCTCAATTGCAATTAAAACACCGGAATATAAACAATACAACTATGGAAAATAGGTTTTTTCAGATTACAACTGTAAGGGAATATTTCTGTCTTACTCCTAAGTGTCAAAGAATAATTCTTCCTTACTCCTAAAATATTTGTAACCTTATTCGGTGTGTTGACATTTACGACCATCCCTGCTTCTAATCTCCCGTAAGGAATGTGTTAATGCAGTCGTATGTTGTTACTAGGTTTTATGGCCTGACCTGGTGGGCACAGGGGGGGGGTTATGACTGTGAGAACACTGGCTTTCTAAGCTCCACAGATGTGAGAGACATCTCCTGTGTCTGCAGATGTTTACGCCCATCCCCAATATGTGGATTTCGCTCTCTGTAAACTGGTTAAAAGGTCTATCGAGAGATAGGCTGGGGGGAATTGACATGACAACCCACCCGTGCAGTCAGAACCTTTTGCTGCTGTGAGATGAATTCTCCATCCGTTGACTTGTAATGAACATCATTGTTTGACATCAAAGCTCCAACTCTCCATTACAATAACAGCATTTTTTATTTTCTTAATCTGAACCTTAATCAATCTAGCATGGCACTGAATTGAATGCATGCATTTTTAAATCACATGATCTGAGATAGATGAGAGCTCACAATGTACATTAATAGTTTTATCAAAAGAACAAAAACATTGAGAGAAGGCACTCAGTTAATTCCGCACACAAAAGGAACAGCTCTTGCAAATGTTGATTGATATATGCTGCATAATAAAAAAGACTATAATAAATATTGTTAAGGTTAGGTCAACTGATGACATGTACACAATAATGAAGAAAATGAATGAACCAGCCTCAAAGGCTAACAGTGCTGTATTACAAACAGACATTTTGCATATATTTTGACTTGTCTAGGATGAAACAAATAACATTAATGGTGGCTCTATTCTATTCAAGTGCGACAGTAAGCCATGACAGTGTGACAGTCAGCAAGCAAACAAAAGAGCGGTGTCCTCAAACTAAATGGATTTCAGTCACCATTAATTAGAGTACTTACACACATGCTTTCACTCACTGTGACGTGTCAACATTTCTCAGGGAAATACTAAAACTTGTCTCTTTAGACTTTGTGGTACTGCTATGATGAGTGTCTAATGTCAGGCTAATGGTGATTAATGTGATGGTTGTTTGATTTGGTTATACAGGACTACGAGTACACAAAGAAAATAGGCAGAGGCATCTTTTGGGCATTTTAAGCTCAAAGCTAACATAATGGCTGGCTCTGTATTTGTTGTTCAAATTTGAAACAAGACTGGTTCAGGTCAGAGCTAATTTTTTGGGGGGAAAATCCACGATCATAACCAGAGGATTCTTTGCCCAGATATTGATTATTTGTGAATATAAATCAAGTATGACATTGTGGGGCGGAGAGCTAGTAAACGTTAGCCGAGTGACATTATGATTTGTCCTATAGTCAAATAACTATTGGTAGATGATAAATAAAAGAAACGAACAACTAGAAAGTATTAAAATGTAAAGTTGTTGATTGTTGATTTGCTGAGAATCATCAAATCACATAGCTTATCCATAATCGGAGTATTACTAGTCATCAACAATTCAAAACTAAAGTAAAAACAATTCTATTTGCAGATTACTCCAGCTAACAAATATTGGATATTCCCAGTATTATTTATATATGCATTTACTTTTTTCTTGCCCTAACCTTTTTTTTTCTTCCAGTTTTCATTACTTTTCTTTATTTCTTTGTACTCCTTAATTTCAATACGTTTTTGACGAAATAAATGCCATTATTATATTGATGCTAATGATGATGCATGGGAGGGCTACTCCCCATAAGCTATGCTTCAGCCCTCCCTCTTCTACAAATTTTGTTCATTTGTGTGTATGAATTATACGTTTTTGTTTTTGTATAATTTTAGTAGAATACATAAATTTAAAAAAACTTTAAAATTAGCCTACAGTGGATTGGAGAACACATTTTTACAGCAATAAAAAAACCGGGCTATGTAATTCAATTGGTGATTTATACTGATATTGGTATATCGATAGTCAAGCTCTGGCTTTGACAGTCCAAAATAGTTAAATAACAGGCCAGAGAGGAGTTGCTAAAAAAAATGGGTGTGGTAAAACGTTTTCCCTATAAATAACAATATGAAAATTATTTATTAAATGTATCAAATAATCTCCACTGAATGAATTTGCAAAGCTTCAATGGGAAACCCTTTCCTCGGGTTCTTTTAACTTCAGTGAAATACTTCTATAGTTATTCATAAAAGTGTGCAAAACCTTTTTAATAGGCCGAGTTAATGCATTATTCCAAAGTGATTCAGGAGCAGCTTATTATAGACTGCTATCAAAGTATTACTCTGTTGTACTTCTGTGAGGTTCTCTCCCCCTTGATGACACCCGGAGAAACAATGCAGCACAGGGAGAAGGGAAGGGAAAAACTTTTTAGCAGAGAGCTGGGACTCCCGAAACATCCATCTCATCATGCCAATTAAACTAGCGATCATTTGAGCCAAAAGTGGATTGCCCTCCACCTCCTCTACGTGCATTACATCATCTCAATGAGGAGGCATCTTACTGCCCTCAGAAGCCGCCTATAGCAAACTTTAATCCTCTATTTTGTTTGTTGATCAAAGCAACCACTTGCAACATAAATGTGCGGATATGGGGCTCTGATTACTTCAATAATACATGAGAAATCTAATGAACACATTCAGAAAGAGGTACGTTACCCGTCTGCGCGACACTGAGCGTTGATTAAAGTTTGCCTGTTTGGCATTTGAATAATGAACAAACACTGTGAAGAAACGGCAGCTATTAACCTTTCAGCGAGTCCCTCTTATTCTAAGCCGTGGCGTATCAGGATGTTCCAATTCCTGATTTCCATTTTCCACTACATTACCCTTCTCGAAAAGATTCCTCCAGTGTCCCCATCAACAGAAAGGTGTGACAGAGGACTTTTAGTTATGAGCCATGCAACAAGCTGATGTACGATCAATGTAGTCGCCCTTTTCTTACCTTTCAGGCACCTGATTTTTAAGTCTCAAACTACAAGAAGCGATATTTCCCTGCAAAACAGCATACTGGAATCAGGTTGAGTTAACATGTTCACATTCAGTGTAACCAGAACTTAATATATTGCATGACTCATTCATGTCAAACAAACGTGCTCAATTCATTTCCTTTTACATTTTTATAATCAGCACTGTAAAATGGCTAACATGCACATGCTTGTATATGCACAATGCAAATAAGATGGTGCCCACTCATCAACACTGATATCAGAAACTTTGATGCTTTAATTTGCTTCCCATTAGATTGGTTGTTACAACTGTTGGTCTAGCAAAAAGGCATTTCATATTGTGAATGTTCACTTTAAGAGGTGACCAAAACGACAAAAACTAAAGTAATTTTAAAGTGTACAAAGTTGAATTCAACAGAAATTGTACCCATCTCTGTTGCTTTTTCTCGGTTGATTTCCTGTACGTTTATTTTTCAGAGCTTTAGAAGCCAGTAGCATACAGCTTGAAATCTGTTTTCACAGTTGACAGCTTTTATAACTTACAATTCTGCTGTCACCATTCTGCTATTTTGATTGTTACAAATAAACTGTGAGCTTTCCATTTGTTTTTCGATTAACAGCATACAGATTAACACAAAACTAAAAACTGTGCATGGCTTTCACAGCATTGAGGTGGTAAAATGGGGTGTCTGCACGTCTCGCTGCGCCTCCAAACTTCTGTTTCCTGTTCAAAGGGGGCTCTTTGTGTTTTCCTGGCATACGTTTCAGCTTCCACTAAGCTTCTAAAACGTTGCTCAACTTTTTTTGCCAACTACTAGCAATCCATGCTAGTAATTAAAATTGTTTTTTTTGTTCTCCAATAGATGAAAGCAAAACCAGACGTGTTCTCTGAATCAGTACATCCTCTTTTTGTAAATGCTGCCTGTAAAATGAGTTGTACTTCAAAACAGTTAAGCTGATTGAAGAAGAGCACACTCACTGTTTTTGCTTAGGACTCCATGCCCATCACTCTGCTTGTTGTAACATATCTCTTAACAGTGTATATTCAGTCATTCATTGTCAGACAGTAGCAGCCACTGAGTGCATAAAAGCATCTGGGAGTAAACATGTATCGTAATTATCCCTTTGAGAACATTAGTATCTATACATCTAGAGTGCTTTTACTGGAAATACAAAGAGGATGATATGTGGTATGATGAGTTTATTTTTGCTCAACCATAGGGAGGCTTGCTGAGATGACAGTGACACCTACAGTATGCTCACAGATAATAGCATAACAGAAATAAAGCACCATCTAAATGCAGCCAGGCGGAACTGAGATGTCTGGTGAAGCTGGCAAAAAATATGTCAGGTGTTGTGCTAATGTGCAACATATGGTCACAAGAGAAAAGTGGGACAATCAACAGCAGAAAGGTGCAAACTTCTCTAAACAACTGCATAGGCAAGCATCTGTGGGGTACTTCACTTCGAGGAAAAGGTGTTTTTTTAATACACAAAATAAAAATGATAGTCTGACATTTTAAAGGTCCCCTATTATACTGTTTTTTATCAATATATTATAGGTCTCAGATATAAACAAAACATGTCTCTGAAGTGTTTGGCTCAAAATACCAAACAGATCATTGCAGCATCCCATAATCCACTCTGTTTCTTTGGTTGGTGATTGGCTAATGGTCACACAAGCCAAAACATCTATATGACATCATAAAGTGGCCAAAATCTGATCAGCTCATTTTCAGACAGGTTTCTATATAAATGGATCAGGACAAAAAGAGAGCCAATATTTTTTCCTGACACTTTCAGAGTCTCTTTACACAGATACACATGTTTATGTATAAAAGACATGAACAAGTGGATTTTTCACAACCACGACCTTTAAGACTTCATTCTGATTTCCAATGTTCTTCTTTGAAATTAAAATGTGCAGTTTTACAGGTGTATTTCTTTTTGCAAAATGATTGTAAAACCAGACAGTTTGAACATGTCCAATGAATAATTAAATTCCAGGCAGTTTCAATGATCTTTCTAATGATACTCCTGTCAAAACTGCGATTTCATCAAGGTTCATAATAAATCAGATCTCAAAAAGGAATAGGGAAGTGTTGTTTGAGGGTTAGTTTTTAAATCACTGGGATATGGTCTCAATAGAGGATGTGAAGGGTTGGAGCGAGGGCTCAACCTGTGGCTTTTTCCTCGCTTAAACAGGCACCGGCAAGCAGCTCTCAGAACCATAATAACTTTGGAGGAGGGTGTGAAGCTGACAATTGAGCGGCCAAGACCAAGCAAGGAGCCAGAGGCAGAACGTCCAAAATACAACCCGGTGTGGGCAGTTATTACATCATACACATGATATGACACACACAGCCTCAATCCTGCTGTGGTTTCATTGAGCACAGCCTGCAGGCACCAGGATCTCACACACACTCCCTGCCACCACACACAGGGAAACAGAGCCTATATAACCACCCACGAATCAGCAATTAGACACAGGTGAGGGGGGAGCAATTAGACACAGGTGGGGGGGGGAGGAGACAACACAGGGTACCAGGTGCACACAATTAACAGCCTAAGACATGGGGGAAGGGGAACACTTTTAACATAAACCAGCAAACGGGACAGACAAACTAAAACAGACAGATGCACAAACTACATACATTTTGCCACCTACAAAACTACACAGTCCGTAACAGAGGCCGAGATCTATGGGCCCAGAGATCACCTCCGTGACAGAGGGGTTGGGAGGAAAACACTCCTTTTAACAATGTGTTGAACTCCATGTGTTGAAACTCCCTTTAAGGATAGAACAAAGATTGTCGGAAAAAAAAAAACAAGCTCTCTTGGACTGTACATAGTGGAAATGCATGTCCTATGTTGATATGGGACTCGTTCTGAATAAATATCCAATAACTGACCTTCATTTTAGGAAAGCAAAACAGTCTTTCTTATTACTTTACATAATAACATGTGTAGGCTTTGTTCACAAATGTATTGATTTAGAAGATATTCACTTTTGACTTGCTTTTACCATTTTTTTTGTACAAACTAGAATAGTTGCCATCGTGTGTGTGTGTGTGTGTGTGTGTGTGTGTGTGTGTGTGTGTGTGTGTGTGTGTGTGTGTGTGTGTGTGTGTGTGTGTGTGTGTGTGTGTGTGTGTGTGTGTGTGTGTGTGTGTGTGTGAGCTCAGCCTTGACACAGAAATCAGAGAAGATGCTACAGTGTGATAATACATGTCACCAAAACGTTTGAAATTACAGATAAGAGAACCGGTAACATCCAAGCTCATCTATAAGGTTTTAAACTACTGCTGGGTGTTGGTACCCCTCCTCAGTCCTGAGACTCCAACAGAAAATTGCCTTCACTGCATCCACACTGTCTTACTGTTATTTATTATTTAGTTTGTTCAGTTGCTCAATGTCTTCGGCCAGTTTCATCAGTTTTGTTTTTGCACCAGAAAACCTCCATGTAAAGTTTTGGAAGTCTGAAATTATGTGTTATATTTTTTACCTATTTCAAAGCAACATTTCACACCTGAATTATTATATAATTGTTTTGAAATATACAACAGACTGCTCATATTAAACTTGAAGGATCCACAAACCAACTTGCTTCATTCTTTGTGGCATCTTAAAGCCCCTGTATGTACGATTTCTGATGAAATGCCTTCATTATATAAATTATAAAATAGTTATTACATGGTTGAGGCTTGATGGTAATTTCTGTGCCAGGGAGAATCATATCTGAAAAAATAAAATGTGTACAATCTCCATGTGCCTTTCTTTGAGTTGATTTGCAGGGTTTCTTCACACTGTGTTAACGAAAGCTAATCTTTGCAAACATGAGAAACATATCGGAATTGCATTTACATTATTTGAAAGCTCAGACCAACCAAGACAATGATCATTTGACAAACTGTGCTTCTAGGTCAGCTTTTATACCATGTTACAAAGTAGCTTTGCTTTATTACGATCACATGTGCCAAGCATACCTATTTAACATTCTTACATGACGATCACTCATCCACAGTAATCTCATTTTGATTGTCTTCATACAGTGTAGATCAGGGTTGCCCAAGCTTTTTTGGCTGGTGAGCTACTTTTGAAATGACCAGCTCACCGAGGTCTACCAACCAAAAATAAAATCCCAAATTGCAAGGGTTGCTGAATAACACGTTTTTTTATACATGGGATAACTGCAATAGGGCTGCCTGCAACAAACGACTAATTTGATAATCGATTTATCTATCGATTAATGAAACGATTAATGGACTATTCGGACCAGGGACGTGCACAGACATTTGGAGGGGCTATAGCTCTAAACTAGAAAAAGGGCCTCCCCCCACCCCCCCGAAAATGTAAGAACTTTTTATAAAAAAATAAAAATGAAAACCAGGGAAATTGTTTTTTTTGCGTTCCATATCTCATTTAACATACGTATCTAATGTTAGGAACTATTAAAGACAAAATGCGGACAATTCTGTTTTAATGTAGTTTGACCATTGTAACGGCTGTGCCTTAAATAAACTCACTAATTGATTAAACCAATTCAATACGCATTATTCTTATTCTTATCATTCTTTATGAGCGCAGTAACGGTAAGGTATCTAATTACTTATTTATTTAGTATTCCATAACTTAATAACAGAGATGGTCAAACTTAAGTTGAGACATGGCAGAAATCCTACAATGAAGCAAGACATTGAAGAGTTCTCCCGTATGTGAGAGGGCGATCAAGAAAAGAGAGCGAGCGGTGAGGGAGTTTACGGAGCAGATGAAAAGACACAGAAAGACAGAAGCACAATAACAAGTATATTTAGGTGTAAATAACCGACGGTGTCAAGAGGAAGTAAAGTCCCCTGGTTTGTCCTCTATACTCTAACTGCCATGAGAAAAGTCAAAATCAATTCAAGCATATTTAAAAACGGGGACATTTCCGGGGACAGATTGACCCGAGGATTGGCCACCAAAGCCAGGCAGGCACATCATAGCCACATGAGGCCGGACCGGACTCGGAGGGCTTTCCTTTGCTTTTCAGCTGTCAGATTGTAAACAAAGTCACGTAGATGACAACGCTGACAAGGTGTGTTTTATCGCAGCGAGACTCTACAATACTAATTGTGGGCTTATCATGTTTATTCGGCAACAACAGGAAAAAAAAGACTTTCGCTCTCTCCAGAGGGGCAGGTCAGCCAAAAAGTTCAAAAGGGCCGTTGCCCGGGCAACACTAGCCCTTACCTGTGCACGTCCCTGATTCGGACTATTACTGCCTTGCACAATTTCTCAAACGCTCTTATTTAGCCATCAACTTTTAGATTTAGCTTGAGGTTGTTTTAGGCATATGGAAACTAACAATGAAGACAATAAAGTTGAATACTTGATTGAAAAATACATATATTATTAAATTAATTTAACAAATTGTGAACAAAATTAACATTGCTTTTTATTTAAATAAAATAAATATTTCACATCAAAAGAAACAACAATGTTTTAACAAATCATATTAAATAATCTGATGACAGAACTATAAACAGAATAGCTGAAACTTTAACAAAATAAAGAGTAACTCTGTTACCTCTAATCATCCCATCTAATCTAATCTAATCTAATCACCCATGGTTGAATAATGTAGTTAACTCCGTGTGTTGCTGCTAGCATACATAACACCTGAGGTGGAAACGTTGCTCGTGGATGGGGCTACAGAGCTACTAGAAAGACAGTCGAACCCGGTGCATTCCTCCGTCTGAATGTGGAGCACTTTGCTAAATGTTTAGACAAATTGCTCCTGTTACCACCCTTACATGCTAAACACTATTGGCAAGGAGCATTGTCCACCTCAAGACGGGTAACATTTAACCACACCTTGGAGCGCTTCTCTCCGCCATCTCCTCCGTGTGTTGCTGCATGTAGCAGCCGCGTGTGTGTGTAAACTGCCCCGCCCCCTCACACACAGACGGGAGAGAGATCTGGTCTGGATTGGAAAGGTCGAAAATACACCGACCATAGACGCATTTGTTTGTCTTTTTGCATGTTAGAAACGAGTTGGCGACACTAAGACTGCGAGATAAGGTTTTTGTAGCAATAATACATGACCTTTCTCTTTCTAAACTCGCTACTCGGAGGGAAGTCGCTGTCATATGCCTTGTGAACGCTCCGATAATGCCTCTCCACGTTACCTTTCTTTGGCAGAGCAACGCTTGCTTTACAAATAAGGCAAATAACCTTTGAATGTGACAATGACATCACAAAAAAATATTCTTCCTCCCATTCTGTGTGGAAGTGGTATGTATTCAGCTTTTTGCTCGGTCCCGCACTCATTTTGTTGTTTGTCTCTTTAACTCAATTTGAGTTTTCCCGGCACTTGACTTATTTTGTATGGCTTTGCATTCTGGGTTAACAGACTGGAAAGCCATAGGTCGCTTTTTCTGTCAATCAAGTAAACTCCTGAATTAAGTGGCAGGGAGGCCAAGGGAGTAGGGATCAAAACCTGTTTTGTCTATTTTAACGGAGCTGGATTTTTTTCTTTTATGAATGACTCGCGATCTACCAGCATTGCGCGGTCAACGTACTGGGCACCTCTGGTGTAGATGATTCAAATGATGTGTTCACTGGGCTGGTCAGTCTGAAACAACTATGAGTATTGAGTTGATGCCGTTTTTTTTTTTAACTCAAATCACAGTAAAATAAATTCAGAAAAGCAGATTCATCCTGTATAATATGAATTCAGAGAAGCACACAATTTACTTTTGACTATCCCTACATCTTTACAGTATCTTACGGGCCGTCCACACAGCAGCGTTAAAAAATCTTCCAACGCTTCTGCCCATTCACTTTGAATGGGGTGACGTCACATTGCCTCACTTTTCGCCGAACTGCATTGTGGGGAAGCAAAGCGAAGATTTCCAGAATTTTCATGATTCAAAAGTTGAGCAATGTTCAACTTTTGAAGCTGAGGTGGGAGCGTCAGCCAATCAAATCCCGTTTATGCAAATCTGACAGTACAAGCGCTAGCCAATCAAATTGCGTGCAAGCTGGGAGAGCCAGACCGCAGTTCATTTTGTATATTCCTGAAAATGGAGGAGAAATTAGTTATTGCGGTAGCAAATCCCCCGGGTCTTTATGACCAGTCCCTATTAACTTACCGGGATACAAACCGGAGGAACCAGGCATGGAGGGAGGTGGCAGAGACAGTGGGTGAAACTGGTAGATTTTCGCCTGTTTGGGGATTTTATATCCAGTTTACTTCGTTTTAACATTGCTATTGCTTTGTATGTCGGGGGCGGGATATTCATGTGATTGGTTGTTGGTCGCGTTGCTCGCAAAAAATCCCCAAGCTTCAGATACGCCCACCTCCAAGATTTTTTTAACGCGGCTGTACCGTTACAGTAAAATAACAGTCAAAACTTCTACCTCTTGTCAATGCCATAATTCCATTTGTGCAGTTTAAGTCAATTTAGTTCAACTTTACACTTCGCACATCAACTCGCAGGTACATTAGCGTAGTTCTTGTCACAATCACTTGCTAAGATGCCAGAGACATCGCAGCTGCTCTCTAGATATGCCCTAGCTCTGCACAATGTCACATTTTTGAAATCCCTGATAGACTTTATTGTTGAGTCTCACCGCTGTCCAACACCAAATTGCAAAATCCTTTCCTTTACAAACTCAGCTCAGACAAGCCAAGTGCACTCCGCCTTCCCAGCATGAAATGACAGAGAGCTGAAGTAAAGCAGAAATGGCTGAAAAACTAAAAAAGTGAGATCTCAGAGGAACGAACAACAGATGGAACACAGAGCTTATTCCATAAAATGTCAACGTATCCCTTCAGGCAGTTATTCCATTGTTCAGAAAATAGCTTTTTTGTTTTAATTAGTTAAGTAGTTATAACTTTTACATGGCAATATGTGACACAAGGTTTACTGTATCAAAATAACTGGCATTTCATCGTTGAAAACGGGTCAAGAAAATAACATTCCTTCCTAATATTTTGGCTCACAGTAGAAATGTTTCTCTTGGGAACATGCTGATTTTGGTCTCTGTACTCCCCTCTGATTCGTCCATATGCCTTTGGCGATGTCTGATAACACTGCCATTGTTTGATAGCATTGGAACACACAAACACACACAAAGTCACAAACACACACACACACAGCTGTAGGAGGGGGACAAGTGTCAGCTGGAGGCGCAGAAAGATAGGCCGCCCCCGCTACACAGTTAATCTTAATGAAAAACGAGTCTGCCTCCAGACTGGGTACTTTGGCTGACATCCATTGATGTTCTTTCCTCAGTATTTTTTTCCCTTATTATATTTATATATTTTTATAAAAGCATCATGAGCTTAAATTGAATGTATTTTCAATTGTTTAACATATTGCTCATCAATCTCATTTCCCTTTGGACTACGAGATCTAAAATGTGTTCATGATGAGTCAGCTGCTAAACTTTATCTGAAATATAAATTATGTTATGTTAAGTTATTTTTATGGTGATTAATGAACCAAATCATTAAATATATATTCATGTAAAACATCAAAGTTAACAGAGACCAAATACTGTAAGCTAGAAGTATTGTATTTTTGAGCATCACACTTCGTGAGGTGGTATCAGCTTTAAATGACTTATTTAACTTAATGGATTATGAACAATTAGTCTTAGTTTGTGTTCCTTAACTAATGGATCTATTGTTTCAGCACTATGCCGTACATGTCATGTTATAAATTATACCAGAGTACAGTATGTATTGCAGGAAACGATGTAGCATTTCTATTTTCATTTAAATCATCTTCTAATGCTTAATGGGTGTTGAGGATTTAATTGCTATGAATATTAATGTGAATGACTGGCTGTAGCTTTTTTTCTAGGCAGCTGTTTTGGCTCTTGTTCTTAGATAAAGAAAAATATATAATGAGGACAAATATTTTGTATTACGAGGCAAAATGAAAAAGAAAATGAACAGGCAATTAACGAAACTTCCTGTTCGTGCTATTCCTGATTGCACTATTATGTACAAACTAAACTTAAGATTGAATCCAACTGCGTGCATTTACACTGGTTTTGGTTCAGTGTTTCAATTTTAATCAGGCCTCTCAAAAATGCATTACTTTTCCGGGAGTTGTTATTGGTTGTTTTGTCATTTCTAAAATAAAAAAAACATGCACAAAAACCAGGGCCAGTTGCATTATAAGTGCACCTAACACACAAAATAGCCTTCGAAATAATATGTTATATAACACTGAAAGAAGAACAGTTCATCCTTTCATCATTATTTTTGAGAAACCTTTTTCTTCGGCAGATTGAACAGTCCAGTTCTTGCTGCACAATAGATCTAGAAGCTATCTACCCATCAGGCCAGAGTGTAACACGCTGAATTGGTTTCCACTCCTACTGTAAACAATGCCTTGAGCCGAGTCCTGACCTCTTGCGCCTGTCAAATGTTCAACTTGGTGCTGTGACTTCCAATTTGCTCGTCTCAGTGTTGCAGCACGAGGGGACAGGACTTGTCATGACTGGTCTGCGGACACAGAGGCATGGAGTTTAGTGAAAGTGTCTTGTCCCTCCGGTGAGATCCTCTGGCAGGGCTTTCTCTTGGTGGTCTGGCATGACATTGAGCATTAAGAATCCTGACTGCAGAAGGGAATAAGGGGGTTTGACACTTTAGCCCCGAATGGCCAAGGGCTAGGACACTTAATTAACTCCTCACAGTTGTGTTCACTCGTTAATGTAAAGGATTACTGACTCCAGACTAAGTGAATGGACCAGCTTTGTCAGAAGTGGTCTTCCTTACTCACCCCAACATAATACCGGTGGACAAATATGTCAGTTTTAAGTTTATATATGAACAATATCTTCCAAATGGATATAAAAACATTGCAAGAACCCACATCATGCCTTTAGCTAGCATGAGATGTATGCTAATGTTTTCAGAGGACGATCACTGGTGCTTGGACATTGCTTATGCACAATGCTTTTTTTCTGTTAAATAAAGTTTGTATTTTAAAGTTGAACATTTTGTTTTTTATATTTAATAATTATTACCTGTGTCTTTGAATAGCAAAGTTAGCAAGTCAGCTAACGCAGGCCTAGCAGGCTACTAATGTAAAGAACAGCACCATTAAAGTTCACCTATTATGCAAAATCCACTTTTTCATGTCTCTTCTCTGTGTAAAGAGATTCTGAAAGTTTCAGGGGAAAAAAATGCTCTCTTTTTGTCCTGATCCATTTCTATAAAAACCTGTCTGAAAAGGAGCGGATCAGATTTTGGCAGCTTTATGATGTCATAACGATTTTTTGGCTTGTGTCACCATTAGCCAATCACCAACCAAGGTAACCCCCCCCCCCACCTTATCACCTGAATCTCCTCCTAGAGCACCATTGTGTTCTTTGTAACCAAATCTCTCTCAGAGGGGCGTGGGGAGGGGCTCCTTATTTTCATCTAAAGTAACAGACAGAGAATCAGCACTTTGGAAACAGGGCTGAAACAGAGGGCATTATGGGATGCTAAAATGATCTGTTTGGTGTTTCGAGCCAAACACTTCAGAGACACGTTTGTATATATCTGAGACCTATAATATATTGATGAAAAACCGGATAATAGGGGACCTATAAGTTATGATGAGGCAGACGCCCCAAAAAGGTTTTTCTAAGTCTGTCTTTGCTCTTAATCAGCTCAGTTGTTTGTAGATTTTACTCCTTTCCTTATTGAGTTAATTGTACTTTGGGAAGCTAACATTCACAGTCACAGCAATTTTGTATTAGCTGAGCTGAGAAAATCAGGTTAATGTTGGTGCTGCACCAAGTGACTAACTTTAGCGAACGACGCTAACTAGCTAAAAAAGGTTTAGGGTCTGTTTATGAATTCTGACAACTGTTATCTTCGACACCAAGGTGGTATTCAAAATGTTGGAAAACACTAACGTTACTAAGAAAAAACCAAGAGTTTGAAAAACAGAGATATGGTACACAACATGAAATTGTGTAGGTAAAGAGATTTCTTTTGAACTATGTCAAAACATAGTCTAGTTTACAACAACAATTGACTTCAATCAATCAATCAATGTTTATTTATATAGCCCAATATCACAAATGTTAGTTTGTCTCAGTGGACTTAACAGTTTGTACAGAATATCAGTATAACAATACGACACCCTCTGTCCTTAGACCCTCACATCGTACAAGGAAAAACTTCCAGAGAAAACCCATAGTTTAAAGGGGAAAATGGGAGAAACCTCAGGGAGAGCAACAGAGGAGGGATCCCTCTCCCAGGACGGACAGACGTGCAATAGATGCCGTGTGTAAAATCGAAGAGATAATACATTTTACAGCGTAGGTAGACTAAATGTTTGGAAATGTATGTGTCTGTAAAAAGAAGATGAATCCACGAGGATGTCAACAATCCTGAGGGAGCCATCAGGGAAGTAGTATGATGAGAGTCAGGCAGGACCGCAGAAGAGACAGGTTCAGCCACGACTCGAAGTCCAGGACTCAGATCCAGGACACAGGATCCAGGACTCAGGACTAAGGATCCAGGAATCAGGATAGAGGATCCAGGACACACGACCACACTTAAATTATTTCAACAAATTCTTCAAATATTTGTGCAAGAAAACCAATAGGCATGATTTACTCGCTTCTTCATCCATTGTTTAAGCGACTTTCTAACCTGGAATTAAAACGGTAATTGCTCTTGAACCAATAAAAAAACGTAACAACATTATCCCGAGGGAAATTGGTGTTAAGAGAACAAGAGCTGGGAGCAGAACTATTTCAGGGACCTTGAAATGCTGTGAAGCAGATCAGAAAGAATGATGTGAATCGAATCTGCTGCCTGAAAGGAAGCTATCAAAAGTAAAGCAATGAGTGTCAAGTCTATGTTACTGACTTTGAGATGTTGGACTTTGTGAGAACCTAATGAAGCCTTTTACTGTAGTTCATGACCAGAGAAATATTTAAATAACAGCACAACAGGGGATATACCTTCATTCTGCAAGATGATAAGCCCTTTGTTGTCTTTGACGTCAGTACATAAGAGAAAAAATGACCTACGATAAGAAGCAATCTAATCCAACCCTCACACACTGCTGGTAACTGTTGGCAACAGTACTTCTGATGTGCAAGCTTCTAATTGGATGCAACCCGATTACATTATGGAAAGTCTTTATTTGAAGCTTTGTTGACGAGGTATTTGAAATCTTATCGGACTATTGCAGAAAGATTATTGGTCTATCAAAACACCCACTCTCATAACTTTATCAGAAAAGCTCGGAAGTACACCATCTTTCAAAAATCCTTGTATAGGCCTAGAGCCGATGCCATAAACTACAACTGGCGTCTGTGCGTTGTGTGTGAGCGTGTGTGTCGTCATAGTTGCAGGTCTAAACCAATTATGTTCCACAGACAAGCCTTTTGTTGGACTACGACAAACCAATTTCCTGAATCTATGGCAGCCAAGTGACTGATCACTTCTCTTATTCGGTCTCCTTAGCATACAAGTAACGCATAGTGCCTTTTGAAATAAGCAATATTTCTTATCTAAATAAATCAATTACCGCCATCTGCACAAACCCCACAAGGTCACTGAATCCTCAATTTTTGCAAACTCCACTGGTTTCAAATAGCCAGCGATACTGAGGAAAACTAGCTGCATAAAGTAAGGATTGTTGATAGGTGAACTAAATTGCAAGGTTCCATTTAATAGAAGGCGCCTCATCAGGTCTGAATAATAATGACATTGGTGGCCATCTCATAATAAGTCTTGGCTTTATGTGGCAGACAGCTCGAGCAGCCCAGGCTGAAATTGAATTCGGTTCATTTCCTTCGTCTGTCTAATTCTTTTGTGCACTTCTCCTCTACTTGGCATTGATTGTTACGATACAAGGTGCATCTAGGCTAACTTCCTTCAGACACACACATGCACACACACACAAATACAAAAGGGCCTCTGTGCTTTCAGAAAAGCATTAAGGGAATATAAAACCACTTATAGAGTTTATCCAAAAATGTTAAAAAGCTTTTCTCCTCATGTTCAGCTCGACCTCAAATTCTTAAAAGCACAAAAATAGACCGATTTAGTTCTGAGATGGTGACCTGTAGGACTTGTTTTGCTGGAGTGCATGATGGACCCAGACCTTGTGACGATGAATGTGATCAAACATGAATGAATGAAGGTGAATGGCCCCCCGTCTCATAACAGTAATTTTAATTAGGGTGAGCAGAAGGCAGAGTGTACAGTGAACACTTGCTTTCCGTCCAAGTTTTTTTGTCTGAAGTTTGTCAGAGCTTATTTTGGCAATGAGCAGTGTGCGGTCAGGAAACAATTGCATTTTGTGTTTCAATGTTGGACCCAAAGAGTTTTTTAGCTAATTAGAGACTTTTGGGTCTGGTTCAGACTCTGACCGTAACTCATGGCATTCTTGTCCAAGCTCTGGGACTCTTTTAGTGCCAGTAATGCTTTTCTCTTTTTTTTCCCGGACAGCTGCTCCAGCTTTTGCCCCCAGATTAGTACTAATGTCAATAACGATCACACTGTTCCGAAAAACATCCAAGATGGTCGAGCCAAGTCGTAAGTACCACTTTGTTTAACATGTCTCTGCGGATAGGGGGAATCCATAATTGGAGAAAACAATTGACTGTGATCTTCTGAACAAGTGGATATGCAATCAATTGTGTGCATTGTGTACAGCAGAAGTATCTATTCATACAATGTTTAACAGTTGTGCAACTCCCATTAATGATGAAGACTCCTGCAGGGTCAATCTGTAGCATGCACCTAAATGTTTTGATCTGATTGAGATGTGTCACAACCCAAAGTTTATATTGAACGTATCATGGCGTCAAACATATACTGATTAAATCATGGAGGAAAGTTGTGTTGGATGTGATGGAATGCTGCTGTGCATTTCTGGATATATCGTATGACATGATAAAATATAGATCCGGACTTATATCTGTACTGCATTCAAATGAAATGTGGCTTTTGTCGGTATAAGGCTGGGTTATGAATGACATTTAATCAAATCTAAAGTCAGTCTTGAATGCTTTGAATGAATCAAAATTACTTCCACGTTCTGACCACTGAACTTTGCATCGGTCGGCCAAATCGTTTCACAAGAGGAGTCACAACTATACAGAGGTTGTTAGAATGGTAATTGACATTTATAATTTACCTTTAATATCAGGTTTTCAGAGTTCAAACTTTGTAATGGCAACATCTTTTCTAAATGACCAAAAAAAACATTTATTGTAAGTTATCAGACATACTGTATGTTGATAACGTGTCATATTATTATTATGTCAAAGTTTTAGCTGGGTCTAGAGTGGTGTTTCTAACATATGATCTTAGGTCGTAAGGTGTGCCTGGGCCTTAAGGAAAGTAACGTTCATTAACTAAAGTTTATAAAACCGGCCTCTGGTTACACTAATGACGCGAAAGTGATGGTTCAAAAGCTGACTTTGAACAGAGAAGATATTTGATTTGTCAGCGCTGGAGTGCGGATTTAAAAACAGAACCAGGATATGGCATAAAACAAATAAAGAGATTTGAGAAATATTTAAATCAAGACTGTTAATAAAACCAATTGTACTTCTGAGGTCTAGGACTTCATAATTAAATGATGGTTTAAAATATTGCAAATAGTATATGCTTTAAAACAGCCATATTTTGTGTGAAAATGTATTATATTACTTTTATTCAAAATCCTGATCAATTATTGATGTGGCAGGGAGGGAAAGGCAGCACTTTCTCACATTAATTGGGTCATACCTGTGCGGTATGCGGGGAAGGAATTTGTAGTGAAATCCCATACTCCTGAGAATGTGTGCTAAATTCAGATAAGCCTCCGCTGCATGGATTCTCCATCTTATCTTGAGCCTGCAATAGGACTGTGAGATTGAATAATCTGGGGAAGGTGAGGGAGCAATAGTTCATGCATCCATAGGCTCTTAGAAGCAATTTGACAATGCTTCCAGACTCTAATAAGTGTGGCAAGTCCCCTTGCTGTCAGTCAAGGATGCCAAAATAAGAGGAGGTTTCTACTTGACATCTTCCTTTACAAGAATATAAAACTACTAATAACTATGAAGTCTTGTTTGCTGTGTAATGTCAAAGTCATCTGATTGGTCACTAAACTGTATGCTGGTTTCTACTACACGATGTCAGTCCATCATTCCCCGCATGATTTGGGACACTACGAAACTTTTAGATATATTTTAATCTTTCACAACCACTATGTGAAAGATTATGTGTCTTTGTTCTGTTATAACCAGTGCTTGAATTGGAATAAAAAAGGTGCCAGTACTCTAAATCAGCAAAAAGTATTTGGCACAAAGTCATAGTATATCCTATAATGCTGGTGGGTTTGTCTCTTTACTGTATATTTTAGAAAGGCTCACTGTACGTAAACAAAATGACTCAGGGTGCATCTGATATTAGAGGGGGTGCAGTGGTAAAGTGCTATTTTTTATAAGTGGGGAGTGGACCTGACACCCTCTAGTCTAGGGGGGTCCGGGGGCATGCTCCCCCGGGAATTTTTTTTTAAATATTGAAGTTAGATTCATCAATCTGGTGCAATTTGAGAGCAAAATGAAGAGATATATGGATACCTCTCAACATCCATAATGAAAAAACTGTAAACAGATTTACTTTTTCTTTATGGATATAAAAGAAAGTAAAGCTTGACTCCTACTGGCTGGTTAAATGACTCCTCGTCCCTGAGGCCACTACCAGTTTTTTGCGCCATTTTGCTGGATTTATTTGTCAATAGCGTTGCTGCACAAAGTGATAGCCCTCTAGTTTAAATCTACTACCCAAAAAGAAACATATGGAGATGGGTTACTATTTAAAAAAAATTGCAAATCTATTTGGGAACAGTGGAGCCGGGCCTCAAATCCTATAGGGGGGTCCGGGGGCATGCTCCCCCGGTACGATTTTTTTTTAAATGTTGGACTTAAATGCATCAATCTGGTGCATTTTGAGGGGGAAATAAAGAGACTACACCCATATGAAACAAAAATGTATACATTTAAATAATCATAAAATCATAAGTACATGGCCATAACCAATAACATACAATATCCAATATGAAAAAAAATTGAAACTTGTTTATTTATTTGTTTTTGGTTCATTTATAGTTGTGAGTGTGTCTGGGCTCCTGAATCGACCTCTCCTGTCTCCCTCCTCTCCCCCTGCTCCTCTTTGAGGCAACAGCAAAGACTAGTTTTAGCTCTCAACAAGTTTATCTTACCTTTTTTCACCTAGTTAACATTTTGTTTGTATTATTCATGCATATTTTACTAATCACTACCCCCTCAAATGGAAATATGTGTTTACATAAATGGTGAACGAACCGTTTGAGACCCACTGAGATAACTTATACTAAGTTAACTATCTAAAGACTCAGAGAGTAATTTACCTCACCAGAGCTGTAGTTATCAGCCTCTCAGTCCGACAGCAAAGGACCCTCCCTCCACCTTGTTGTTGAAAAAGCTCCTTATATCCGTTAGCGCAGCTAGCTAGCACCAGATGCTAACAACAATACACGTAACCGGTGCGCGCGCTTTCTCGCTCGCTCGCGCCACACATACACCAACACACACCCTCCCGAGCTTGAATGACACACAGAGACCAATCGAGGGCATTAGTATGATCTGTATGAAAGTGGCAATGTCGGCAGGCCACGTCATGTAGACAGCCAATCACCCTCTGTGAGGCAGAGTCAGACCCACATTTGCGCTGCGTTGCGTTTACAATATACGTATATTGCCGGCGGCTGAGTACCGGCATTTTACTGAGTACCGGCACCGGTGTTACAGTATAAGTTGAGTCATGACAACTGGCGACATTCTATTATTTTCGTCATAGGAATCCGGGGCGTGTACATTGAGGACCCATTGTTGACTTACCAGGAAAGAAACATCGTTTGTCGTTTACGTTCATCTTTTGCTATATCTGCCTTCCTAAGATCACTTTGCTGCACATTCAGTACTCGTATGTGAGGTTGTGGGTGAGAGTCCGATATCGTGACGCTTACAGGGAGGTATCGAACATTACAAAGTAGGTGACTGTGTGGATGCCTGTTCAAAACATTGCAAACTTCAATAAATCATTTAAATTATATATTTGTGTCCGACTTTCATTTGTTCATCGTTCTTAATGTGATGTATAGTAGCTTTGATAGCTGTCCATACCTTCAGACAGCCTAAAAGTAAAACACAAGTTGTTTATTCACAGCCCGAACGCTCATCGAGATGACTGGATCAGTCATGACAACTAGCATCACATCACAGCTCCGATTAAATTGTGATATCAATTCTGTAGCTAACCTCCAGGGAGCACGTTTATTTTATGAAATAAACGTTAAACGTATAGGCTTAAAGGCATAATAGAACTACCGTATTATATGTATTCAACTTGTGCCCCGCTGGACTTACTTTTCTGTGGTTTACCGTTACTGTGACATATCAGTATAGCCACGGAAGATAGTTTGTGTGTTTAATTCCCATGCATCAAGGTTATTTTCATGTATGTAATTGTTTTTCCTGCACAGTGTAGAGTCTTGTTGTGATGAGAGGGATACAGGTATTTCATAAAATAAACGTGCTCCCTGGAGGTTAGCTACAGAATTGATATCACAATTTAATCGGAGCTGATCACAAGTTTCATGACTGATCCAGTCATCTCGATGAGCGTTCGGGCTGTGAATAAACAACTTGTGTTTTACTTTTAGGCTGTCTGAAGGTATGGACAGCTATCAAAGCTACTATACATCACATTAAGAACGATGAACAAATGAAAGTCGGACACAAATATATAATTTAAATGATTTATTGAAGTTTGCAATGTTTTGAACAGGCATCCACACAGTCACCTACTTTGTAATGTTCGATACCTCCCTGTAAGCGTCACGATATCGGACTCTCACCCACAACCTCACATACGAGTACTGAATGTGCAGCAAAGTGATCTTAGGAAGGCAGATATAGCAAAAGATGAACGTAAACGACAAACGATGTTTCTTTCCTGGTAAGTCAACAATGGGTCCTCAATGTACACGCCCCGGATTCCTATGACGAAAATAATAGAATGTCGCCAGTTGTCATGACTCAACTTATACTGTAACACCGGTACCACATGGGTAAAAATCAGAAGTGTCGGTACTGCGTACCGGTGAGTACCGGCCCAATTCAAGCACTGGTTATAACGCCTTGTTGCTTTGGCAATATGTTTAAAATGTGGTCATGCCAATAAAGCCCCTTTGTATTGTATTGTATGTGCAAACAATATTTCTGTCTTCATTACTCTGAGGACTATGTGAGGACGATGGAAATTATTTTTAGAAATGGTGTATTGTTAATGTAGAGTGTTAACTGTAACTTCTCAATAAAGATTTGATAAAACTGAAAGAGATACAGAGCTGCAACCAGCAGTGATTTGCATACTTGATAAAGAGATGTTAACTCTACAGTAAGTGAGTATTTTCTGAATCCCCAAGTTACATTTTAAAATTGATTGTTTTGTCCAGTTTATTGTAATCTTGAAATGTTTTGTATTTTCTTAAAGACTTCAATCAACAGTGTGTTTCTGATCAATTTGAATTAATTTGAAAAGGTTTTCTGTCTTTTCTTGTTGACAAATGTGGCACTCATCTTTTATTGTATTTTAAACATACATATTTTGGTAAATTACCATGAGCTTTTTAGAGAATCCAAAGTTTATTGGAGAAACAAAGTGTGAAAGCAAACAAGGATCTTTATAGGTTCATAACTGTCTCTTTAAAACCACTGGAGGTTACAACCTGTATGCCAAGAGAACAAAATACAGACAGTGCTTTTTTTGAACAGTAAAGATTAGAGATCAAGAGCAAGAGGCTATGAAGTGTGAGCGAAGGAACGGAAATTGAACCTCACTGCCATAGCACCAGTCAATCAGATAAATAACGGTATGAACGAGTTTAGCCCCTCACATGCATAATTCATCTTACATTTAGCTTTAGATAGCTTTTTTCTCTCAGAATGACTTTCCTGCTCAGGACAAATTGTTGTGGGTTTAAGAACATGATGGGAATACATTTTTCTTCTGTCAACCATACACATTTTTAACCCTGAGTGATATTACAGCGGTCTCATAAAAGCCAGAGAGTTAGATTTCTGTGCACAGTTCGCTTTCTCATCTTCCCTTTTAACCTAGATTATATCAGTTCTTCACATGGCAAACCTGATTATTCCACACATGGATCAAGGTCATAAATGTATTGCTCTAAGAAGCAACCTTTAGCAACACTATATTGGAGTTCAAACTCAATCAGCATTACTTTTCTATAGCTTAGTGTTAGCTTTCCCAATTCAAAAACAGCACAAGTAACACTATTATTGAATCATTTAATTTGTCGCCAAATAATATGTTGGTTTTAACTTTGGATTTTATTTACCCTCATGGTTGTGAATGATCAATTTGAAGATGTTTCAGTGCTGATGGATGATACATCCCAGCCAGCCTGCCAGATACCACTGATATATAGAACCAGTGGGAGGTGCACAGAGTCACCTGGGTGGAGGAAAATTGAGTGTTTTCTTGTGGCTCCACAGTCCTTGGCAGGTGTAGAGGCAGCTCACTCACAACTCCACGGACCACCTGCTGCCAAATCTGATTTAGTGCAGGGAAATATTTTCTCCCTGAGACCCTGCCTTCGGTTTAGAAGGCCAGGCCACATGTTGTGAAACGAAGTAGGCCGCCAAACTAAACGGGTTGTCATTTGCCCACACTGCGTGGCTATTGATTTACTGCTTCTTGCTGCTGGCTTCCTAGAGGGGACTGCGAGCTCGAAGAAAAAAAAGCATGCATGCTCCATCAAAAGAAAGGTTTCCCAGGCCAGACCTCCCATGAGGCTCAACCACTGGCATTAGGCACCATCAGGGGTTAAATAAATGATCACCTAATACAACAGTGATGACTTTAATTGAACATGTGTCATCACATGAAAAGGTATCATGTCAATGGACGGCATTACTTGCAATGGTGGCTTTGGCACAAATTGCAATATTCAGTTAAAGTTCCCCTATTATACTGTTTTTCATTACTTGATATATACAAAACGTGTCTCTGAAGTGTTTGGTCAAACCCAAATAGATCGTGCATTGCAGCATCCCATAATCCCCTCTGTTTCAGCCCTGTTTCAAAAGGGCTGATTCTCTGTCTGTTACTTTAGATGAAAATAAGGAGCCCCTCCCCACGCCCCTCTGAGAGATAGTTGGTTAAAAAGAACACAATGGTGCTCTAGGAGGAGATTCAGGTGATAAGGTGGGCAAGGGTTGGTTGCTGATTGGCTAATGGTTACACAAGCAAAAAAAAACGTTATGACATCATAAAGTGTCCAAAATCTGATCAGCTCATTTTCAGACAGGTTTTTATATAAATGGATCAGGACAAAAAGAGAGAAAATCTTTTTTCCTGAAACTTTCAGAATCTCTTTACACAGAGGGGACACATGTTGATGTAGAAAATACATGAAAAAGTGGATTTTGCTAAATAGATTACCTTTAAATCAAGATTACATTTAATTAACATGATCAGTTACTTTAGTTTAATACCATTATATAGTTAGCATTGCATTATTCTTAGTAAAGCACTGTCATTACATTATGAAATAAATTACAGATGCAAGGGATTCAAACAGTTCACTGCTGGTATAAAAAATTACCTATTGGTGTCAGTGTAAGTTTACAACAAAAGGCGCTTTCACACTGGAGTACTTTTCCCCCCGAGCTAGGCCGATATGGGGGGGAGATTTGTTTTCATACCAAAAAGGATCTGGAACTAGTCCCTAGTTTGAACCTTTTCACTTCCAGATAGTCCCTGCTAGAGAGTTAGTACTTTCCTGAGGAAGAAATGGTTCGTGGGTGTGTCGGCCACACTAACAATTTCTGATTGGCTGGGCAAATTGCAAACCACGCCCCGTTAAACTCCGAAAAGTTTTGTGAACTCAAAGCAGAAGAAGAAGAAGTGACGTCAGCAGCTTCATTTGCCTAATCCTCCCTCAGGCATTTATTCCAGTGAGAACGCGATCTACTAGGACAGTTCGAGGGACTTAAGCCCCGGGCCACACAAGGACGATAACGGTCGTATCTGCTACAGTTCACTATCAGATAGACGGTTCGGCCACACGAGGCCAACATGGAAACGCAGAAAACGATAACGGGTCCCAAGGTGGGTAGATCTGCAAACAAAACGCTCTGGGGGGAGCAAACGGCTCCGTTTTTACGCCTATACGATCATTTCCTGATAACGTTGAAGCAATAGCTCCGCCTCTCCCCACCTCTCCTGCTCAGAGATCAGCTGCTGGGCTCTCAGAAGAGGGGGAGGAAAAGAGAGGCTCCGTTTTTTATTATTACATTATTATATAGAGTAGTTATTCATTTGTTTTAAAGCTCAATAAATAACAACGAAGACCTTTGACCGGCACTTTTCAAATTTTGTCGGGAAGATTTAAACTTTAACGGACCGGCGAAAAACAATCGAACTGAAACTCTGCCGCATGGTTCCCTCGTCCCTTGGAAGAGGTGGAAAGGTGGGTGTTTGTCATCTGCTGGTGGACTACCGGAGAGATTTAGAGCAGGAGCAAACGCTTGCCTCGGGGAGGGAGAAAAAGAGCCAGAGCGTCCACAGCGGAGAATAAACAGAAGGGCAACCATGGCAACCATGCGCGGGAAGTCTTCTTCGCTGCTTTTGTGGCAGGATTACAGTGCCACTTATAGGCCTGGCATATGTACTACACCGTCTCCAGCGCTTTCGAGCGGTCTCGTGTGAACGGAAACGTTTCAGGTGCCTGTTGCGTGTGGATGGAAGACTTTTTTGATAACGATTGCGGTCCGTTTGCTTTATCGTCCTCGTGTGGCCGGGGCTTAAAGAGTTCGGCGGGGACAAGTACCGGCTAAGTACTTGGTGTGAAAGCGGTTAAAGAGCTCTACAATTACTGAAATATAAATAGCAATTACCATATTTACCTCCAATAATTAAACAAATATGTTTGCTGAAATTGGCGATTAAAATGTATGCTCTGCTGCTCATAGAAAACTCCACTACATGTCAAGTGCTAGTACAGCAAGCGGCCAGGGTCCAACGGAGAGGCTTTGGCTTCACTTGAGGAGCCGTCATGACGCTCCTCACACACCCTGCAGCGGAAACATTGTAAAATCTTTGCAGAATATCAAAAACACAGGACAAACTCCCACACACAAGTTCAGACACATACACACAATCTCAACCACAAATTCAAATGGTAAGAACTAAGCCACTTTACTTTTTTTAACCATGTGTCCGGGTTGTCTTTCACAAAGAAATGTTTAAGTCTGACACGCCTGCGGTGGGATAAACACTTTACTCGCAGCAGGACTTACTGGCTGTTAAGTGCTAACTACTAAGTCAGTGGGCCATAGTCATTCAGACTGTTGTGGAGTGATGTAATCCAACTCTGACATTGTCTCCAGATCCAAGAGCAATCAGAGCTCAAAGGAGTACACACATCCAGCCCAAATCTCAGCAACATCCGAGCAAGATCGGATGATAAATCAACTTAAATGACTATTTTAACTGCGACTTAATGCTCTGTGAATTCTAATTCAAACCATGTGTCCCTTTTACTTGCATACATTTCACAATGGGAGTTCAACGTAAATATATGCAAAAACATAACCATCTGTGCACATTAAGAGCACAATCCTTCATTTTAGAGATTTAGTGATTGTTGTATCAATTAAAAACTGTAAGGCTAAGGAAACAAAGAAGCATGAAAATGAACTGATTTTGTGTTCTCTCCAACATAAATGTTAATTCAACAGCATTCAAGGGTTCGAATGGGGCATAGAGTATATCATTGAGCCAGCAACCAAAATGCAGTGTCATAAAAAACCTTAAAGTGGACCTATCATGCTATATTTGAATAATATAGTTTAGGACCATACCTATATAAAGCATATTTATACTTTTTATTTTTCAAAATACCAAACAGATCATGCATTTTAGCCATTCCTCATTTCGCTCAATTTAACACTGTCTTTGCATGGGCTGATTCTGTGAGAACAGCACCATCTACAGGCCTGGCATATGTACTACAGCGGCTGTCTCCTCCTGATTGGTGGAGTTGGCCCAATAGCCGTAGCGCCACTTCTGTGACGTCAGAGAAGTGTTCAAATCTGGATCAGTCTGTATCAGATCCGTTGCAGCCCCTTTTTAAGAGATTTGGGTGTGGAAGAAAAGAGAGAGGGTTGTGTTTTCTGACACTTGGTGAGTTCCCTGGAACACCGGGGACACATATTCATGTATAAAAGACGTACAAGAGTAAAAACTTGCTGCAAATCTAAAACCAACTCCAAAGCTTCATAGCCAGCTAATTAAGATGCTGATGCACTTCATTTACTTCAAAACAAGACCATAACGCAATGTTAATGCAATCTGTGTGTGTGATTAGTGCTGGCGGCCGAGGTTATTGCATATGATCAACCCATTACATGCTGCCAGGGCTGGTTATGGAAATAGACTTATAACAGAGCTACCTGATGTTGCTGCCCACTGAGACAGACGGAGAATCACATTCATTTACCAGCCTCCAATCATTTACCAGCCTCCAATTAGTGCTGAGCCCGCATTGTCATCAATTCACATACTAATTGTCCCGCGTGGCTCGCATAGTGTAACACCATCTGTGCAGATCCTAACTCGTGAGCAGGTTTTTATTTTTTGGGTCCGGGAAAAGTGAGTGTGGATGTAAGGCAGGTCTATATATTTGCCCACAATGTAAAAACTCAAAATCTTGCCAAGTTTATTCGTCTAATATCTAGTCAGAATATGTCTTTACACTCGATATAAGACATAACTGAAGAGGTAACAATGCAGTGAGATAGGGTCTTGTTTTTAGACAATGCTTCTTCAAAACTCTTGAAAACATCTTATTTTGAGTTGAAACAAGTCCTTTAAGCTGCTGTGGTTTTTGTAAAAGATGGTTAATCTTGTTTTAACAAATACATCTTACTTGATTTAAAAAACAAATTGACCAACTAACATCAGAAAACTGAAATCTTTTGAACATTTCAGGATTATTCTGTAATTACATTTACATGATCCTGGTTGAATATAGTTCAAAAATAAGTTGTCCGAGCTAATTAAGATCTCCATCTAAATATCCTTCTTATTTCAAGAAATCTAATCAAGCAAATCTTCACTTGTTCTATTGGCAGATTTTTTTTACTAATTACAAGCGAAAACACCTTGTTTTCATTATTCGTTTATTTGATTTTGGAGCAGTATTTTTTCCAGTGTAGGGCTTACATTATTTTAAATCTGACATGTTTTGCATTATGACAGCAGTCTTTAAAGGTAATTGATTAAAGCACAACTCAGCCTGAGGTGTTTCATTATAATTGGCAATGTAGCTTACTTCCTGTGCCCTTCTCATTGTTTAGTGTCATTGGCTTTCAAATGACTCAGGCAGTGAGACCTCACATTGAGACGTTTCTAGGGATACAACAGAAACACTTTCTCTGCATTAAACATCAATGCTAAACATCAGGTTTGCATCTCCTCAAAATCAAAGAGCAAGGTTTTCTTTGTAGCTGCCATTTTGCATTTATGATCAAAAATCTTAAAGCGAAAATACCATCACAGAAAAGGTCAATATTTCTACCAACCTTTGCCTCAACAGACCAGAACATAAAGCCGCGAGACATAATTTCCCTTTCATTCTCTAACGGTTGTTGAAAGTCTCACTGGGGAGCAAAAATAAATCACAAACTGAGGCAGAAACAGAAGTTGATAAGCTGAAACAGGAAATGACAAGACTTTATCGCACCCAGTAATGCTTCACAGTTTATTCTACAACCTGATAATACAAGTCTTTCTTACAATGCAGGTCAAAACATTTCATATATTTCTAATGAAGACTGGCTAATTGTGTTGAGATTATTTGGCTTGCAAAAAGGGTTTTCCTGACACAAAACAGTGAGATCAACAGCCACGCAACTATATCAATATTTTGAGCATAGAATCTGCAGATTACACTGTAACCTAGCAGCTGCTGTGGAAAAACCACAAACAGAGAAGGTGAACAGAATTTAGCCTCAAAACATGAAACGTAATAGTTTTTAAAGCTTACACCAGTGTTTCTCAAACCTTTTCATACCAAGGACCACTTAACCAATAAAAAAACACTCGCGGACCACCTAATTCCACAAATATCCAAAAACGCATCGTTTTTCTAGAACAGATTACAAATCGCCTGAAAATGGTACAAAAGTGGCAACATGTGTGACGAAGGTGTTGCGCTGGGCTATATCATGCAATCAAAAGTAAGCTCGCTCCATTGCGGAGATATTCCCGCGAGAGTGCGGAAAACATACATTTATTTATTTATTTCAAATGTGAAATGTTACCAATATACTCACGGAGAAGCACTGGCTTACACAGAAGAAAGGTGGCTACTGTTTAACAGACTATACTGGTTTAATAGAGACCATTATATATATAGGTATATACATATTTGCATACATATTTTTATATATATTTGTTTTTGTATTCGGGATAGTGGGAAACGGTATTTCTGTACACACAAACTGAAAAGATTGACAATAAAGTTGACTTTGACACCGAGCAATCTTAAAAGAAAAAAAACGTATTGTCAATGTGAAAGACAAGTGAAACATGTCTACTCCAAACTGTAATACCATAAATCAGACAAGACAATTTGCAAGGATTTTTAACTGATTAATGATTTCACCATTAGTAACAATTTGTACAATACACTGTCTCAATTCATGTAATGATATCAATGTTGTAGACAGTTATCACCATCTCACAGCAAAGGGCTCAAATAACTAAAAGATTGAGATCATTTATAAGTTGACATGACTACACCCAGTAATAGCAATACAGCTGCCAAACGTTTTTTCAGTGGTAATAGTCTTAATCAGCACCATGGGTTTATTCAATGTTTTTCAAATTCAAACATCTGAATATCAGATATATTGGAAACAAATCAAGATTCTGCATATAACCACAACAGATGAGTTTTTTTGTTCCATTTTAGAAGAGGATATATGAAATTGATAAACTTTTCCGGCGTTTCTTTGTCTTCCACATCATTGTTTGTGAAGATATATGACTCCGTTCATATGTTTCTAAGATGTCAGCAGTCAAGTGTGCTTCTCTTAACACATTTCGACCCGGCACCGAGTCCGATCACGCACCCATACAATCCCGTGGCTGGCTGCAAAGTAAAATGATTCAATACATCCAATAAGCTTTTCGCTTTCTTTTCATTTCTTTCATTTGAAGCTGGTTGTGTACTGCCATCCCGGGTCAGTCAACCCCATTTCAAGTGGCTCTTCTTCAATCTATACCACACATTTCCTCTGTGGTTTCTCCTTTCAAAAAGTCACAGACGTGAGATTTGCTGTTTCAAAACGACACAAAAGAGAATAAATCCTTCACAACGATAACACACCTCATTGTGTTAGAGGATTATTTACAATAAGGCCACACCATTGTTATATCTAGATTGTTGTTTCAAGATATCGCTCCAGGTGTCATTGGACGGGATAATTACACTTTTCAGGAGGTCTTACGAACCATTATTACATTTTTAATTGATTCACAGAAGTGCAAACATAATTAAATGCATTATATAAAAGGCTAGACAAGATCTCACACTCCTCGCTCAAGAGTTTGAACCATGAACATTAGTGAGAAGGCACAGACAATAAAACTGGACATGAAAAATGTCATCCTCCACTTTGGCTCCACTGACAGGCTTTAGACCAATAATCTCAAATGTCTGAAGGATAATGCTCGCATTAGGGCTTGATTCATTCACCGTCTCTATTCATAGCCCTCTGTGAAAGAAAGTGAATATTACCGTGCGTGCATTACATCTCGCTCGATGGAATCCTTTCTACAGGGAGCAAGTGCACAGCATAGATCACCAAACAAAAAGCTTATAGGAAAGGCCCTGATTAGCCTCATGATTATCCTCCATTCAAATCATGGGGATTAGTCCACTATTATGAATGGCACCATTAACCTTGGAACATTTGTGAATACTTTCTCAAATATGTTCCTGTGTGTGATGCAACAATGGAGATGCAATGTGACCATGTGGCGGGGGTTAGCTCGGATATATTTATATATATATTGATTTTCTATCTTCTATTGGGTTAAAGTGTGAGCTGAAGACATGGTCATGCCTTTGTTCATCACTGCTCAAAGACAATTATGGAGTGAGAATTTAAGGGTAGCAGAGGGTAATCCTTTTACCAGGCTCCCTCTGGGCTTTCCACTGGGTTGCTTGATTCAGGGTATTGACTCCATCCACTCTCGTCTGGCCCCAAAATTACCTATTGATTCACCCTTTTGACAGTTGTTAGTTGGAAACTTAATCACAGCGAACTACGTTGTCATATAAAGTACATTGTTGTCTGGCACTAGCTGCTGGTTCCCCTTCGGTGTCACTGCTGTAAGTATTGCCGTTGCACAAACATGGAGAATCAATAGCTGTAGTATACCAGCTCAGATTTGCTTACAGATGCTCAGCCCTTTATGTAAATGTGTTTATATCGATCTTTGACAAAACAGAATGATTATTCTAAAGCAATTTGTAGTATGTCCTCCAAATAATGAATTGTCTACACGCATACTATTGGCCCCACCTTTTTCTAATAAATCATTTTATATTATGCTTTTGTTATGGCTCCAAAATGTAATTTCTATCGGCAGCTTAAAACCACAACAATCTAAGGTCGTATAACAAAATTCATTTAAATTCAGACATCTTCAGGCTTTACTATCAGTTGTACTTGCTCTAAGATGTCATGGAGGCAGAGAGAGATTGAAAGAAATAGCATTCAACTCTGACACAGGATCTTGCCCTTTGCTTCAAGTGTTTGTAAGCAAGACCGAAATCCCTGCTAGTTCGCACCTAGGTGACCTTTGACCTTCGACCTCACTGTTGGTGTTGACAAGGAAAATGTTTCAAGCAAGTCACCAAGTTTGCTCATTAATAAAAAAAGATCAAAAGGGACATTTGGATTTGCATTAAAAGGAAAATAGGTATACTGTTTATGATGTTGCATAACGTGTAGAATAATAACATAGGTATGTGTACAATCATTATCCATAGCAACACAGATTGTGATTGGGGTTACAATGATATCGATTTTTTCAAACTAGCCAATGCTGTTCACTGAAATTGACAATATGTCAATATGTTCAACTGAGACCCGGATTAGGGTCCTCTCGGGCTTAACAGGTTAAAAAACAAATCTTTTTTAAACAGCTTTTAAACCATCAGACAATGCTTGCTCTTCACACTAAATGCAGTCATTTGAGTGACACATGCTAAGCACAAAATAAAATTTTACTTTTTGCCATTTCATTTTAGGTTACCACATTTTTCAAAAAGCAGCCATACCCTTCAAATGTCCACAATAGAACCTAAAAAAGAACCGTGTTAATGGCATGTTCAGCACTTTCTGCTAAAAATCCCAGAATGCAATGTTTTGAGCTTCATATGCAAAAGTTAGGGTCGATAGTATTTTTTATCGAATCGTATTTTTATTTTCGAGAAGGCGAAAGCTACCACTGTCAAACAGAGAGCAATGAATAAGTTAAAAAGGTTATTTCACACAGCCGATTACTGTGTCGGAACTACAAGCTCATATGCAGTACTAACACATGTATCATTACAATGCATTCACGCATAAATCTCAATCCGAAATCAAGATGAGCAAAGTTACCAAAATCCAATGTTAAAAATGAAATGAAAAAATATTGATATAGAAAACGTTTTGAATTATTCTAAACACACAGATCCCCTTTCCTGGTCAAAAAGTGTTATTGTGCAAATTATAAGACACACAATATGTTGATGACAAAAGAGAGACAACCCTGACAAGAGTTTCTCAAGATACAGAACAAAAAGGAAGGCAGACTCGCATCAAGACTCAATGGTGGCCATAAACTCTTCATATACAGGAGTCTATAATCAATGCCAAGTCAGCAGGTCTTAAAGTACTGCCAGTAAGCACTGCTAACTCATGCCAATGTACATACATCCTCAGACATGCCTAATAACATTAAACCAACATCAAATGTACTCGCTATAGCCAGAAAAGACCTTGTATCAGCAGTGAATCATATGACTGTTTGATATTGGATTTTCAATAAAAAAGCAATTTACGGTAAACTTGCAAGAAAAATAAAGATTTATTTCATAAATAGACAACTTAATTTGGCAAATCTACAAATACAAGCACATTTCACCAACTTTAAAATATGTCAGGAAACTGATTAAAATTGGGTGCCATCAGACCTCTCTTATTAGCATAAAAAGCTTGATTAACATGATTCTGTTGATAAAAGTAAATGTCATTAACATTTAGTGGATTCCCGACTGATTAACGCCTACCACATGGTTAGACCATTTGTTTATGCAACTCCTCTGCAGGAATTAGTTGAGCCTGATTGTAAGTGTTGCTCTTGTTGGGGGTTTTGTGTAGAGCTGTACAAAATGTCTGATGTGTCATTTTAACTGAATGGATAAATAAAAGCATTAAAAGGGATTTTACTGCTCTTTGACCACTAGACGTGTGAAGATTGCATGCTTTCAAATGCTTTGCAAATCAAAGTGTTCAGATAAATCTGACAGGCCTTTCATCTAGCACATGTTTGAATTTCTTGATTTACCAACGTTTGATGTGTTTTGTGAATACAACTTTTTTGACAACTTGTTTTTAAGTTGCAACATCTTTGAATAAAAATAAAAACAAGTGGATAATTAATTTACAGCATTCACCAAAGGAAGAGTTATGTTCTTTTTATATGACTCGTTTTTTTGTAACGAAAAATTAAGTTACTTAAAGAAAAAATGCCAGATTTTCTTTAGGCTGTTGTCAAGTTTTAGTTCTAGAGGAGTTACTGTGACATTGAACTTGTCAGTCATACTTGAAAAGCAGCGCCAAGGGTGATTTGTGACAGAACATTTTGTGACTGCTGAGAAACGCCTGTTGGAGCCATTCAAATAAAAATTAGAAAATTAAGGTGAAGGAACTATAGGTTACTTACGTAACCCCAGTTCTCAGAGTAACATGAAGTGAGATGTCTCACTATGGGATGCGCCTCATCGCGGAGCAAACAGAAGCATTAATCTCATTACGCCAATCCTGATTGGCTGGTGATCTTGACGTCAGCGTCAGGGAATCCACCCCCTATAAGTAGCTTGCGCTACGCCGCATGCGTCATTCAAAATAAGCACCTCTTCTCGCTTCACCATAGCAAGGAGGGCCGTCTGGTGAGACATCTCACTTCATGTTACTCTGAGAACTGGGGTTACGTAAGTAACCTATAGTTCTCATTCATAACACTCCGTTCGATGTCTCACTATGGGATATTGTAGCTCCCGTATTGCCAGACGAGCTTATCTCAAAAGTCACCAAGACCAACCAGAACTTAACAGTTAGAGCTCTAACTCAGCAGGGGGCCCAGCACTGCATGGGCCACACTGGGAGCAAAGACGTCTAATCTGTAAAAGCGGACAAAAGTGAGCGGCGAGGACCAGCTCGCTGCTGCACAAATGTCTTGGATGGAAACACCCCTGAACAAAGCCCAGGATGTAGCCAGACCACGAGTCGAATGAGCACGCAAACCCGAAGGTGCCTGCAGACCCTGACTCGTGTAAGCCAAAGCAATTGCCTCCACAATCCAGTGAGAGAGCCGTTGCTTAGTAACAGGCTTGCCCTTCTGAGGGTTAGCCCAGGACACAAAGAGTTGGTCATTATGACGAAACTCTTTTGATCTGTCCATATAAGTGCGTAAAGCACGGACTGGACATAGCAAATTCGGCTGCTGTTCCCCGGAGGGACACAGCGGCGGAGGAAATACCTCAATGTCAAAGGGGGTACATGAACCAACCACCTTAGGTATAAAGGCAGGGTTGGGCTTCAGCAACACTCTCGTTAACCCTCGGGCGAACTGAGTGCATGAAGGATGTACAGATAGCGCATGAATGTCACTGACTCGCTTGGCGGATGCCAGGGTCAGTAACAGCACTATCTTGAGTGACAGGTGCTTCATGTCAGCTTCTTCCAGGGGTTCAAATGGGGCTCGAGTGAGCCCATCTAAAACCACTGTCAAGTCCCATAAGGGCACCAGTGACCTGGAAACAGGAAGGAGCCTGCGAGCTCCCTTAATAAAACGGCAGACCAGAGGATGCTGGCCGGCCGTCTTACCCTCAAAACCCACATGGCATGCAGCAATAGCAGCCAGGTAGACTTCGATCGTGGAGAAAGCTCTGTGTTTATCAATTAGGTCCTGTAGAAATGATAAAATCACTCCCACAGGGCATTGAAAAGAGGTGTGCCCTTTTTGAAGGCACCAGTCCTCAAACACCCTCCACTTACAGTCATAAAGAGACCTAGTGGAGGAAGCAGGAGGACCGGAGGCCAAATGTGCGCGAGCGCGTCCACGCCTAATGGTGCGTTTTGATCGCGCATTGAAAAGAAAAGCTGACAGTGAGCATTTTCTTTTGATGCGAACAGATCTACCGCGGCTCGGCCGTAACGCACCCACAGCTGGCTCACAACCATTGGATGTAGAGTCCAGTCTGCATATAGTGGTACACCTCTGGACAGCAGGTCTGCACCGAGGTTCATCACACCCGGTACGTGCGTCGCTCTCAGAGAGAGAGGAGACGGCCGCAGCTCCACAAGATCAGTTTGCGTGCCAGCATGTGTAACTGGAGAGAGCGCAAACCCCCTTGTCGGTTTATATACGATATTGTGGTCGTATTGTCCGTCCTCACAAGGACATGGTGTCCTCTGAGAAAAGGCAGAAAGCGTTTTAGGGTGAGGAACACCGCTAAAAGCTCCAGGTAATTTATGTGCGACCGCTGGAGGTCTCTGCTCCAGAGACCCCTCACCGGACGACCTTCGTAAATACCTCCCCAGCCTGTCAGACATGCGTCTGTGGTGACCACCTTCCCTGAAAGGACAGCACCCATAGGCACGCCCCGTACCAGAAAAATCGGGTGCAGCCAGTGGCGCAATGCCATTACGCATTTCACAGTAACCATCACTCTCCGTGCTCCATGACGCACAGGGTTTAGTTTTAGAGCGGCTACCCAGCGCTGAAACTCCCTCATGTGTAACCGTCCCAGCCGTACAACCAGGATGGCTGACGCCATGAGCCCCAGTAACCGCAGGCATGATCTGAAAAGAACATGTTTGCGCAGCTGGAAATGAGCGAGGCAAGCTCTGAAAGCTTTCACTCTTTCCGCTGACAGGCGGGCTGGGCACCGAGTTCAGGTGTAAACCCAGGAAGAGTACAGTCTGTGCCGGGCACAACATGCTCTTTTCTGTGTTTATTATGAAACCCAGGTTGAGCAGGTGCTTTACGAGGACATTTGTCTGCGTAATAGCCTCCTGTTCCGACTGTGCGAGAAGCAGCCAGTCGTCTAGGTAGGTTGCCAGGCGAATACCCTGTTGTCTTAACGGGGCTATCGCGGCTTCCGTACATCGTACAAACACTCTTGGACTGAGAGACAGACCGAAGGGAAGTACTCTGTATTCGTAACAGATCCCCTGAAATGCGAACCTCAGATATTTCCTGTGTGGGTAATATACTGGGATGTGGAAATACGCATCTTTCAGGTTGACTGATGTAAACCAGTCGTTTTGTCGCACGAGACGCAGCAGAGATGTGTGAGTGAGCATTCTGAATTTGTATCTTCTTAGATATTGTTCAGAGCCCTCAAATCTAGTATTGGCCGAATTCCGTTCCCTCCCCGTTTGGGAACGAGGAAATACTTGGAATAAAAGCCGCTCTGACTCTGCTCGGCGGGTATTATAGATATAGCCTCCTTTTCTAGAAGTGAGAGAATCTCTCTTTCTAGAATGTGGGCTGACTCCCCTCGGGCCTGTGAATACAGAACGCCCGAGAAGCAAGGGGGGGTGACAGCGAATTGGAGTCTGTAACCCCGTGTAACTGTCTTGAACACCCAAGCAGACGTTGTGAGCATCTTCCACTGTTCGCTCCTTAGAGCCAGCGGAGATGTCACGTCTTTTGCCCTCTGAGTCTCTATTTGTTGTGTTATGGGGCCCTCTAGTGTCTGAACACGGTGGTACCCCGATTTGACAGTCCCCACCGACACTGCGCATGCGCGTGACGGAGGTGCCTTCACAACCCCAGCCGGCACTGCGCCTGCACGTGACGGTGGTAGCCTCACAACCCCAGTCGTTACTGCGCATGCGCGTGGCGGCGGTGCCTTCACAGACCCGTTCATCGTCCGCCTTTTGAGAGAGGCCGTAGCTGTTCTCAAAAGGGGAACAAATGGCGGGCTGTTTATTGGTTTTATTGTTTTCTCTTTCATTTTTCTGAGCTGCGCCCTCAGCCTGAGGCCTGGATGCGTCAGCGGAAAATGCTTTATCCGAGAAAACAGAGCAATATTGTGACATGTGTTTTGGTGCACTTGAGGATGGCTTTGAGGCATCTCTCGAGGCAGCGGGAACACATCTGGAGCTGGGGAACCTTCCAGCTCCGTCACCGAGGGAAGAAGAGGAGGCTGTCAGGCCGCCAGCTTCTTCTTCCTCGCCTGCTGGCCGAAATTCCGGTTTGCAGCCGGAACCGGAGACTTTCTGGGCCAATTCGCCTTCGTCTCCTGCCTGGGCTGGGGACTCGGGGCGGGCCGTGACCTCTGCTGTTTTGGTACTTTAAACCGAGCAGCTGAGGTAGCTTGGGCGAGGGACTGCCGCTGTGAAGGCAGCGGCTGGACCCATCGAGGAAGACAGAGGTGGAGGGCCTCGTCTTCCTTCTTCTTGGACTCGCATCTCTTCTGCATAGAAGCGAGCGCAGATCCGAAAATCCCCTCGGGAACGATGGGCATGTCCAGCACATCCTCTCTTTCCCGGTTTTGGGAGGTTGGTGAGGTTGAGCCATCTAGCTCTTTCCTGCACCGCCATAATTCCCATTGCCTTTCCCGTGGCCTGGACGGCGCAGCGTTGAACGCGGAGACAGATGTCCGTGATCGCGGCTATCTCGTCCAGTACTGCCGGTCCAGGATTACTCGATAGATCCTCGCAGAGCTCCGCTTGGTAAGCGGTTAGCAGCGAGGAAATGTTCAAAGCCCTGGCAGACAATGCTGCGGCTCTGTAGGACCGTTCAGTCATGGTTGACTGGAACCGGTCCGCCTTTGCCGGCAGCGTGGGGTTCCTGCTCGGTGTAGTCGCCATCCTCGGGAGGAGGTGAGCTGCCACCAGCGGTTCCATCGGCGGTATGCGGAGCAGGCCGAGCCTCTCCATACCGTCGCAGTCTAGGGGAGGAGGCACCCTGGATTGGGGCCTTGTTGCTGAAGGGCCGGTCTCTCCACGAGACCGACACCTCATCCAACATCTCCGGGAAGACCGGCAGGAGTTGCCTCTTTGTCCTCGTTGCTTGGGGCAAATGTTTCCCCTCGTAACGGGACCTGTAGGTCTCCTTGGCCATTTCGGGCCATGGGATGTCTTGGCTGGCTGCGGCACGCTGACACACGGCCTGCAGGTCTATGCTCAGACAGGGCGAAGCTGGTGTGCTATCGCCCGGGAGAGCAGCCATCGCTCCCGGCTTTGCAGCCTGAGCTGATGACACGAAGACATCATCGTCTTGCTCATCAGAGTCGGACAGGAGGAATCCAGAGGTTTCATCCTCTTCGTCCTCCATGTAGTCCAACTCCGGGACATCATCCGCGGGCGAGACCATGGTGAGGTCCAGTTGGGAGCCCCAGCTTGACACAGCGCGGGGCTCCGCTCGCACGTCCCTCGCTGCCACCGAGTCCCAGCCTGACACGGCGCGGGACTCCGGTTCTGCAGCTGCCACTACTGATGAGCCCCAGACCGACACAGTGCGGGGCTCCATCTCTGTGGTGGACGCCCCCGTGTCCTGATTTCCGTCCGGTAAATCAGAGGACATGAGGGAGTCCTGACCCGACAAGCTAGCTTGGCGTGCTAGCCGTCGGCGGAGGCTCTTGATGGTGAAGCGGGCACAATGTCCGCACGAGCCGGGGTTGTCGATAGCCTCCTGGGCGTGTTCCAGCCCGAGACAGGACGAGCAGACCTGGTGTGAGTCTGTGCCTGATATCTTCAACCCGCAGCCACAGAGCCGAGCCTCCGAGTCCCTGACTCCTCTGGTGTGAGGGAGAGAAGCGTCCATCTCGGTCGCCGTGGTGACGGCGTGGAGAGGACCCGCTCGTAACAGGTACGTTGCTGAGAAAAAATACTTCCCCAACTGTCGTTAATCCGGAGAAAAAACGACGGTGTAGAATTTTATTCTCAAAGAATATTAACTGGTGTGTTAATACCCTTTTTATCTTCCCCTCCTCTGGTGTGAGAGAGAAAAAGAAAAAACGTCCTTGCTACCGTGGTGTCGGTAGTGAGGGAAGACAAGCTAGCAACACGTGTGTTGCTAGCTTGAAAAAATCAAAACCTTACCTTTATTCCCGAGGAGAAAACGGCGAGGTCGATTTGCAATACTAACTGGTGTGTTGGTATTAACAGTCTTCTTGCAGAAGTATATATAGAAGTAGCCGGCGAGCGCCCGTCGACCGAAGGTTAGCTTCGTAAATCAGTCTGTGGACCGTTAAGCTAGCTAGCTACTGATCTTTCTCGAGATGTGCTCCGAAGCGAGAAGAGGTGTTTGAATGACGCATGCGGCGTAGCGCAAGCTACTTATAGGGGGTGGATTCCCTGACGCTGACGTCAAGATCACCAGCCAATCAGGATTGGCGTAATGAGATTAATGCTTCTGTTTGCTCCGCGATGAGGCGCATCCCATAGTGAGACATCGAACGGAGTGTTATGAATGAGAACAGCAGGGGAGGACCTGGGGAGTTTGGGGTGATATTTCTAGGAGTTCATGGCTAGACTAGCAACACAACTACTGTGTAATGAAAAATCCAATATGTTGTACAATTTAAACATTAAAGGTAACCTATTGTGCAAAATCCACTTTTTCATGTCTTTTATACACACACGCGTGTCCCCTCTGTGTAAAGAGATTCGGAAAGTTTCAGGTAAAAAGATTATCTCCCATTTTGTCCTGATCCATTTATATAAAAACCTGTCTGAAAATGTGCTGATCAGATTTTGGCCACTTTGTGATGTCACAATGTTTTTTTCGTAACACCCGACCACCTTATCACCTGAAGCACCATTGTGTTTTTTTAAACCAATCACCATGCAGAGGGGCGTGGCCTGCCGCAGCTCATTAGCATTTAAAGCTAAAGACACAGTGGGTGTTTCTCAATGTCGAGTACGCTTGCTTGGTAGCACATGCTTCAGAAGCGAGGCGAGAATACTTCCTGGCATTCGGAAAACGAAGAGTGGAACAGGCGAGCAAGTGTGCGTCATATGAGAGGTCCCGCCTTACATTTTCCGCCACAGATTTGGGGAAATTGGTCCGTGCGCAAAGCATTGTGGGGATTTTAAGACCGCGGAGTCTACACATGTGCAGCCTCGAAATGTCTCGCTATGAAATACGCCGGGCTCGGTAGAATTCCAAGTATGCTGGACATTGGAACAGTCCTTCGGCGGCACTCGATGACGTAGTATGCTTGAAAGAGTGGCTCTGGAGCAGCCTTACTCGACATTGAGAAACGGCTAGAATCAGCACTTTCGAAACGGAGCTGAAACAGAGGGGATTATGGGAGGCTACAATGATCTGTTTGGTACTTTGAGAGAGACACTTCAGAGACATGTTTTGTATATATCTGAGACCTATAATATATGGTTGAAATTAGCATATTAGGGGACCTTTAAACTATATGCAACTGTAAACCAAGATGGCAGCGATTGAATATGAGTTTTAAGTCTCTCAAAACGTATATATAGTAAATTGACAGAACTTGAAGTTTGAAAAACATTACTGTAAGCTTCTTATTCAAGGTATTATAATGTTTATGACTGAATGAGTTGGAGATACATAGTTATAATTAATCAAAATGACAGGCAGCAAAATATTTACAACATGCGGAGGTGCATTTACAAATAGTACATTCAATTTGAGCTGTTTCATAACAAACATAAAGTATGACTGTTCACTTATGCGGATGTACATTGCTGGATTGCCACTGCACACTTTAACATGCTCATCTTTATAAGTGAAAAAAAGGTCATTCCACCCGTCACAACATTAAACATTTATATTGTTTTTCTTATTTTCTGCAGCAAAATGCCTCTCAGCAAGTCTTGATGTGCACCAATGTATGTTTTCTCTCCCTGCTGGATCTTGTGTTTTTTTATATCCATTACTGCAGGCATTAGTGGGATGTTTGCACTCTGCACTGAAGCTTGGTGGTGTAATAAACTGTTAATTTGTCACTCTGCTTGACAGAATATCATTAAATCCAGCTATAAAAGGAGAGATGGCAAATAAAAGCTTGCCATTCTTATAATAATTTGCTGCACAAGTTTGGTAATAATAATAATTATATCACTGGGGGGCAAATGCAAGCTCACATTTCTGTGTCGATACTGCAACGGTGTGATGATGTTGAGTAGATGATGTTGAGTCTGTGTAATGGGAGCAACGTCAGACTCTATCCTCGGCAAGATTGCTAAAATACATTTTCAGTTAGATAAAAAGGACGTTTTAATAGTAATAAATAAGTTTGGTGTCATTTTCTGGAGGTGTGTGGCGCAGTGGGTTGTGCGTGGTGTTCAAACCCACTGTAGATAGCATGTTGTTGTGTCCCTGAGACAGTTCACCCCAAATTGCTCCTGTGGGGGTTGCCCAGAGTATTGAGTATGTAAGTCGCTTTGGATAAAAGCGTCTAACAAGTGACATGTAATGTAATTTTCTGAGGGTATTTTCATTTGGAAAATAGCCTTTTGTGGTATTTACACACTAGATTCAACCAACCCTTTTATAGTGAGTTTGTGGGTGATTCATCCCTACATTTATTCAGGAAACAGGTTGCTCCTGGCAGCCTGGGAGGTATAGAGTGAAATGGAAAGCTGGTTAGGAGAGGATATCTGTCCATCTCCAACCATGGAGATTACAGCCGTGACAGCTGTTGTGGCGAACGGCTTACAGAAGTACCTGCAAAGAGATGGCCACGATAAAATAAATTACCTGTGTGATGGCTGACGGCTTAAGAACACTGCCTCATTTCCTTTGATTTTCCCCCCTCACTAACAGAACGGTTATCTGATTTCCCATGGGCTAAATACAGATTAAGAGGTTTTTAACTAAATGTGTTTCTAATTTAACTCAATGTATGAGGCTATTGTTCTCTCATGTTCAATCTAAACAGTCCCCAAACATTTAACCAACCTTCCAGATTACAGTACACCACCATTTTTATTCTGCATTGTTTACTATGTGCTCAAAGCCCAGTCTGTTTCTATAACAAATTCTGGGCTCTGCGTCATGATTTCTGATGAGGCCATGTGGTTGTGGTGGTGCAGTGTATTCTGCTCCAACCTCTCTTTGCACACTCAGCCTGTGGAGCTGAGGTTTAAAGGGAAAGGCCTTATCAGTGTCCTCCAGGCTCGACACCTCCACTGGAGTCGGTATCGTTGGGGGTTAAGGCGGGGGGGGGGAGTAAAGTCTGGCAGAAGAGGGAGGAAGGAGACAAAGAAGTGCAACCAAGGAGAAATAGGTAGAGAAGAAAAATGAGCAAGGGTGTTATGAGAGGACGAGGACAAATCTAAAACAGAAACAACAACATTGACACACGGTAGCTATTAGACTCCTTTGTTTATGCATGGCAGAAGAATCACTTCAGCACGACCGTCCACTTTAATGTTGGAAGATTAGGATCATCATTACCTAATCTGAAGAACATCCATTGTTATTTATAATATTCTGGCAGGAAACAAGATTGGCAACCACTCAAACATTGAAATGGCAGTAAGTGAGAGTTTGTTAAACCTCAAAAGAACATTTTATTAATTGTGCTGTCAATCAATGTACATCATTCGGTTTTACATTCATTTTAGAGGTTTTCCTTCTTCCAAGTTGCCCTGTGCTCTCCCAGATGATTTTCAGTCTTTTGTCTTCTAACACATATAAACGCAGATTATTTCAAATCCTGTATTACATCATAAAGGCACAAAAGTGAGATTAATGGCAAGGAGTCAATGCATTTATGCTCATTTAATCCAATTACTTTATATTGTTGTTCAAATTAATGACTATTTAGTAGGGCTGTGCAATTAATCGTATTTTAATCTCGATTACGAATTTGAGTTACGAAAACAACGAAATCAAAATAAAACGATTATTACTTAAAAAACAATGTAATTACATTTGATTTATTTTTTGGTTTTTCAGTTGAATTATTCTTAAAGTTCAGGGTAATCAACTGTTAAAAACCTACTGTTCACATTTTTTTTTCAATAAATGGATGTTTTCAAAGTAAATGGATAATTGTTTTTCATAGGAGGCGTGTGGCGCAGTCAATAGTGCGTTGGTGTTTGGATCAGGGGAGCAAAGGTTCAAACCCCACTGCAGTCAGCATGTCGTTGTGTCTCTGAGACATTTCACCCCAAATTGCTCCTGTGGGGATTGCCCACAGTATTGAGTATGTAAGTTGCTTTGGATAAAAGCGTCTAACAAAGAACATGTAATGTAATAATCGTGATATCAATTATTGACTAAAATAATCGTGATGATGATTTTTGCCATAATCGAGCAGCCCTACTATTTAGAAATATTAACAGTTATCAAATGGTCATCACTCAAATGCAGGTATGATTGCCTGTCATGTGGAGATTTCTTTCGACAAATAACAAATCCAACTTATACAAAGTAAGGTTACATCAATTCAGTCTTAATATAGCTACAAGGGCTTCTGTATTGAACAACCACTTTGCATCAACAGTGAACAATCATAAAGAAATCCATTATAGAAAAGATAGAGAAAGCAATTTCTGAAACTGCAGTATAGCCGAGACGTATCACAAAGCATTGCAGCTGCAAAGCGTGCAGGGCGTAGCTCTCCCTTTCGTTCCCTTAAACCTCCTGTTACACTTCTTTTTCATCTCTCTCCACACAGAACATCTCTGATGAGTATGCAACAAACTCTGAAAAATGGAAAACATAGCAGGAAAAGGACGCTTGATGTATACAAAAAAAACACTACCTTGGTGTTTTTTTCATTTAAAAATACTAAAAGCAAATGTTAATATTTAATGACATGTGCGTAATGCCAATTAACTGTTTAGATGAGAAGATTTGAACTGTTGATAGGGCAGAAACAGCCACAGTACAACAGTGGATATCACAAAAGATGTCAGGTCTCAGGTCCAGGAAAAGATTTGGCAGATGCGCCGTCATTAAACAGCTAATTAACATTTGTACACCTCATATAAGTATATATTAAACAAACAAAACATAACATGTTCATTAATGAGATTACAGAGGTTTGTAAGAGGATTTTAAAAGACAGGAAGGTAGACAGAGCCAGGCAGGGTGTTTCCCTGTGCTTTTAGTCTTTGAGGCTGTAGCTTACAGCATGGGTGTCCAAACTACGGCCCGGTGGCCAAATGCGGCCATTTTGAATCGGCCCTCAGCAAATTAAAAAAATATAATGCAGTATGGCCCTCAAATGAAACCTGAGCTTGTCTTTTACTTCTTAAATATAGATGTAAACAGATATTACACCGTAGTATTCATGTGTTAATAAGCCCACTTTTCAAATAAATTCAGTCAGTTAAAGCTGAAAACATTTTCTAACAAATCTAAGTTGATAAGAAAAAAGCTCAATAACTTATTTTCATAACAAGCTTGAAATAAACCCTTCCTATTTCCTCTTATTATAAGCAATCTGAGGTTTCTGTTGTAAAAAATTAGCTGCCAACTAAATAATTGAAACCCTATGGAGAGCTGTGATGTACGCTGATTAAGCATAATTTACTTCCATTTGATTGATTTTGCTGAATTATAACTTAACTTATGAGGCAGTACACATCACCTCTAATGAGTGGCCCAGCCCTTTGTATATTTCTCTGTATGTGGCCCTCGGTGGAAAAAGTTTGGACACACAAGTGTAATCCGCAAAAAATTAAACTCTACCTCTAAGAACACTATGATAATCTCACAAAAGGACCAATCAGTGGAAAGTGAGCCGACCTATGCCAACACAGGGATGTGAGAGTTACGGTGCGTCCACACAGCGGCTTTGGAAAAAGCTTGCCGGCGGGCGTGTCTGAAGCTCGACCAACAACCAATCACATGAATCTCCCGCCCCTGACACACAAGCAGCGGTTTGATTGGCTAGAGCTTGTACTGGCATATGATTCGATTGGCTGACGCTTCCACCGAAAGCTTCAGAAGATTAAAAAGTCGAACATTGCTCAACTTTTGAATCCTGAGATGCCTTGAAAGCCAACACGGGGATGTGAGAGTTATAGTTTAGCGAGGCTGGAACAGTAGAAGCCTTTAGGCTCAATCAAAGGTAATATGGGTCACTGTCGGTGCATCCTAATTTAGATGTCTCAAAAGATTGGCACAAAACTTGAACTTAGATCTAAAAATATATAATTTAGAGGAGGTCTGGCCATCTGTGTAGTGTGCAATGAAGGAACATAAAATTAGAGTAGTTTGAAGGTCAGTTGGCTGAATTACATTAAAAGCCATTTTTATTTGAAGGGCATTTCTTTGTGATTTTGAATGATTAACTCCGCCAAAGAGGTTACGTTTTGCTCGGTTTGCCTGTGTGTCTGGCTGTCAGCAGGATTATGGGAAAACTACTGACTGTTTTTTTCACAAATCATGGTGAAAGAGTATGGGCCAAGAAAGTATTCAAAGCATCAATATGCAAGGTCTTTCTGCTCTAAAAGGGCAATCTAAATATAATTGATGTCACCTAAATATCAGCAATGCAAGATACATTATATGAAATGTGAAATATGGAGCAACATTACATTTAATCACTTGTTAGGACACAACATGTAGGGAAATCAGTGGCAAAAATACTTCCATAGTAAAAGGTTTTGATCTCATTTTAAAAGCTTTTTCATCACATCTTGGCTTATTGAAATGCCACATAGCAATTATATTCATACAAACTTTGTACTAGGGACCAATTAATGGAAAATAGCAGTGGATTCCTATTAAAGACCTAAAAAAGGTATATTCTACTCTTGTTTAGTTTAGTGCCTGTTTATGTTTGCGTCAAGAGTGACAAGCATTAAAGCTATGAGAGATTTGTTTTAATATTATCACATCTCAAACAGCAAAAACTGAAGGTGACTTTCAGAAGACTTGGCACTCTGCCATAATTGCCAGCTTTTATGATGGAGCAACGCTGCCTTTAAAAAGGAGGCTCTTAGCGCAGGAGGGACCCAATGAGGGAGGTGTCCTCGACGTTGGGCGGAAACTGTTTGTTCAAACTGCTATTAGGCTACATTGTTGAGGACACACTGCGGTCATTTGTTTGAAACTAGTGACAGCGTCCATTCAATTAGAGGAAACGCCTAATATCTTGTGAAAGGAGGTGGAACAGAAAAGCACATCATGATCCAGGGACAGTTCTTACCCTCTAAATTCTCCACAGAGTCATATTTCAGAGAATCATTTTGTCGCTAGCAATTGTCTTCTAAATGGCTGTTGGAGGCATTTCTAGGAAAAAGGTGACATTCGAGTAATGTCAATGGAAACTGATAAAACTTAATGGATCCACTGACTTATTTGCTAACTAGCCCCAAGTTAAGGCATTAAGTTTGGAAATGATTTACACAAATTATTCACAGTCTCTCAATGTGTTTGCCTGCCTGTAAACAACAGATAGCATACAGGTAAACTTACAAATTTTAGACCCATTTCCTTGTACGAGACATTACAAAAACAGCCAGACATTCAGTCATACAAAGAAATAAATCTGTCCAGTTGAGGAAACCATTGACATCTTGCAGACACGTCCCCTTGAAATGACAAGTAGCCACCATGACACATCAGAGTGGTGCAGCAGGTGAGCCAAATCATTAGATTAGGTAGATTTATGGCTTCATGAAACTTGTTATTACCCACGGCGCGCTCCACTGATGTTTAGCCTGATGTCTTTATGAGAAGGCCGCTGTTCACCTTGCCCTGACAGACAGTGTGTGATGATTAGAAGACTAGAGACTCAATTTGACTCACATCTCCATCAGAGTAGCATATGTCTGTCTGCAGCATTTAAAACACATTTAGGTGGGATGAAATCCAACATGGAAATAAATGTTCTTATTGAGCTTCGACTATAAATTAAGATTTTCTGTGTGAACCCAATTTTACTACCAAAGTTTTGGCTATGTCAAAGGACTGTTTGATTTACGCCTACTTATTTGCTTACATTATGTCAGCAGGCTACTGTCAATCAAATTGGATACAGCTAAATCTCTGGGGTGATTTTTTCTGAACTTCAACTCGGAGTATTGCTTATTTATTCATAGTATATTTAATGCAGGAAAGAAAAACTTGGGACTGGGAATGAAAGCTAACACGCAACATCTGACTTATTTTTGATTGACTCTTTTGGGTCTGTGTTTGAATCATAAACAATAAATATCAAAAACGCCTTTGGAAAAGACTTTGGGTACATCCAGAAACTGCACTGAGATCAGACACAGATGTTTTCACCTTCTTTGTGCAGTATGGCTAGTTAATCTATTAGAGCAGCTCATGCCTATGGGTTTTTCCTCTGCTCACAGAGGCTCAACGGATGGATCGTTGAGGCTTAATTTAACACAGCAAACAATGGAAAACAGCCGCAAAAAACGGCAGCCGTCATGAGCTTATCAGCCTGAGCGGGGATTACAAGGGAAATGAATCATTAACACTATTGCCACTCCAATGCTGCTAAAGCATGATTGGCAGGTTAAAAGCTAGGTTTTAGGAGGAGGGGAACACAATGGGCGGAGCTGTGGTCTGATACCCAGTGAAGCGGGTATCATTATCCGATAAAAGCTCCAGGAGGCCAAGCCAAAATGACCCGCTGTGTGTCAGTGAGAGATGTACTGCAGTGAAGAAATGGATGAAAGAAAATTAAAGTATGACAGAAAGAGAACTGCATGCCCACCATCAGAGCAGACATACACTGACACACAATCCAAAGTCCATGAACCGATTCTGTCCCAACAACACCGGGACAGCAGGTGATGAATCGCAATGTTGCCTTCTTCTATTTATAGTTTACTGTTGGGGTTTTTGTATTAACAGAAAGTCTTTGAGATGTGCATGGCATGGAGTGCACTGCAACCTCACGCCGCCTCTCCCAATATGACACCTGGTAGATTTTAATGGCTTTATGGAAAATAGTGGGATGCCACGCTGGTGAAGGGGATTCTGGGTCATGGAGGGATTTGTTAAGTTATTACGGTGTCTAGAGCAAGGCCCTTATCGGCACCTGCCAAGTCTTTGGCGGACCCAGTGGGATTGCACTGACCCTAGTGGAAGTAATGGATATTAGAAAATCTTCCCACTGTGAGGAGGGGGGAATGGGTGACGGAGCAGAGAAAAGGCAGCGAGGGAGGAGAAAAAGATAGAAACTCAAGGACACAAAAATACACTATTGCACTTTTTTAGCTGAGAGAGGGGGAATGTTGTGCAAGAAAGTAGATCTGGAAGTTGAAATGCTATTGAGTAAACGACGGATATGTTTAAGTTTGAACAATGTCTTAATCCAAATCATGAGGTCACATGATCACCTCTGAGGCAGGAAGGACAGCACAAGCATCCCCCCTTTACATGACCTTAATGAGAGGCCATACCCCATTTGTTCTTTCTTTGACCCTGATGATTCAACGTTAGATTTAGGCCTACTTTATCTCATGAGATTTCCTTTTGAATATTTGATGTGATGTTTGTTTAAACACACCAAGTCTTAACATTCCACAAAACTAGAAATCCACAAAGAAACAAGAAAGATATATGAATATGCATCCTGAGTCCTTCTTCACCCACGGGTCTCTCGAACGTGAAACTCAGACTGACAGTCAATGCCATTTTACATTTTTGATTGAGAAAAGAAATGATGATCTGATTAATTAAAAAGTATTGTGTCCAACCATAATCAGGATTAAGTAGTGAGTATTCTTAATATCGATTAACCTGACTTGTAAAAATGATATAGCAAATAAACTTTGTAAAACAATGTTATAGTTGAGGTCAAAAGCCATCTTCTTTACAAGAACATGTTTGAACAAAAGTCTTACAAGTTTTCACTTTTTCATACAGAGAAAGAGTCTGCTGGTACCTGCATGATCCAAGATGTAGTCTATCTGTGCGACCGTCCAGCAATAATGAAGACAGACTGTTAGTGGTGACGACGCACACATCGCACATTAACAAGACGAAGCCACTCACTGAGGGGCTGGCTTTCTGACAACTGATTCATTATCACATGCTGCCCTTCTCAGGGTCAAAACCACAAACAATGAAACTCATTCGCTTACAAATGCACTTCAGTCATTTACCGCACTGTATGAACAGCACTGCGTAATATATTCCAACCCTATATAGGTTGTACATCTTTTTTGATTAAGCCTCGCCTTGAGACAAACCAGACACAAACCAAGCCAAACAGATCAAAGCCGAGCATAAATGTTTCAGAGCTCGTCATATCTCCTGTTGGTTCTCAGCGTAAACTGCTTTCCCTTTTTTGCTTTTATGTGAATCTTACAGGCAGATACAAAATGATAACCAGCGGATGAACTGTCAGGAAGGAGGTAGGATCAAATGACTCCTTACTGGGATGCACAAATAGACCAAGGAGGAACAGATTCTTTGGTGTTGTAGGGGCTTTAATGTTGTCATTATGCAGTGTGTGGATCTGAGCTTGCAGATGACAATGTTTCGAGATCAGACCTGGCCTTACTGCGGCGTTAACACACTGCAGAAAACATCCATGTTAAGCATGCATCGTGCTAGTAGGATATTGACCTTATGTAGCGGCTTAGATGCAAAGCACAGTAAGACACAAGAAAATCCATTGTTTCCATGTTCTCACTTTCATAAGCCACGAAAAGAAAGGGGGATAGAGAAGGGGACATATTCTGCTTTGGAGATTTAAAACCTAGAGGACAGAGGAGGATTTTTCTGTCTGTACTTTCTTGTAAGTCAAGAAAATGAAAATTACCCAGCAGTAAATAGATGAGTTCGATAAGGCCTCCTAAATATAAGTCTTATCTCTCGCTCAATTTGAAACAGCCATGGAAGAAATAGGCTACGTTGTCACTCAGGCTTTTAATTAAAAACAGGGGAAGTCTGTGTGTTTGTGTGTGTGCGTTTGTGTTCCCAGGAGAGAGTAGTTTTAAAAACATTTATTCACGCTTAATGTTTATCACTTTGAAATAACGTCGGGAATACTCTTCGTACTTTTTGTCTGATTTAACTTGCCTGCCCCAATCTCATTCGCCCAGTGTGACAAACATGGGGAATTGGTGAGAGAGAAAGAATGAAAGGGAGAGAGAGGGGTGACGTGACCCCATGTCTATTAATCAGTAGCTCTGCTGGGCTCACATCACTAGAGCAGATAAGAGCGCCTGTTGTCACACAGGTGGAAGTAATGGCTGGGATTGGGAAGCACCCTTGTCCGATAGCAGCTTGTCCAAATGCTGAGATGTGAACTGACAAAGGCACGTACAGGGCCTGGAAACAGAGAACCGCTGTCAGGCCTTTGACTGATAACAACTTGAGTGAGCAGTCCAAGTGAAGAGGAACAAGTAGAAACAGACAGATAACAAAAGGGGCCTAAATGTGATTATGGCTCATTGTCAGTTTAAAAGCGTTCCTCTCAACATCGATTTGTGCCATCTTTTGTTTATCTGAGGCATGATTAAAAAGAAAATTGTTCTGCACTTGCAATGGTTTCACCAAACTAAAAAGTTGGTTTAAGACAGTAATCATCTTGAGTGCTTTGGACCTCCCTCCCTTTTTACTGCAGAGTTTTGATAGAGATGATCTGTTAGGGCTGTTAGTGAAATGCCCTTTAGTTTCACACAATGAATGCAGTCAGGTGTGTAGTGTAGTTATTCCTTCACACTGTAGCAAAATGTCTGACATTAAAACGCTATTGTTTCACGAAATCGGTTTAAGGCCTTCTTGATTTTTTTAGTAAAGGTACAGCAAAGTTTTTAAATTAAAGCCTGTATCAGAAAAAACTTTGCTGCTCCTGCTTTTTTTATAAATATTTTTAATTTAAACTGATAACGGATCAACGGTCATTTTAGATGTAATTAAGTTACATTTTTGTTTATTACAATATTGTGACTCGGTTTGGTTAGTTTTCAAGTTTGAAATCAGTCATGTCCGTGTCATGAGTGTCAAGTGTCAGCTCACTAATCTGAACAAAAAAACGAAATGAAACTGTATAAACCAAGTCAACTCTGAACAATGACACTAAGAAGAATTTGCAATAGCTTTACAGAACAGTCAGTAAATGTCAGTGCAGTAACGGCATACGGTAACATCTTCTACTAGAGACATGTTTGCTGTGAGTCCAAAGCAAACCATTCAGAAAGAAATGAAACATTCTTAATTGAAATATGCCACAAATTCTGCCCATGAACACTCAAACACAAGTATCCATTTCAATGAAGCACACGCCAAAAAAACTAATACAATCCACGATTAATAGCATTGCATATATAAAGACAGATGGCGGATAAAAGCAAAAACTAGCAATGAGTGAAAGCAATGAAACAACCAACAGTGCAGACAGCTTAGTGTAAAGCACACAAATAAGGAGTCGGCAGAGCCACATCTGAGCATTTTCCCACAATGCATTTTAAAACCAAAAGCAAACCCTTACGTTCCTGTAGGAAAATATGTAGATGCCCAAACAGGAAAACTCCTGTCGGGGCTGCATAGTGGACATCTTATGCCTACAGCAGACATGCATTAACAATGATGAGGTTAGAATAAACCCAAATTACAGGAAATCATGTGAGTGTGATGTCTGTTAGACAAATTTCACGTGTACATGATCCATAAAGCCAGCCCGAAGCAGACAATATTAAAGTATATTAAAAGTAATACAAAAGAGAAAAATAGTTTTTTTTTAAAGTGAGACATTTACAGATTGTAATGGGCCAAATGCTTTCATGTATGACAGTGGTTTAATCCTAGTCTAATCCTGGTCTGGCCTTGACTTTGTTTTGTTAATTTGAGACTTTCTGCATACACCCCCTTTTTTTCAGAATCTTTTATTAACATAGAACAGACACTTTTCTTGTAGCTACTAGGTGTACAAGTGCATCACTTACTTCATTTATTTCTCATGACTTTCATTGTTGGCTCACTCTGAGATCCAACAGCATCCATTTGTTTTCCCTGTAAATCTGCACATCTTTGATGTTTGCATGACACAGTTTGTCACATTGGATTGTTTCTCTGTTTTTCTCATCATTTTCTTGGAATGAAAAACGGCTTCTGAGGCAGCTATTACCTTTTTTCTCCCTCCATTTACCATTTATCCAACTGTGCAAGCCCCATTGTTTTAATTGCATGCAAGACGTAGTAGTCTGGTGTTTTGATTGAATCACAAGTATATTTAAAAGTGAAAGCCGTTCAGTTTTTCAGAGCTCGGGGTGAAGGCAGTTTTTATTTTAAGTACACATTTCTTATCAATCAAACATTGTATTTAGTTTTTGTTTGTGTGAGAGCCTAAATGAGTTCAGGATGCAGCGCTTTAACGAATCAGACTTTTTGATGTTTTGCTATGTTTCATCTGTGGATGGGAGACTAAATTCACATGTTCACGCTTGCTGAAACCGCCCACTCCATATTTCAAGCCACCAGGTAATCAAAAGTGGAGTTAATAGAAATGCGGCACTAGGGGGAGTTTAATTACTAACCTAAAATACTTTAAAATTATGTTTGGGTTGATGCTGTTGCTTGAATCAAGTGTCTGGCAGAGGGAAGGGCTGGGTTTAGAGGACTTCTGAGTCAAAGTAGCCGCTTTATTTGTGTTGTGGGATTTAAAAAGCAACTGGAGCAGAGATCAATAAGGTGTAATGGGTCTGGGAATGAAATTATGCCAAAGTGTCCCATGTCAATGAATCTGCTTATCTGTCTGCCAAACTCCTCGACCTGCCCGTGCTTACTCACCTGTAGATTGCTGATAGTGAACTGGAGAGTTTGTGGGAGCACTAAATAAGGCCTGAGTTCAACTCTGTGCCCTTGACTTATCTCTAGAGCCAGAGGTATTTCTCCAACAAGCGCAGATGTGTGGCTCTTACACTGAGGGGTTATGTTAAAGAGTTTAGGGGAATATACTTTGACTTATTTGATAGCCTAGAGCAGAGGAAGTACAGCGTTACGACGGAAAGTGCTCGGGGTGGATGCATCCGAATAAATCCTGGCGTAAGGGTAATTCAACTGCATTTGACAGTAGGTTTGTGCCATTCTGTTTTTGTCCACTAGGAGTCTCTAATATAGATTTACTTCTGGAGTCAAACCATGTACTCCAGGTGTTACAAAATCTAGATTGTGTCACAAAGTATGATTTTATATTTCAAGTTTCAAAGCTTTTATTGTCATGTGTGCATAGCTACAGTGACAATGAACATCTTAGGTCACAGGCTCATCCAACAGTGCAGAATAGTCTATACAGTAATTGGAATATTGATATATTAGTTGCAAACAGATGAATGTTATGTATGTTCTTTGAAAAGTTCAGGTGTTTAACATTCTTATGGCCTGTGGTATATACTTTACTTATATTTTATACAGTATAAAATGTAAAGTCATACACGGCCTATTTCTTTTTAACATACTCCCCCTACGGGACCTGAATCACGTGCACATATTGCATACTGCTTTGCGTCTTTGAGGTTGTACCATTGTAAAAGGCAGGCAAAGCCCCTCTCCTGGCATGGTCCGATAAGCCATGTTAACATACACCCTGCTATTCTCTTATCTTGCTGACATGCTCAAAACGCCCCCATGCCAGTGCTGAGCATGACATGTGCAGCCCGGCATTATTGGCGTGATAAGAAGAGGTCCTTTTATTCAAGGACGTGATGATCATGACAAATGCTGCACAAACCTGAGCAACCGTCGTCATCATGACAAATTTTAGTTTTCCTTTTTTAGAGGAAGGCTGCGTGTGCCGTGGTTGGTCTGACTAGAAACGTGATGCCAATGATGAGTAGAGCTGTAAATTGGAGGCTGAGTGACAGGTTAACACCCGTCGACCGTGTGGTAGGAGCAGGTGCTGATCTCCTGGCCTGTCTCATTTGACAACTTATGGTGCTGATAGAGAGTGTTGGAGCTTGACTTGAACTGATCGGCCCTGATGTTCCCCAGAAAACCTCAGAATACATTCGTTTATTCACCTTTTATCACTCATTTCATGGAATGGGGCTGTCTTATTTCCTTATTTATCACTAGCTGAACTGTATACCCTTCAAAACATGTGGTGTGAAAGGCCCCTGTTTGTTTGTTTGTTAATGTGTGTTCTTATGCAGTGATGGTAGAAAATATCTTTGTTTTTCTTTATATTCATTCCATTATTTTGAATTACATCCGAGACCTTGTCAAGAATGTATGCTTTAGGTCAGTGGTTCTCAACTGGTCAGGCCTCGGGACCCACTTTTTACTTGGTCAATACATCGCGACCCAACATTTTGAAGCACTCAAATCTATTCAACAAAAAAACCTGGTGTAATATATACGCTTTTCAGCATACAATGTTAATAAAAGTGAAGTACAGTGCATATATCCCTTATATCCCTTCAGTATGCTTTTAAAAAAGGTTTAATGAGATGATGGAATCAAAGCTGAATTATATAAAAAGGCACACATGCTGAAAACCCAACCCAAGGGGGTCTGGGGGGATTGTCCCCCAGGAGATTTTTAGAAATACAAACATAAACTATGCATTCTGGTACACTGTGAGAACGCCTGCATGCACAGCGTTAGAAAATCGGGCCTTCAAAATAAAAGTTTGACTTTTTCCCCCCAAAAAACCCCAAAGAATTCTAATTTTTTTTTTCTTCACTCACACATCCGCGACCCACTCGAAACGGGTCCGTGACCCACTTTTGGGTCGTGACCTACCAGTTGAGAACCACTGCTTTAGGTGGTATTTAGTTTCTTACCATAGAACATGTAATATTGAATCTGACCTGGTCATTAATACATTGCACATATCTTATTTTATTCATTTTTTTACCTTGAGACACACCTAGACAGAATATACACAGAGGGGGTTTTCTATAGAGGAGCTGCCCGCTGAAAGCGATCTTAAACTACCTACACTTGTCCTTGGCCAAGCTCTTGACAAATAAATGGTGACTTGGATATTAAAATTGAAGGGCAAGCTGCCAGGTGTGTTGTGTTCAGGAGCCTTGATGTGGATCTCAGCCTTTTATTGTCATATATTGCTATGTAGAAAGTCTAAAGCAGACAACTCTAAGTATTTTTGTTTCTATGAATGCGTGAGTCACAACAGAACCACAGGCTTTAAAGTCTGCTTGGCTATAATTGTGTTTTAAACCATAGTCACATTGTGTGTTTTGTGCAGTCCAACACAAATGCTCTTGTGTGACTCTTGTTTACCAGTAGCAGAGAAATTGGTAGCAAAGATAATAAAGTTTGAATGACATCATCAATAGCCATTCATACAAAAGGAGTTATCACAGGATCAATATTCCCGAAAATACAAAAGCTTTCATATATTGCTGTGAGAGATTCAGGGGTTTATTGTCAATGCAAGGGTTTCCAGAAGCTCCAAGGGATGAGAGGATTTAAAAAGGGAATTAGGAGAAGAAAAATATGAGTAAAGAATAACAATCAATGTTTTACAATTCCTTTTTATACAGTAAATGAAAGATGGGAGATGAAAGGGATATGATTCAAAACGGCGTTCTCTATAACATATGCATGACGTCAGTGATGTAGATTAATAACAACATTTTATGGAATACAATTTACATATATTTAAATTAAACTGTATACATGAATTATTGTTTTTTGATTTGCCATTATATTGTCTTTGACCTAATCAATGTACCTATCTCCAACTGATTTCACACCTTCACCAGAACACTTTAAAGCTGAGATCACTTGAAAAGATGATCAAACATTAAGGATACCTAAAATAGGATTTGACTACAATTGACTAAATAGGAGACAAAATCATCTCGAATGGCTTTTTTCTGAGCTATTGTGAAATATATAATGATCCTTCTCTCAGGTTGTTTATTCTTATCCTCAGACATTCCCTAAAATAACCATTTAGTAATTAGAAAAAGCCAGTATGATTTATGGAGATGACGGTTGAAGTGGTGCGTTTGTATAAGTAAGCAGCTTTTATGTTAAAACAAGATCTTGCATCCATTGTTGTTTGACTGTAAAAGGTATGAGGCCTTTTTAAAGACCTTATGTCACAGCAATCATGCAAACATGTTTCCACGCTGGACTGATTTTATGTCACACGGTAATGTCCTGGAGCAACATTGCTTTGAACCCCTTTCCCCCCTTATTGCCCTCAGCATCGACCAGCGTCATACTAACATGCACAAACAAGCAACTTTAAGGTTATTTAAAGGACAGTGATCAATAATGCTCCTGTATCTCCTACTTAATCTCCATAATGAGCTTTATTGCAGCAATTAATCATGTCTTTGCAGCCAGTACCCAGCCTCCCTGAAGAATGCTGGCAGAAGGAAGGCCGCTATCCAGCTGACTTCACAAAGTCCCACAGTGAGCAAATCCTGTTCTAAGATGTATACTGACTTCTTATATTGATAGCTGTTTGATTTTTCATGTTGATATTAAGCAATACATTAAGCATGCATTGAAATATATCCTACACAAATGTCTCATTCTTTGCATAATCTGTGAGGCTGTCTTGTTTACAGTCCTTCCTGTTTTGGGATTATTCTTCCATGCCCTGTTTTTAAATCGTTCAAGTATAAATAGAAGCACATCTTTTAAACAAAACATCATTTCAGTAAGCAATGAAACAAAAGATAAACACAGTTCTGTCAACATGCGCTCCATGGATTCAGTTTCCCCACAGAGTAATCTTTTCCAAAACCGCAACAATTATACTGAAGATGAAAGGTATCTATATTTGATTTTCCCAAAACCTTTGTACTGTATATTAATTGAACAAAACTAATTATGAATGTAGCTCCTTATTCAACAACACAATACTTTTCCCCCTTGATTTCAGAAACCCATTAAAATGTGCCCTTTTTATTTTATAATATCCTGCTGCTGCATTGAGAACTCCTCCATGTGTATAGGTCACACAATGACAGTCGGGTGTATTGGGTTTACATGTGTATTAAAATGTCCCCAAGACAAGATTATCCCGTGTCAGTTACGATTATCTTCTTGGAATCTGAAAATCTTTAGGTTTAATTTGTGTAAAGCACCATTAGACGGCCATAATCTGTGAAATTGATGACACCTGTTCCCAGCTTGATCAAGCCTTCCTCTTTGGGGGTTTTCATAAATGGGTACTCAATTCTCTATATGAGGAGTTAAAACGAGTGAGGCAGGTGGGAGAGGAAGCAGGCGGAGGATGAGGCGGGCGGCACGAGGCCTCTTATGATGAACGATTCAGCCGCATTTAGAAAACTATTGATTCTGTCCTGGGCCTAATTGAAGGTGATGATGGCACAGAGGTGAATCCATTACCGGGTAAGAAGCTGCGTCAGGTACGCAGAGGGGCTAATGTGTGTCCTTTCCCATGTGTCATTACCAGCGTAGATACAGTAGATAAGCACGCAGGTGTGGCATGTGGGAAAATATCTTTTTAATCTCGCTAGCAATTCCAAAAAATGCCAAAAGTCACGTTGCCCCTTTATGTCATTCTGCCTGAGGAATCTCCATGTCGTACGCAGACAGAAAGAAAGTAAAAGGAAACATAGCGGCTGTCTTTACTCAGTCGAGATCCTCTCTGTCCACATCTGCTTTTCCGGCTGAGAGCGAGGAAGAGGACCACACAATCAAAGTCCTCTGGGACGGCAGTTTGTGAACAAACAAGCAGCTCCATGACAGAGCACAATGCGCTTTAGATACAGTAGCATTAGTGTAGCCTTTGCTTAAGTGTATTAAAATGACAATGTACAAAGATTCATTTGATTATGGTGTACAGATCTAGCATTTTGCCTAAACATATACATGAAACTACTTGACGCTGGCACTGTAAAACACACGCTGGTTGACACATCAGTTTATTACTCTGGGATCAATATTCTATTGTTGTTTAGTTATGACTGAAAACTGAACTTAGCCAAACAAACAATCCATCACGAGGTCAGCGCAACAGGCATCCGGTCACTGCCAACAAGGTGAAGGAGGTTTAGAAACAAACACAGTCTCCCTTGATGTGTTGACTTTTGCCATTTCTCTGGCCTTGCCATAGGCTGAGTTGTTTCAGTGTTTCCATGAAGGCCTTGTGACATTTGATTAGAAAGCCTTTGGGGAGTTCCTACATGTCTTTCCCTGAGTCGTTTGAAGTGTTTGCAGCTCAGTGGAGCTGTATCAATAGCAGCTGCGAAGCCTCTGAGGCCTTTTCTGTCAGAATCCGAAAAGGTGTCATTTCCATCTCCAAATCTTCTGACTCACCCTGTGCCTTTTGCTTAAGAGAGAATGAGCAGCTAAAGAAACCTGTATCCTTAAAAGATGTTGTCTCTGCGCTGAATCATCTAAGATATTCACTTCCATACTAATGCTTATGCAACCAGTGCTTTACAGTTTACATCACCATATATAGAACAATGTTTACTATTTGTATGAGTTATTTCCTCTATAAATCTATTTTAACATTACAATCATATTTTACTATTATTCAGTTTGCATAATGTCAGAATTATATTTTGTGCTTCATGCTCTTCTTTCAACGGTATTTATTTTCCAAAAACGTATTCTTCTGGATATATATATTTTTTATTTTTTATTTTAACTATTCAGGAAAAGCTTCTAACATGCAATATTTCAGTCAGAATAACTGATTATTTACTATAAATATAGTCAGACAAGAAGTCATTTTATTGTATTGTACTGTTTTGCTTTAAAGATTGTCCCATATGTGTTCCTAATAACAATAGATTTTATTTTAGGAACGCAAAAACAAAGAAGAATATTGTGATAAAAGATGAAAGCGCTGGGAGTTCACATAACCCAAATCATTACTATCATTACAGTTATTTCTTCTCATGACTCTAATTCCACACGCTGTGCCTTTGTACAGGCTGTTCTCTTCTCTTTATCGTAACATGCAGCCGTTTGCTCAAGGGGATAGTATTTTTAGCTGAGAAAAAAAGGAAATGTATGGAGCTTATTTACCGCCATCATATCATCAAACTGTCAAGAAGCATCTTTTGCCGACTAAACCTTTTCCCATATCTGTGTACTCATAATTGATTCCCTGTTATATCGCCAGCAAAATGCCACCAAGATAACTGAGCAGTGCAGCGTGCATGGTATAAAACCCTCACAGAGGTTTGATAGACTGTCACATCTTATCAGGACTTTGAAACACTGAGAGGAAAGAGAGAGAGAGGGGTTGAATATGCACTCGACTCCCGCACCTCAAAAGGTGTTTCTGTGTTAAACATTTTCAAAGCATTCCACTTTGAAAATGTCATTTTGTATTTTTATTTTTCAGGTTAGGGGAAATGCAAGGATTAAGTGACACAGGTAACAACTGACTTCAAGCGACAAACTTTGAGATTTAAAAGTTTGCGTTTGAAACTTTTCATACAAGGTGCAAATAGAGATGTGGGCACAGTAAATAGTAAGAGCGCACACACAACGGTTACAAGTTTCCATTAAGTAGGACACGGGGAGAAACATTTAAAGCTGTAAAATGAACCCTGTTATGTGTAATTGACTACGAACTATGCTCCACCCCCTTAGTTACTGTTGCTAAGCCTGTCAATTCTAGCACCTTTGCAGTTCCCTATAACAACACTGGCAGATTTAGCAACTGAAGTGTATTGTAATATTCTGAAACAATCAGTCCTGATATTAGACAGAGACAGACAAAAGCAGCTTCTCATTTTTGGCTTGCCACCATGGATTAGGAAAATGAAATGACAACTGCTGGCAGGTCTAATCATCTCTAGCTAACTAGCTAATTTTGGTGACACCATTTTGCTGGTTGAAATGTCCTGGTGTCTTGTTTTAAATCATGTATGCAATTAATGGATGTTAGACTTTAATTTGATGCTCAAACACTGAGGCTAAAGCGACATGTCCCTTCCAAAAAGTCTTCATTTTCACCACTTCACACACAAAACAAAGAATAGATTTATACTGCATTGTTAGTATTTTGAACAGTATGTTCTATTTTTTTCAAAAACAAGGCATTGAAGACAACAATCTGATGAGCTGGAAAACAGAATGATGTATTTGGTGATGAGTCTGGCTGGAGTAACTGGAGTTTAAGCCTCCCAAACTCAAAACAAAAACCTGACAGAGGTGTTGTTGCTACCCTTTGTTACATGGAGGCAAAAGGGACCTGAGAACACAGAGAGTTCTGTAGGACATGCCAGTCCTGAACACATCATTTGATTTGATTATATTTCCTCACAGGCCTGCCATTCTTTGTTATGATTTCTTAATAGATAACACGTTTAAAGGATAATGTTGAAATATATTCATGATGGTCCCAATTTCACCAAATGCTGCTTGTTTCACTCGTGTAAAATCGGCACAATTATTTTCACACAGTGAAACCTTCTTGAAATGGATGTTAGAGGATAAGTGTTACACTTATCCTCTTATAAATAACCATAGACTGTATTTATAAATAACTTGTAAATAACTTGTTTTTGCATCTTTCATGCAGGGATGTAGCCCACTTTTGATTCTCTTTTACTGATGGATTATTTGTATGATAGCTAACCATATTTATCTGTCCTAGAAGCTACTTTTCTCTTTTGTGTTTGTGTCCAAACAAATCTTTTTATAATTACAAACGCTGACATCCCAGTCTGTAAAATGCAACTATTTATCCCAAAGGCTCTCACGATTTAGGAGCACTGTTAATGATTTGTAAAAACATAAGATAGAAATAAAATAAATCTCAACTGCATGGTTAAATCGTTTTGATGTTTCTTTTGAAAACTTGCAGTATAAAAAGGCATGTGTTGACAGTGCAGGCCTGCGATGCCCTGCTGTGCAGAGACTAACAACAAAGAACAGCATCTTCCCTGAGCATCAGCAGCCACTCTCCTCTGCACTCCTCCACACTCCTCCAGCCAATACCGGCACTAACTCCTTCCCCCTGCGTGCCGCAGAACTGAGTCCCCAAGTCACATGAAATCACAAACGTCAACCGTCACATCACATGTTTGTCTGGAAAATGACTCTGACAGGGTTCAGCTGGGTCCTGTTAATAAAGCATGGGTTGTGTTAAAAGACATCAAATTCTGACTTACAACATCAGATTGTTTGTGATTTTATATCAGATCTTTAATACATCAAAAGTGATTTACTGTAGAGTGATTTTTCTTCATTAAACCATCAAGCATTCAAATGGCTTCTGGTTTGAAAGTCAAATCAGGTCATATTTATTATAACAAGTCACACAAAGGAGCTTTAGAAACTGCCTGCTAGGCTGGCTCCATCCTAAAACTAGTAAAACAAATGTTATTTTGTGGTCAAATTAATTGGAATAGGAAGTAGACATTCACATCTTGTACATACTGGTTATTCATACTCACTTAAAGATACAAAACGTATTGCAGAGAAGGCACAGGTAACTCTAAATCTCCCTTTGAGTCTAAAAAAACAACATTTCTCCAAGGCTACCTTTCACTCTGCTGCTAACCCTGTAGCTTTTTATACTGCAGGTTATGACAAATGGCAAAAAAGTACAGTGAAATACAGCTTGTTACATAATATAAACATAACGTTTGCAAGTAAACAATGACATCTCTCCAGTTTTGTACCCATATCTCTGGCTTTTTACCCCGACGGATAACCCACGACATCGGCTTGAAAAGCTTGAGGTTTTTCACAACATTGTTATTTTTCTCCTATGACTCACAGTTATAAATGACCATGTGACCTGTCAGAGAGGTTTAGGGGGGATTGAGCACAACACTGTCAGCCACTCTGTCCTCGGAGGGGGGTTCAGGGTCCACAAAGGTTATTGCTGTTACACACGTGTATACTCATGATCAAATGTCACACCCTTAACACTCTGAATATTTGGTGGCTATCATTTCAAGGGCAAGTATCTGAGATATATGGATTGGTTGGATTTGATACTAATGAAAAAGTAGAACACAATGCAATAATAGGAATCTATTTGACGCAAGGATGACTTTTAAGCACTCTTAGGGTCATTTCACTGGTATATTTAGATTACAATTGCATCTGGCTGTTTTGTTTTTCTAAATGAATGTGTTGATGGAGAAAAATATGACAACATCCTTTGTTGAAGGAAACCCTGACATTTCAAAAACTAAATCTGCAAAAAAAAGCTTTCAAGTGCATGTTAATAATCAGACTAGCTACAAATCTGCTTTAGTGGGACAAGATGTTGTAAAATTCAGCAACATACACTTCCCGCTTGATATGTGGCGCATACAGACAAATAATTATTCTGGAGATGACTCCCACAAGGGCGGTTAACTGTCTTGAGTTGTTTATCGGGAGCTTCAAAGGCAACAAAACACTAATGATTTTACTAAGTAGGCTTATTTTTTACAGAGGTACTGAGTTGTCAGACAGACTCTTTAAAAAATTAAATTCAAAGTCGATTCAAATTTGTAGAACTAAGGCCAGCATTTTAGATTTATTGAGAAGTCCACATCCCTCCAAATGATCCTCCCCTCCACTCTGCACACACCTTTGTATATCTTTTTAAGTGTTTTGACTTTGCTAAATGTACCCATAAATGCATTGACTTTATATATGGAATACCCCAGAATGTGTTTTTGCATTGGTTCAGACGGAAATAACTCATCAGTTATTGGATGGATTGGTGTCAAATCTGGTAAATATGTAACTTTGGTGATCCCATAACTTTCCATCTCGCACCATCACCAGGTCCACATCTATATTTGGCGAAAACTTGTATTTATGAACAAGCTCCTACAAAAATAATACAATTCCCATCCCCATTGTTATTGTAGATTGAATACATCCTAATTCCCAAGGAAAATACGGATGGAGCGACCTCAGTGCTTCGTGCTCGCTTTGGCTGTGGTCATCAGGAATGAAAAGTTTGACTCAGTTTGTAAGCACCCTTCTTGTGTCCTACTTTCGGAGTCAAATGTCAAAACATCCTGTCGTGAAGGTTCCTGTCATAATGGATAGACAACTCAACGAGTGTTCCTGTAATCAGAGGGACCACTGATTGTCTGAACAACCCCTGCGCACACACACACACACATCTGATGCCAAAAGTCATCCCCCCCCCCCCCCCCCCCCCTCCCCCTAAAAGCTCCCAGGAAGCTAATTGTCAACGGAACATTTTTGTATGTAAGAGAGCTCTCCTCCAACTAGTGCCTATTACTCTCTGCATGAATTGACAGGGCTAATGAGGAAATTAGGATTTTATTAATTCACCCAGAGGACAAGATGAGGGAGACACAGGGGAGGAGAGGAGAGGAGAGGAATCCATCTTTGATTTAAAGGTTAATTTGACGAGGAGGGTAGTGGGAGCACAGAGAGTGGTCTTGACAATATTGTGATGCTCCTGGATGTGGGCCAGCTGTCCCGCCATGGGCGCGTCTCGGGAGTGGAGACAGAGGAGAGCGAGATGAAGTGGCGGCCAAGTTTGGGTCAAGCCTGGGAATCACGCAGAGGCAATTAGGAGTGTTAGCTTCATCAGTAATGCCGGTGGCCTCGTCCGGCCGGTGAAAGCTTCTCTGCTGAGCAGGCTGGGTTACTTTAGCAACTCAACACTTGACTTTGACAAGGTCAGGCTCCAGGAGCAGCAGGCGGACTAGCATGGTGCTGATGACCTTCTGCTGTCATGCTGGTGACCTTGCCATGCTCAGCACTCGCCTCCTCACAGAGAAAATGATAAGGATCACTCACTAATTCTCTATATTTCTGCACACCGGTCTGCTGCATCACTGCTCGCCAGGGTTTGAAATATGAAGGGGGAGTTTATATCATAGAGGTGAATGTAAGCTCAATAACATTTGATCTACAGCGTACACCTTCCCACAGTACTATGTGAACTTGTTTATTTAAAAAATGAAAAACTACACTCTTATCAAGGAGGAACAGATATCCTCTAATATGGCCACATACCTTTAAGCGGGAAACATTTCAATTCATGAAAATCATTAACTGCAATATCAAAATTAACTACAAAACCAGATTTGTAAGATATTGCTCTGGAACTTACTGGTCAGAGCCAAAACAAACTGGTATAATTAAAACCCCAATATTGGCCTTTTATGAATAAAAAGTATCTTAAGAAAGAGTATGCAGAGGCATTTACTGGCATGCAGATGACACACTGAACATTAGGAGGGATACGTTGTTATGTAATGTTTTAAAAACCACCTACATATGGATTTAAACTATTATGATACCACATTTTTGGTACAGTGTTGACCGGCTCTGAATTGTGTAAAAACTTAATTATAGGCTGGATGAGAATCTAATTATATCTTTACGATGTGTCTCATGCTTACAGTATAAGTGGATCCACTTGTTTATTATGTGCTTTGTGTGATGACGATCTTTTCCCTTGATATTTAACAAGCAAGATGGCACTGTGTAAAGTACTGTACATAAATCCATGTGAAGGACTAACAAGAGACACTTGGGTGACAGGAAAACATGCACTTTAGAAAAAGAAAATTATTTTAGGTTTGTGGTTCACAACAACTGTTTACCATGAATAATTTATTTATGTACAAAAGTAAAAATAAAACACAATATGGTATCTACCTAATTCATAAAATGTAAAGTTCCAAAAAAGATCAAATTAACTAAATACTCTTGAGCTTTTCTAATGCTTCATTTTTGAAACACCACACAAAGAGATAAAAACAGATTATGCTCTTAGTTCATGTTCTAACACCTTGTAAAATAGCAACGAGTCATATTTATGCGCTTTGTTAAATAATTCATCGATCGAACTCAATATGAGCTGTGTCGGTTTCTGTTAATTGGCCCTTGTGAGGAGTCCTCCATTAAAGAGCAGTAGGAACAAGCCAGGGTGGACGCTGAATGATTTATGAGACACCTTCCTCTGATAGGGACATCAACAGGATTACATTTATTTTATTCTCTGCTTTAAAAGCAAAAAACTAACATCCTTCATTGTATCATTAAAAGGTGTTGGAAGATTTCAGTTGATGCTCAGATGTGTGTTTTGTGAGATTATACTGCTTTAGGTTTTGATGGAGTAAATAATTGAGTATTAGAGTTACGCTTGTATAGGGTTAGTTAAATAAACAGAAAACAAATTGTATTTTTTCTATGCATGTTATGCGGCCATATTACACCCACTGTTTTAACCAGTTTAGTAATAATAATAAATGCCCTTTGCCACTCTGTTCATGTTTAATGTTTGCTTTGGACATAAGAGCAATTAAATCAGCTTCAATCCATGTTTGTATATGTTGTGAATAAAGGTCAACTAAATCATATAATATTTGCTTTATGAAATAATTGTGTTGTACCTGTTGCATCCATAAAGAAAAAGCATTCACAAGATGATACTCAAAGCGGCTTGGATAACATTTACCTTTAGACAGACATCGTTGTATTATTGGGATCCCGAATAATTTGTCAAATGCAAGGTTTAAAATAAAAGTGTGTGTGAACTGATACAGTCAAATAGACCATTTCATTCTGCATGGATACAATATTGAAACTGTTAATGTTTACATTGGAATGGGACTCTACACACATGTCCAAATAACCTGAACCTGATCCCTTTTTTATAAAACACTCCTATTTGAATGGTACTGAACCATATCCTTTGTCTGCCATCAGAATCAGAGGGGGGGCAAACAACCCCTGCACATGAAAAAGAAAAGCATCTCATGAATAACAGACAAGTGTATGAGACATGGCATTTGTGGTCATCTGATCTAATATCGTAGACATCTGTACCGCTGCCAAGACTAAAGCAATCACTGGCAGAGCAAAGATTGTGGAAATACCGGTATGGTGTATCAAGTCAAATGAGTTATTTATACAGACTGCTTGGATTGTGTTTGTTGTGTTTGTTGTGTTCTGTTGCGACTCAGTCCAGATTAACGTTATCGCAGTTTGGCTGGAATTGGCATTTGTGAATGGATACTGTACATGTGAAATTAGAAGAAACAAATACAGATGGGAAACACTACTTGAGCAAAAATAACAAAATGTTCAATAACGAAAAACTAATCTATCGAACTAACTAATATAACTATTTAAAAATGAATAGATATGATAAGTGTAATCCTCTGCTAGGTGTTCAGGCCCCAAGGAAGCACCGTGTTGGGTCGGAACGTTGGTAAGGCTACTTAATTTGGCTGTATGTGTATTTTGTGAACACAACTGCATAACATATAGTCATTAGTAAAGAGTTACTGCTGATCAGAATCAGAAACAGGTTTATTACCAGGTAGGTTTACACGTACGAGGAATTTGACTTGGTGTCGTGGTGCATAAAAACAAGAATTAAAATAAAAGGTAGAGAACTAGGAAAATATTAAAAATAATTGTTGATTAGTATTCTTCAGTGAAAGTTATTATATCAAGGACAATCTGCTTTATTATGTCTTGGCTACTAGTTACAATATACTTGACTTCTACCAGTTCATCGTAATTCATGGCTTTGAGGAGTTCTGCCTTTTTGAGGATAAGTGAATGTGGTCCTTGGTATCTCACTTGGTAGACGGCTGAGGAGCTGCTTTTTAACTAGAAGAAACTAGTAAATTCTGTTTAATTAACATTTCTACAATTCCCCCGTTTACTTTAAAGGTGGCCTATCATGCAAAATGCACTTTTGTACGTCTTTTATACATGAATATGTGTCCCCGGTGTTCCAGGGAACTCACCAAGTGTCAGAAAACACAACCCTCTCTATTTTCCTCCATACCCAAATCTCTTAAAAAGGGGCTGCAACGGATCTGATACAGACTGATCCAGATTTGAACACTTCTATGAATTCACAGAAGTGGTGCTACGGCTATTGGGCCAACTCCACCAATCAGGAGGAGACAGCCACGGACATTGCCGTTCGAAAGCGCTGGAGACATTGTAGTACATATGCCAGGCCTGTAGATGGTGCTGTTCTCACAGAATCAGGCCATGCAAAGACAGTGTTAAATTGAGTGAAATGAGGAATGGCTAAAATGCATGATCTGTTTGGTATTTTGAAAAATAAAAAGTAGAAATATGCCTTATATAGGTATGGTCCTACACTATGTTATTCAAATATAGCATGATAGGTCCACTTTAATTTGGATTTCATGGTTTGATTGCCTCATTCTCCACACTAATGGCACATCTTCTGGTTAAAATCGAACCATTTAAAAACCTAATTCTGCAAACCTCGACTACTTTTATTTAGGATTTCTGAATGGTTGGTAACAGTTGGAACCAAATATTTCCAAAAATATGCAATAGAAATTATCGGAAATCCAATTCAAAGTTTATCCCACTTTCCAAAGCAAGCAGATCAATGTCTTGTTCTCGTATTTGACAACATACATTGTTTCTCTGGCTAGAGTCACCTCCTGTAAATCCCCTACATCTGTCTGGATTTATGCATATTAGGGGCTTGCATTTTCCCTAAAAGAAATGTGTAAACAATGTTCATTTTTGAAAAGTGTGATTTCAAAGGAGGAGAATGTGACCTTCCAGAGGCTTACAGGTTCTCCCTGCCACAGTGGGTTCCTCTTGTTCTGCAATGGTTGAATACTGCCATCTAAGGATTGCCAGTAATCGTAATCCATTGTGCTACAGGCAGGCAGACTTGATCCGTCTTGTCTTTTCTTTTTTTGTTGAGCTTGAAAAACAATCATGTAACAAATCAACAACAGAAAGAACTGTTTGAGATTAAGAGAGGTAGAGGATTTGAGTAAGAACAATGATTTAAATCCAGTAATGTGAAACAAATCAAATACAAATGTTAAAAAGGAAGACCAGGGAATCCTGATTGTCTGTATTGACTTTTTAGTAACAGCACACCAAGCATATTCATTTGTTTCAGCCTTGTGCATTTATTTATTCAAATACAAATTTAAGTCGTTTAAATAATGGATACCCCTATGTCAGTTAACACCGCAGTAATGGGATCTCGCTGTTAGCTCATGTGCAGTTCAATTATGATAGTTGATTTGGTGTATATGCTAAGAATTTATCTTGCTTTTATGGCTGAAACAAAGGTCTGTTTGTCATGATGTGCTCAGAAAGCCACACTCATCCTGCCCCCACCCTTTTCCATCCAACAATTCTCCCAGGAGAGTGATTGACGGGGGCTTTACCAAGACAATCTTGCACATAAATCCCTCTCTTTCCCTCTCATTCTCAAAGGGTCTTGAGCAGTTCCAAACAAGGTTGAATGCTGTTTTTTTTTACGAAAGGTATTTGCATTCTGGGCCAGCATTTGCTTGAGATTTGTGGGTCTCTGCACTGAGCCCTTAGCTAGGAATGTCAGACTTTGAAAGCTCTTGCCGAGATTTGTGGAGACAGTGTTTTCTATTTCCTTTTTTCACAGCGCTGATTCGAGGAGTCAATGAACGAAAAACTGACTCAGCTAATGTTCAGGACGAAATTTGGCATTATAAACCATGTCAGGCAAATGTAACCGAAGGTTCTGTTATCAGCGAGTTCAAAAGAAAATTGCACACAGTCTCAATTCAAATCTGGCCCCAAAATGGTGTAATTGCATCCATGAGGACATAAGCTTGGAAAGACCTTTCCACTCGGGCATCCTAAATACTTGTACACGATGAAGTACTTTCTTCAAAGCCACTGAGGGAGCAATAACTAATTTGTTTTCCTGTCTGAGGTTCAAGAAAACATTTGGCATTCTTGAAAATAATTTCAAGTGCAAGATAATCCCTGATTAAAGATCAGTTCTAAGTGTCAGAGTTATTTGCTAGTGCTGTAATGAGGAGAAAAGCCACTCTACCTGATGTGCTGCTGCTATAATCTTCACAGTAAACACTTATCATGCATTCGCCATTGATTAGGATGTGCCTCTCATCAATCGTCAGGGGCTCGTCTGAACAGATTAATAATTATGACATCTGCACTGAGTCAGGAGCGCTGATTAGAGGGCGGAGGGAGGCAAAGGCATCTGATAATAGTGAGCAGCGAGGTGTTCAGGAACTTCATCATCTTGTCTGGTTCATTTGGTGAGTATCACTGGTGCTCACAAGTTTGCTTGCTGATGATTTTATTAGCCATATACAGTACGTACAATAATAAACTGCAAGACAATGTGATGTACTGAGTGATATTAGATATTCCACTGATTGGATTGGCTGTATTTTGTAGGCAGATGCCAATTTTAGTATTTTAGAGTTTTCAAAAAGCTACAGGTACAGCAAATGTACTGTCCCTGTGTTCACCTAAAGCCAATTCAGACACCATGTCACAATTCCGTCTGGTAAATGCTAAAGACCTGGAAGACATTATCCAACATCTGAAATCCTCCTCCTGTAACCTCGACATCATCCCGACAGGATTTTTCATTGCTTGGCCTCAGATATACTACACATAGTAAACAAGTCTCTTCAATCAGGTGTATTTCCACAGGCCCTGAAAACTGCAATAATTAAACCGCTCCTAAAAAAGCATAACCTAAACAAAACCATAATGAATAATTACAGGCCAATATCAAACCTTCCCTTTTTAAGCAAATTGATTGAAAAAGCAGTTTTTCAACAGTTGAGTAATTTCATGTTTTTAACTGACGGTTTTGATGTGTTTCAGTCGGGCTTTCGACCTAACCACAGCACTGAGACTTCACTTGTTAAGGTCTTAAATTACATCCATTTGAACACAGACAGTGGCAGAATATCAGTGTTAGTATTATTAGATCTCAACGCTGCCTTTGATACTGTTGACCACAACATATTGCCAGACCGTCTAGAAAACTGGGTGGGAGTTTCAGCAACAGCTCTAAACTGGTTTAGCTCCTACTTGAAGGACAGAACAAACTTTGTCTCAATAGGCAATTACAAATCAACCCTGATAAATATGTCATGAGGGGTTCCTCAAGGCTCCATCTTAGGACCTTTGCGTTTTAATATTTATATGCTACCTCTGGCTAAAATTATTAAAAAGAGTGATCTAAGCTATCACATCTACTGTATGCAGACGACACCCAGATTTATTTTTTAAATTACACCGGGAGACTACTCTCCGATTAGAACACTGAACAACTGCATTGAGCACATCAATGCCTGGATGACTCAGAACTTTCTCCAATTGAACAAACAAAAAATCATTGTTTTTGGAGCAAAGAAGGACCGATTAAAAGTAATCACAGAGCTTCAGTCGGCAGACTACAAAGTAACTCACATAGCAAGAAATCTGGGTGTAGTGATGGACTCAGACCTGCATTTTAACAGTCACATTACAACAGTTATTAGGTCTGCATACTACCACCTGAAGAATATATCAAGGATTAAAAAACTAATGTCGCAACAGGATTTAGAAACACTTGTCCATGCTTTTATTTTCAGTAGACTCGACTACTGCAATAGTGTATTCACAGGGCTGACATAAAATCCATCAGAAAGCTGCAGCTGATTCAGAACGCTTCTGCTCGAGTCCTCAGACACTAGAAAAGTGGATCACATCACTCCGGTTCTGAGATCATTACACTGGCTTCCAGTCTGCCAAATAATTGATTTTAAAATACTACTGCTAGTTTTTAAATCACTAAATCACTTAGGACCGAGGTGTATAGACGACCTACGCCATCACTATGAAGCATCCAGGAGTCTCAGGTCTTCTGGGTCGGGTCTGCTCTCTGTTCCAAGAATAACCACTAAACATGGAAAAGCAGCTTTTAGTTATTATGCCCCAACAATTTGGAACAAACTGCCTAAATCGTGCACGTCCGCGGAAAAACTTCCTATTTTTAAATCCCGACTAAAAACGCACCTATTTGCCGCTGCTTTTAATTGAGCTGCCCATACTCACACTACAGTATGCCTTTTTAGTCACGTATTCTGTACCTGCTGTGTTTATTTATTTAATTTATTTCATTACCTTTGCTTATTATGCTTGTTTTTAAATGCCTTTTTAATAATGTATTATGCTGTATTTGTTCTTAAATGTCTTTTGCTTTTAATCTGTAAAGCACTTTGAATCGCCACGTGCTGAAAAGTGATAAATAAAATTGCCTTGCCTTGCCTTGCCTTACACTTCACAGAAACCCTGTGTTTTGTTTTGGGTGGTGGTGGATACTCAAGCCCTCTTTTGAACTTCAAAATAATATTTAACATTGATTTATCAGCTTGGTCCTAGTTCTGAACTAAACAGTTTTTAAATTAACAGAAATTAAAGCCCTAACCCTTTCAAATAGCCGGGTAATGGTTTATGCTAAATGCTAGCAGTAATGCTAATCTAATGCATGTTGTTTTATCATTATGTTAAGATAAGAGTCAATAAAGTTACTGTTAACCAAACAGTATAACCTGAATTGATATAAGCATTTGAAATCTTAGGTTATGCAAGGCTGGCATATATATATATATATATATATATATATATAGGAGATAGTACCGGGCATTAGCGCTGGATATTTATTTAAAAAAATGTAGAATTCAGATACTTTGAACTGAAATGTCAAGATTCTGACCGGCATCATCAACAACACTATATGTGCCCATGATTTTAAGCTAATTAATGTTGTTTTGTGGTTTAGTTATTCTTTAACGGGAATTGATTAAAACAAACACTTAAAAACGTGTATATGATCTATATCTGTATTCTTTGAGTTAATGTGGTCGTGCATAAAATTTGACGTCACATAAGACATCAAGACGAAAGTCAATCATCAGATGGAGGTTGACAGTGTTCCTTATTTCTAGACGTTTTTGTGCAGTATATTTTCTCTTCCCTTTGTTGTTATGCATGTCATCATACCATAGGGAAAAAATAAATACAAAGACATTGAATACATTTAGTGTCTGGGCCCATTGTGCTATATTTGAGAGTATGTCTCTTTTACATTTTTTTCCTTAATGACTAATGGTAAAAAGTCTGGCCTTTACTTGAAGAATGTCTGCAAGTGCACTTATCTGGCAAATATTAAAAATAGATTACGGGGCCATTGGGAGGTAAGTGGTTCCATAAGCAGAATTGATAGTACTAAGGAGTATCATGGAGACTGCCTACATCACCTTGAGGGTCTCATCGGCTTAATGATGCCATGTGCCTCATACTTTCCTCCTGAAGAATGGCAACCATTTTGCTGTGGGCTCTGACACTCCACTTAAACTGCTATTCCAAGCAGTTAACAGGAGCACCAGGGCCCACATATCCGACAGCTGGAAGATGGACAACAGGGGGTGATGTGGTTGTAAAAATGCTCAGCCTGCACACACAATTGAGACTTCCAAGGGCAATTGAAACGGCTGTATTTTCTGTAAGCTTTGCTGTCAGCTATATTATAAATATGGGATATCAGAGATCAGCTTTAGAAACATCTTAAACTTGATATATTTGTACAGGGAATACTGACTTGACAAGTCTGCATGGTGAATACAAGTGAAATCCTCTTTCGTTATTTACAATTCATTGCAGCATGCAGAAGCCAATATTGCTTTACATAATTTCTGAACGGAAGTTTTTTATTTGATTCACCTAGAAGAGACATGAAACTTATTCATGTGAGTGTTTCCTTGAAACTGGAGTTGGAATGGAGAAAAAGATAACATTATAGATTCAAACTTCAGGTGAAGTTTCCCCATGGTTTGTGCTTCCAGCAAGATTTTCCAGCCAGCTCAAGGGAAAGGTGTGGACAGCTGCCAGTTCCGTGGGATTTGGAGATGCCTTGTGCAATTAGGTTCTTCCACCGTAAAAGACTGCCGTTCTGGTGCTGCCAAAGCCCCTTCCCCTGGACCTTGAGCCCCTTCTGACAGCCAGCCCGTCAGCAGGCGGGTTGAAAGGTGCCATTTGACCATGGAGATGGGGCTCCCTTCTCTGCCAGCAAGCTTCTGAGCCGATTTTGAAGGTGTGCGTCCCTGGACTGGAAAATCTTCCCTATCCGAAAAGTCGATTAAAGCCAACAGCTGTGTTTCAGGCTCTGCCAGGCAACCCTACAGTGGACACACACACACATGCACAGACTTTGACATCAAGAAGCGTTTGGAGCTGTCAGCTGTATGAACATTGCCCAAACATGAAGACATGAAGACAACTTTATTTGATGAGCCTTTAAACTTGATCATGCTGTCCAATCAATTAGTGTTCTCTTGTCCGGAAGTTGTGCTCACTTTATGAACAAACTTCATCAGATTCATTAGCAAGACTCAAGTGGCGGTAGATTAAACAGCGCAAATATGAAATCAGCCAGGAAACACAGTGATCAGTCATTTCTATATTGTTTTTCCTCTATGTCTTAAACGTATGAGCTCGCCTGGAGTTCAAATAAAGAACAAGTTGATTGATGACTTGGGTACAAAATGTTAACAGCAAAACAACAGACATCAGTGTGTTGGCTTTATATTCTCTGTGCAGAATGAAGTAGAGAAATTAGATATCCCTCAGACTTCACTAGAATATTCTTTAAAAATGCTACAAAAAGAAAATTACTTGTAGTTTAGATTTTTCATTTCATAAAAACATAAAATCATGTCACATTTTCTGCAGAGCACACACTTACTCTGTAGAGTTCAACTGCATGTTTCAGGAAATGGAGCACTGCAATGACTCTCATTGCTCAGCAGCCACCAAATAAATTTCCATTGGAGGAAGGGAAATCAATATGTGCATTCTGCCTCTTTTAGATCCTTCTAGACTCCCTTGTGATTTTAAAAGTATGTTAATGTAATTTATTGAACCTCTTACCCTAATCACGCACATAGCCTATAATTACATACCTTGACGGTTGCTGGACGTCTAATTGCTAATGCTTTTCCTGGAATTTGTCCTCTAATCCTTGCATGTAATGACTCTTAGAAGAAAGAAAAGTGCTTTGCTGCTACTTTCAGCTGCTCTCCGGGCTGTAAGGCCACTATGGCTCAAGCTCCCATCCGATCTTTGTTACCGTTGGATGCATATTGTTTATAAACAATAATATTTGTGTACAAGTTGTCTGATTAGCAGAGGTACATTGATGGAGCTCAATTTGTTACATTTTAAAAGACTAAATAAATTACAGGATTAGATTACAAGCTAAATTAAGCCTTATGCAGATAAACACGCTATTTTCTTTTAAAACCCACATTAGCCCCAGACAGATGTTCATTCTTTTGTTCTTGCTTTAGGCCTGCCTTCCCAGCTGGAAATCAAAAACTGTTTTAAAAATCAATTTAACTAATCTTTAACCTGTTTCAGGCTTCTACATAATCAAAGTAATTTTAGATAACTTGGGTTGCCTAATTTAAAAAAAGAAAGAAATGTGTTGATTTTTGTCAGTAAGGTATCCAAAACTGTTATAAATACCACAAGGCTATCAATGAGCCTTATCTGTACAATCAAGCACTGGACTACTCTTAACCTCGCACACCGTGAGACCCCGGGCCCCCGGAACTAATCCAGAACCCAGCGGTTAATTGAATTAAACTACAGTAAACAATGTATTTAATTAAAATTCTCATTTAATTATGGGTTGTTTCCCACATCCTCCATAGCAGATTTTTTGTTTGTAGCATTGTTTGCCCCCACAGTTGCACATTAGGACTATTTGTAGTTCATCTGTCAGAGTAGTGCCTAAAGGCCCTGACACACCAAGCCAAGCCAAGCCTGGAGTTACATTCACAAGCTACCCTGCAGTATGCAAAGTCATTAAAAGTATAGCTGCACCTTTACCAGCTTATATAAAACATTTTTTCATCAATAATTTTAATTAAAACATATAATACATATTATTCTGAAATGGGCTAAACTGCATAATGAGTCATTTCACTTTTGGTACTTTAACTATATGTTGATGGTAATACGTTTGTACTTTTACTTGAGTAACTTTTACAATGCAGGGCATTTACTTGTAGCCGAGTATCCCTACAATCTTGTAGTTCTACTATTACTTAAGTACAAGATCTGAGTACTTCTCCCACCTCTGCTAATCGGGCTGTAGGGCCAGCAACACTGGTGCAGATAATTCAACCAGGAGCTGCTCCAACAACTCCTGTAATTGTCTGAGGAAAAAGATGAATGGGACTTTTAATTATTAAAACCCAGGCTGGACATTTCTCTACTCTGTCATATCTAGTATCTGTCTGGTAGGTAGACAGTCTTTGCAAAAATATGCTTAATTCTCTATTAGAGCAGGACTTTATAACAAGAGAATTTGACGGTAGAAAAAGCACAGGTGTTGATACAAATATTCACAGATAAATGGGTCAGTTTCAGTGTTGTCCATGCTGGCTCACTGTCATGACTTACTGCAACATTGTTAATGTTATTAGGAACAGCTGGGCCTTTTTTACTATGATAATTCATAATGTCTGCTGTGAAAAAGGCTCATGAATATTATTTGTACTTACTTGGCTTCCATTTATTTTCTATTTATGGCTCCTCATATGGCAATAGGCCTGGGATTCCCTTTATTCGACATACAAAGGGAGAGACATGAGCTAAAGAAGACGTATTGTATTTGTCATTTTTTATTTGACAACACACTTGGTAGCTGCATATGGCTGCTCTACATTTGTTGACTATTGATACAGTTTGTATCAGTCAAAAATTAATTTCATATGTTTTGGTTGTAGTTGATTAAATGTTCTGACTTATAAATAGTATAACATATAAATAACACATTTTAAAAGACTGATACGGGTCCTATGTTACCCATGGTGATGCTAAAATAGGGATGTAAAGGATTGCTTTCTCAATAATAAACGTTTTGTTTAGTCTGACAACAGTCCAAAACTCGGATATATTCAGAAGACCACAAAAACAACTCACTTTTGATCTCTTAATAAAGCTATATCAGTTGACATAGTAAGTGTTTCCTTTTTCTGGCTGTCTGGTCTCCCATATGTTAAAAAAATAAATCAAAAGAAAACCATAAATAGTTCATAGATTAGATTTTTACAATTAGCAAGCTGTCATTCATAAAACGTGACATAGGCAGTCTGAAGTAGATCTATAGTATACAACATAGCTGCTGTGTGACCTCCACACATCACTGAACAGAAAAGCATTCATTCATTCATGAAATAATATCCTGGTTTGCGAGGATGTAACACAAAAAGATACATGATAAAAAATCAAATGTTTTCCTCCCTGACATCTCCCCCTCAGTCCACTCCCCCCTGCTGAGAGGCTAATATCATCCTCTCTGCTTTCCAAGTCTCCTCTCCCCATGTGGCCTCAAATGATCCTGCTACACAATGACATTAATCCAATACGAGGAACGACTGCTTATTTTTCTCTCACAAACACAGCCATTACACACATTTTGAATAACACTTTTTGTGATTGGCACTTTAATACCATTACCATACTGTAAGTGTTGATTTGTAATATCTTCACTATTTTCATTTTAGTAGTTTTATTTTATTTAGAAATGTTGCAAGGGGGTGTTTGGTTTAACACAGCACATATGCACCAGACCATATTTGATTAGTGAATACATATAGTTCAATGCAATATGATAGTTCATCTTAGTGACCATTAGAGCTTAATAATTATCTGTGGAATGCATAACAACTAGCCTATATTCAGGAAAATGTATGTACTGCCTTGGTCAAAAGAAAAGGAAGAATTAACATTAAGCCAAATGTCTGAATGCTGTAGCTTCAAATGCAGCATTCATGTAAACATTGGTTTAAGCACATCAGGCTGACTATAGCAGAAAATGCAGCCATGAGAATGTGGAGTCAGCAGATAAAAAAAGCAGGTTTTACTTGGGTCAAAGTGTGCTATCCAGAAAACATAACTAAACAATGCAACAGATTTGTTATTATTTATTTGACTAAATACAAGAAGTCTTGATCTGCAGACTGCCTGCATTTGCATATTACTATAAGTGTGACTTTTGAATCTGCATTTCAAATAATTTATCTGGAAAAGTTATAGCAAAATTGAGAACAAGTCTGAGTCGAGAGAGACAGGAGAGACGAAGAGAGACAGCGATGGAAGGAAAGTGAAACAAATATTGAGAATTAAGAGAGTATTGAAGATATAACTAATATGTCAATAAGGATGAAGAGAACTCTGAACGTGAGTCAAGCTATAAGCTTGTTACTTGACATGGAGGAGGAGAATACCGTTCATTAAAAACCCGATACACCTGCTATTTGTTCATAAAATGTGTATATAGGTTCATGCTACCTCAATCAAACTTGTACTTATATATATCATAGTGACAACCCAGGTATATATTTCGAGATTTCAAAATGTTTTCTTTCGGATTTTTGTGTTATTCATAGTACAAATAATATAATTTTCAAAATCAGTTTTTACGTTTTTTGGGTGGTTTTGTCTCCAAAATGTTCACATAGTATGTCAAAATGTAAAAAATAACTATCAGTTTATATAAGTGAGGTTATCTTAAAAAGATAGATACAAACATTGACATGCTAAACATTTCTTAATGGGGTTTTAGTAAGACAAATCAAAAGTATGCGAACACGGCCAAATCAGCCCATGCAGGACTCTAAAGGGTTAACAAGCTTTTTTGAATATGTCATTATATATTTGTAGAATCTCTTTTTTTCGTCTCCTTAATAGTTGGCTGCCTGGCCTTAACGGCATGCTCAGGTCACCGTCCCCTTTGTGGAAATGTTACCAATCGGCCGCTGTCATTTACCACAGCTCAGACTCCCAGCCTGTAGACATGCAACAGATCAAAGGTAGTCTACCATCAGTGTCTCCAGCCTACCAGATGGCTGCTGGGCTTCATTCTCCCGACATTCATCAGTGTCTTGCAGTCAGATGCTCCCGCAGCAGAGTTCTGACCCGGGGACTGGTCCAGCAGACGAGTCTCTCTCGCTCTTCCATTGGGGCTGCGAGGGCTTGGTCTAATGATGCTGCCAAATTAGGTACCGTCGCCTGGGAGCGTTTGGAAATTTGGACAATATGGCCTATCTTTCCCATACAGCTGTCCAACTAAGCTGCCCCTAGTTTGTGTGGCGAATGCATTTCACGGACAGGAAGAAATGCGTGGCCTGATATTCTATCCCTGTGTCCAAGTACTTCTAAGGATTGCCTCGACAAACCCCATTAAGCGATTATACCTTGTGCTGTTGAAAGCTGTTGCATCAGTCTAACAACCCCGGTTATCATCATGTTGACTCATAGGTGTAAAGTACAACAAAATATAACAGCATCCTTATGGCCTTGCTGGTGTGTTCAGCATCATGGAATCTTCTCCACCACATCTGTCCGCGAAAGGGAAAAGCATCGTCCCACTAAGTGTTTTTCTCTGACTCCCCGGGGTGATAAAGTGCACTTTGAAGCCACCCATAGAGAATTGTCCCTAAGACATCCAGCAATTTACAACTGTAGCTTTGATAACCCAGCTTTTTCCCCTCAACCTGTAAAGTTATAGTCTTTTTTAATGGACCAAACATCACTACCTTTGAAACCCACAGGCCCCACGGTACCTCCAAATGAGCCTTGTGCAACAATGCAGAAGGAAATAAATGTCACAAAAATGTAATTCCGGCTCTCAAGTAAAGGGCTCTCATGGCTCCCAATCTCAATACGTACTGGAATTTTATTTGTAATGTTGCAATATCATAAAAGTTACACATTAAATTCTAGTTCTGTTAGTTGTGCTTCAGTGGTCTGGCCAAATTGGTTGCTTTGCCATGTAGCTTAATACCATATTCCTTCTGCTTTTTATTGGTATAAATAACCATGGATGAACAGACAAAGTACTCCAAGTCTCCATAAGAGGGCATATCATCACCTTTTAAAAAATAATTTCATATTCTACTGATTATTTGGATAGTCGATCAACTAATTACATCATTTTTGATTATATACTTAATCAAAGAATCACTGTAATTATGATAGAAACAAAGCAGGCCTGGTCACTTTAAAATAAACATTTACTTTTTGAATGTTTTAATCGGATGTTTGTTTATGTTACTTTACAATTGAAGGATGGTTAGCATTAGTGTTGTCAAATTACCGACATTTTGACTTTGACAACAGCTTTAGTAGCATGATAATCTATACCGAAAGAGAGGTTATTTGAAACCAAACGATTCTCATTCTGTCATTTAGAGTAATAAGAGCTACTGGAGTAGCCATAGCTAAATACTACCTCTTTATATACAAATTAGCGCCACGAGATAAATGATAGCCACATTGCCACTATCAGAGGCCTCACTTACCACACCAAGGATTTCCTTCTATAGCAGGTGCAGTAGCAGCTTTCTATCTCTCCTCATATAATTAGGAAACAGCTTACCCTGATACTGATAATGCCAGTGCCAAGCTAATCTATAATTATCAACCAGACGGGGTGTGCTGCTTGTACACTCAAAAAAGCAGGAACCATTATTTATTTTTTATTACCCAAAGCATCAAATAAGCTAAACAGAGGGAGAGAAAGAGGAGATATGTATTTGGATCAAATTGATTTCATTCTTTTGTATGAATATCAAGAATTCATTCTTTCCTGTTTTCCCCTCACTCCCCATGGTAGCGTGTATTCACTGGGACTGCTGTTCCGACCAGATAAACAGGTTTTTTTTGTTTATGGCAATTATTGCCTGAGGATTGTTTTGAATGTGACTTGACTGTCAATGAGGAGGCTGTCAGGAGGGAGGGGAGATGTGATGAGAGGGAATTTAGACCAACAAGCAGAGTGCATTCAGCTCTAGGGAACATCATAGATATGGCTGCTATAAACGTTTTATACAATGTAGAAATATTCATGCTGTTTTATTGCCCCATTACTATTATCACTTGGAGGGAGGTAATCTTTACAGAATAACTTGTCTTCTAAGAGCACAATGTGAGTTGCTTTAGAACATACTATTGGTGCTCATGAGTGGTGATAACTGTTAAAACATTGAAATGAACTTAATTACCTATGCTAACTGGAATTTATCGCAATGTAAAGTTCTAAGCTGACAGCACATTGAGCATTTTATTTCCCATTAATGTTACAAGCATGAACAGTCGTTACCCATACCATCACTCATAATGGGCTTCAGGGAATAATGCTTTTCTTTAGCTTGACAGCTTACCATGATCGAACAATGACGACAATATAATTCCACCACACTTTACCACGTGTTCTCTCCATTATGCTTTCAAGTCTCTGAGAATGTGTGAGAGCTGAGTCAGAACATCAGTGTGGATGTAAACACATTAAATGAAAGAACAGGAAACCGTAATAAGATCTCGCTTTGCATTCAAAAATGCCTTGTCATGGTTTCAACGTATTTGCATAATTGTTTAATTAGCAAGCAAAACTGAAATGTTTGCAACGTAAGCATATGATTTGGCCATTGGGGGTATCGTAAGGTCTCTGTGGTCATTTAGACAATGGACAAAAGCCTTTCTCTAAATGTATTTCTTTATTCTTTATTTGTTTGTTCTTAACATACCCTTTCAACTTGGGTCACTGATTTTCCGTACAAAGGTTTACATTATCATCAGTTATTTTTTTTCAGTAGTTATCAAACCAGGTTTTGAACATAAGTAAGACTATAGTCTTATTGTAAAGTGGTACCGTAAGTGTTTCCATTGTGTTGTCCAATCAGCATGTACCGTGTCAGGGCACACATGCTTTACACATTATAATAATTGTCCAGATCCTTATTGATTTATTTTGTAATAGGTTTGTATTTTAGAATTCAGACAAGTAGCTATCAGTCAAGTTCAACCTTGCCTTTTGAGAAGTGGCTGTAAAAGTAACTTTTTTATATATATTATAGTATAGGTATACTAATAGTTTTATTTCTAAAATGGGATTCAGTCTAAACTCCAGTCAACTATCTGGTATTTTGGCTAACAGTGTGCAGAGGGCAGCTTTTTGCCTTTAAGGTGGGTGATATCTCACGTGAAAACTATGAACAGTCTTACTTATATTTTTACTATGAACAGCCCTGTTTTTGCCCCCAAAAGCCTGAAATGACCTTGTTTTGGAGACATCATTAGATAAGAGTAGTAAACTGTTGTTTTCCCTCCCATCAAAGTACTTTTCTGCGGGCTGTATAATAGGACTTCTACAGCGAAAGGGATTGGAAGTGGCGAGCAGGCAACCACGACCTCACCAAGGTCACGAGAGAGACTTCCCCCAGAGGTAGAGCTGGAAGGCGGTGCTGGGTCCTATTTGCATATATTAGCTTCAACATTGTGTATAAAAGGCAGCAGATTGGTTAGCCACTGTCTCATGTTGTAGAACACTGGTGGAAATGATTATGATACATTCACCTTGGTGCAGCTTTATGATTATTATTATTAAGCACCATATGGTCCTATCTGGGTAAACAGGCTCCATATATTAAACCATTTGTAACTGGACAATCCCCATTAAATGACCAATAAAAATGCAAATGTAGGTCCCTTGATGCTCATGAGGATAAATATGGATTTACATTTATAAGATGTGTCATAATCCTGGATAGAAATAACTTAATGAAGATGTCAATGCCTTTTTAAGTGAAGACCAATCTAAAGGGTGCATGCGAAAGTAACATCAAACCGATTGCTGTGTGTTATGCAATTGATTTGAATTTTTAAAACAGCGAGGTTGGGGGCTGCTATAAAGGTCTCTTTCTGTGCTGGGAGATATTAAAAGGCCTCACTTCTATGTATGAACTCTTCTAGCTTTCTGGTATCTCTTCATTCATTCGATTGTTGCAGCTATTCATCCCTCCGAACTATTTCACCTGGCCTGATTAACGCATTAGCTGATTTCCAATCTACCTAGTCACTCTTTAGCCAAACGGAAAGACAGCATGTTTTGCTTTCTCCCTTTACATTTACACTATTGCATGTTCTCATATGGTTATTCAAACATACCCTTATTTGAAAATATAATACTAATCTGACAGAAAATCCTTGGAGTTGCTCCCATGACTTCAGTGGTTAGAACAGTCATTAATCAAAGCATGTATGACACATATTAATAGAGCCTCGTTGTCTTGGTGCTTGTAAAGGGTTTTACATGTTTGACAAACGATCAGCGTAGAGCCTTTAAACAAATTCTTGACACTCAGAAATAATTTGATAGAAAACACATCATTAAATCAGCGTGTTTCCCTGACATTTGTCCATCTGTCAGGACACAGCGAGCGCTGTCTGATGTGCATAATGTTGAAGACAGCAAGCCACAAACCTGCATGAGCCAACTCTTCAATCAGATCAAAAAAGAAACAACACAGTGTTTCCCACAGATCTGAAATATACGTGGTGGTAGCGGGGGGGGGGGGGGGGGTCGAGATGACGTGCCTTTGTGACGTGCAACAACATTAACATGAACCTTTCTGTTGGTCGCTTGTTAGCAGGCCCTGGCAGAGCGAACAGGTACAGGCAGGGCCCATAGTGATAGCCCTATAGTTTAAATCTACTACCCACAAATAAACATATGGACATGGGTTACTATTTAAAAACAATGGTAAATGTATTTAGGAACCTATCAATGTGATTTTAAGTGGAGGTGGACCTCAAATCCTCTAGGGGGGTCCGGGGCATGCTCCCCCGGTAAGATTTTTTAAATTTATTTTGGAGTGAAACGCATCAATCTGGTGCACTTTGAGGGGGAAATAAAGAGACTAAATCTATGGGAACACCTATATGAAACAGAACTATATACAATTCAATAATCATAAAATCATGGCCATAACCAATAACATACCATTTCCAATATGAAAAAACACTGAAACTTGTTTATTTATTTATTTATTTTTGGTTCATTTATAGTTGTGAGTGTGTCTGTGCTCCTGAATCAGCCTCTCCTGTCTCCCTCCTCTCCCTCCTCTCCCCCCTGCTGTGCTTGAATGACACACAGAGACCAATCAAGGGCTTTGATTTATGATCTGTATGACAGTGGCCATGTCGGCAGGCCACATCATGTAGACAGCCAGTCACCCTGAGGCAGGCCACTTAACAGGCCAGGCAATCTGGAAACCCCCCGGTCCTCTCGATGGCCAGTCCGGGACTGGGTACAGGAGGCGTCGAGCGAGGGATCATTGTCCACAAGTTAATCGATCGCAGATGGCGTCGTGATCGCGGACAGGGAAAAAAATAAAAATAACCTAAATGTGGGAAACCCTGGACTTTTATTTCAGTGTTGTGTGTTATAAAATCTGCAATATTCCTCATGAATCTTATTGAAAAAAGCAGAGGAATATTACTATTAGCTCAAATCATTGGTATGCTTTCAAAATGATTGAGCTGTATGTACCACCGAAGAAGCCTAGAGCCATGTATGAATGTTCAATTTATTACATTAAGTTCAGTACTGATTTATATTCCAACACAATTACTGTTGAAGTGAGTGCAGAATAATTGCTTATTACTTTTTCCTCCATTTTACCCCAATCAGAATGAACATAATAATGTCACATACTGTATAACACGGTGACATTTAATCACACTCAGGGCTATGAATCGGATAAATAGTTGCATTTCCTTTTTCCCAAAACACTGCCTGCACACAATCAAACAAGGTTTTTTACAGGAACCATTGCAATAATAAACTGGATTGAGAAAAGACTTGTGTTTATATTTAGACACATTGCTCTTTAGGACAATAGAGGCTGAGTCTATTTTCTGGCCTCATTGTCACTGAAATAAATAAATAATGGGCCGAGGATGGATAATTCATGAGAAAAAAATGTCATGTGTTCGGGATCAATTTGTTTGTCAAAACAACACAGATATGCAAGAACTGGTAACTCGGAGTGCTACGATTAGTCCAACTATGTCAAAATAAATGTGCGGAAAGACACACCTACCTAACTAATAATCATAATACTAAATAGGGTTTGTTAGCTGTGTATATCTAATGTTGACAAAGATACAAATACATTAGACCACGCCACAGGAAGTGTTTTCCATTTCATACCATTGGCACAGCTTTTAATGTGTAATCTTTAGTTATAGAACATATTTGACTGTATATACCTCTTTGTACTCTTGTCGCCCATTGAGCTGGACCCTCTTCCCTCATTATTTACCGTCGTGTGTGGCCTGCTGGTTTTGCTGTTAGTAGAGGAGTGTTTGTGAGGAGCTAACATTATTTCCTCAATCCCAAGCCTCTGGGATGCTTTGGGCTTTGTGGCTGAAATGCCTGGAAGCTGAATGTGAGGCTATAGCACTCACTACTGGTGGCATTTCACCACAAGCCAGAGGCAGACCACAGGCTTTCCTCAGGGGATTTGCATCAGAATGAATGAGGCATGCTGGTTTGAAACCCCTGGAAGTGGCAGTGGAACAGAGAAGAAAATGCTGCCATGAAACATCTCGCCTTACACTTTGCAATATCTGCCATACAAGTGGGCAGAAATGGATTGTGGTAAGGAAATGGGGGCTCTCATAATGATTCCCTTTTTTTGTGTACCCTCTCTTCCATTCATCTTGCTTTGTTTCTTTCTCCCTCTTTCTTCTTTTAACTTATAAACCAAACACTGACAAACCAAGGCTACTTCAAAGCCATATTTATTCCCAATTTAAGTGTAAAAACCTTTTTGTTTTTAGAATTTGAGCAATGTTTTTCTACTAATTCAGATTCAGATTCCTTTTATTGTCACTACACAGAGCACAGCAAAATTTCAAGCATTTCCGATGCTGCAATCACACATAATCAATCAATCAATCAATCAATGTTTATTTATATAGCCCAATATCACAAATGTTACATTTGTCTCAGTGGACTTCACAGTTTGTACAGAATATCAGTATAACAATACGACACCCTCTGTCCTTAGACCCTCACATCGTACAAGGAAAAACTTCCAGAGAAAACCCAGTTTAAAGGGGAACATGGGAGAAACCTCAGGGAGAGCAACAGAGGAGGGATCCCTCTCCCAGGACGGACAGACGTGCAATAGATGCCGTGTGTAAATTGAAAAGATAATACATTTGCAACATAGGTAGTCCAAATGTTTGGAAATGCATGTGTGTATAATAAGAAGATGAATCCACGAGGATATCCATCCAGGACTTATGATCCAGGACCACAGCCACGACTCAAGATCCAGTACTCGCAATCCATGACACAGGACCGCAGGATCATCCATGACTCCGGATCCCGGCGTATATAGACACCAAAAAGAAAGAAATTTGGGGAAGCTGGGTTAATCGGAACATGAGAGTACACAGGTATAGACAGAGAGAAGGAAGAAGTAAGATGTCCCCCGACAAACTAAGCCTATATCAGCAAAACTAGGGGCTGAATCTAATCAGCCCTAACTATAAGCTTTATCAAAAAGGAAGGTCTTAAGCGCACTCTTAAAAACGGATAGGGTGTCTGCCGTCCGAACACAAACTGGAAGCTGATTCCACAAAAGTGGAGCTTGATAAGAAAAGGCTCTGGCTCCCATTGTACTTTTAGAGACTCTAGGAACAACCAACAACCCTGCATTCTTGGAACGCAATGCCCTAGTAGGACAATAGGGTATAATGAGTTCTTTAAGGTAAGATGGCGCCTGCCCATTAAGGGCTTTGTAGGCGAGAAGAAGAATTTTAAATTCTATCCTGTGTTCTATAGGGAGCCAGTGTAAGGCAGCCAGAACAGGAGTAATGTGGTCCCTTTTCCTAACTCTGGTTACATAACAGACAGTATACGTATCATTTTGATAATACAAGCTAAAACGTTGAATATATAACATATAAAGTGACTATAAATTGGACCTATGATACATTGAACAGTACGCTTACAAAACAATACATCATTACCATACACATACAAGAACAATATGGTCAAGGCAGTCATATTATTACAACAATTATTTCAAGCCTACACTTCCTGCAAAGCTGATAAAGGCAGTGGCAGAGCTGCTGTTGTTGACATTTGGTGAGTCTTTGCTTTAACTCTGTAGGTCTTTTGTAATGACAGGCAAAATCCCCACCAGAATGCTGACTGGTTGGTGTGTGTCCGCTGAGGCTGGAGTGGCGTGCTATATCACCAGGAGACAGGCAAGAATCGCAGCTGCTGAGCTGCCCATATTGCATCAGCATGGAGCGGACTAAATCCTATCAGACAAGTCAGTGGAGGGAGAGGAGTCCGCCGTCGCACTGCTGAAGGAAAGGAAAGTGAAAGCTAATGAACAGAAATCAGGTCACAATGGCGCAGAGACAATTTACAACAGATGTGTGGAGGAAAAGTCAGAGGCAGGGGTGATAGATGGGAGGAGGCTTAGAGAAGCTCAAGAGAGGTCACCCACTTATTCACTGATGTTGCAATAAATTGAAGACCATTATCATTGGTGAACATTAAGTGAATATACTACTACTGTAATGATATATCAAACCACACAGCAGGATTCAACATGGATTGCCTGCTGGTCTACGGTGTAAAATAGATATAAGAAGTTACAATTCTCCCTCAACAATTATCAATAAAGTGCAATCCAATTTGGGAGAGCAGGAACCAATCCATCATTGGTGAGTGCCATTCATTTGAGTCCTGTTTTTTTGATGATGGGTAATCAACACAGCAATCATCTCTGTCAATGAGACGGGAGCAGATCCACCCACTAACTGCAGCTGTCAGCACCAACCTGCTCTGCGTGTGCCGATTAAAACCGGCCAGGTTAATGAATGGCATTGATCAATTATGAGTCTCTTTCCGCTGAAATATTGAAAGCCTAATGTTGCTCTTTGCAACCAAAAAAAAGAAAATCGGCAGTGAAAAGGACTACAACGTCATGGGGAGAGATGTCCCTGTCCCTTCTATGTATTTTATTTTTAGCGGTATTGATTGTAATGTCTCATTGTAGTGTCTTTTCTTTTCCATTATTCTCTATGATTGTGGACTGTCCCCGATGAGCGATGGCTTTGGTCTTGTCAGACAGACTTGGTGAAATGTTTGGATGTCATTCAAAAATAATGCTCCAATTTAGAGCAATGGTGTCTAAAGACGGACATAAATATGTCAGAAATGTAGGTCCAATTTCACACAATTCAATGAGCCTTTTCTACAAACAGTCCAAAAGACTTTACTGATAATCAAAAACCATGAAATGTTTGTGATACAGATAGTAAACCGACATGTCTTACTTTGGTAGTCTTGGTTTTGTTTTGGTCAGTACATGTGTTAAGCTGCCGGTACTGCGGCTCTACACTTGTATATCAATCTAAAACGTTGCTTCAATTTAGGTTAATGGTTTTTAAAGATGGACAGAAATGTGTCAGAAATGTACTGTAGGTCCAATTTCACATAATTTCACTGTTTCTATGAGACCTTTCTACAAACAGTCCAAAATACTTTACTGATAATCAACAACCATGAAATGTTTGTAATACAGATAGTTAACCCACATGTCTTACTTTGGTTGGTTCTGTTTTGGTGAGTGCATGTGTTAGGCTGCTGGTACTGCGGCTCTGCACTTATGGTCTGGAACTTATTCTAGGGGCTTTGTGTCCTTGTTTGCTGTTGCTGCACTGCACCCGCTGCTTTCTGGATATCATTCTCAGCATGCTAATTCCACACAGACACCAATCCCTGCACTTCAACAATATATCCTGAGTGTATTTTCTTTTGCATCCAATAGTTTCATACTTTCATATTTATTGTCAATGTTTTTTTACCGATATACATTACTATTGATAACTGTTGGTGCTGTCGTCAATAAGAGATCATAGAAATAAATACATCGTAATCTGCAAAATACAGAATCAGCAGTTCGGAAAGAGAAAAAACTGAAACCAGATTTGGCAAGAAAACTGCCATAGGTGCATCTCTAGTCAAAAGGATGACAGATGAAGACAAAAATATTCAGTGACAAGAACAGCAGTGCAGTCGAATATGAGTAATAAATCAATTGTGCTTCTCGTGGAGAGCAGAGGCAAGTGAACAATCTTATGATGGGCACCTGGGGATGTGATGTCATCCCTCAATATCCCAGTCTGATGATGAACAGCGAGTCTTTCTCTGCTCCTACTCTGTTGATTATCCAAGAGGCTCACCTTGTCTTTTTTTGTGATGCAAGATCAATACAAAAACAGCATGTGCGTTCTCACTCAAATCAATATGCCACGTAAGAGCTTTGGACTTAATTTCAGCATTAGCACCATGACAACCCTCAGCCTCCTGAGGAGTATATTGCGGCAATGATAAGGTTTTTCATGTAACCCTCCCCATTTGTATAGGTGATGTATCTTTGTGTGACAGTATACATAATGACTTGTGCTTTTCTTCATCACTACTCTTAGTGCACAGAGGCTGATGGAAAATCTCAGAGCAGGCGAAGAGAGCAAAATCAATAATCTATTCTATTTAATGGGCTGGAGTGTCACACTAACCAGATAGGAGTGGATGAGTCGCGTCGTCCATTGCCAAATCTTAACAGACGGCTGCAAACAGAGACTCCCCCCCTCCCCCCCCTCTCCTGTCATGTGCACAGTTACACATATGTACTTTTCCGCCCTTGATCTTTCTGAAACACACACACACACACACACACACACACACACACACACACACACACACACACACACACACACACACACACACACATCTTAGAATAATTATGCCCCGTTTATACCTATATATTATGAATAGCTCCAATTCAGAGTGGGGCATTAATAATTCTTATCCTCACAATCTTTGCTGTGCTTTCGCATCAATATATAAAATGCTCATCATCACTAAATATTTCAGAGTTCTGCGACACAGCATTGACCTGCACTCATGCCACAGAAACACGCTGGTAATATTTCGAAAGGACAGGCAGCTTCTGTTTGCCGCTTTTGTTCTGCCGAGTTTAAATAGCATTTCTCCGGCTGTTCTACTTTGCGCAGTCTTGCGTTGCCACACTCATGCATAGGAAATGATTTGAAAGATTTCTGACTTTGATGCCTGCTTTCCCCAACGCTGTAATCTCCCCCCACCCATCGACGTTTCTGTATCGACTTCTAAATTAATCTCTGTGATTAAGCTATACAGGAAGGTGATGGTTTTATTCCTTGTACTACAAACAGAAGATTTAGCTGCACTGTTTCTCTGTCGCTATACTTGGCAGGTAATATTGGCAGCACAATGATTTCATACATGGCTGATGGAAATTGGAAATCATATTTCGAAACAACGGTAGCCTACTGTCTGCTGCTTTTTCTGAATGCAATCCGCTATAGTGTAACGTGATGTGAGTTTCAAACACCTTCTCCACTCACAGTCCACACAAATCCTGTTAGTACTACTTGTGGACGCCTTGACCTTTGAGTAGAGATTTCTGTCTCGTAACATGTGAATTACAATGTATGTCATGAACCCATTGCCGGATGATATTAATAAAGATTACCGACTATTTTACTCAGTATTTTAAAATGGAGGAGGATTCATTGGAGAACCTCAACAAGCATGATTCCCTTTTGACTTTAACATTTCATTTCTGGTAATTGGGCTGTACGGTTTTGTGTACATTTACTGAAATCCAGTATAGGTTGATGCTTGTGACGTCGAACCAACGTTTTCTTAGTTTTATCCTGAAACTTCTAGCAAACCTTCGTTAGCTACATCTAGCAATCATTAGCAACAATCAATTGGATGGCTGAGTCAGACGCACTGAGGCCATCACAAAATATGTAATTGCTGGAACTGTTAGACCTTGTGTGGGTTCCTGGTCGGACACAATAGCAATGGAAAGAGAGAATTGTGTGTAAGAAAAGGAATAAGAAAAATATTCTATACGCTTGCGTACGTTAAACATCGTATTCACTTCTGTATGTAATATACACTCTTATCACACCTTGAGCCTACTTGGTCCACCAGACATTACCTAAAGAAGGGAGTGGCGTCCTTGGGTCTCTTGAAAGGCGCTATACAAATTATGATGATGATTATTATTATTATGATTATTATTATTATTATTATTATTATTATTATTATTATTATTATTAGAGGAGATGGGACACAGACAGAACGATGGGGGAAGATGAGAGGATGAATGGATGTGCAGAAGACTGGCTAATGAGGGATAATGGACAGAAATGGGTGGGTTGTGCAAGCTAAGACCAACAGAATATTGGTTTAGTTATGGGTTGACAGTTTATTCACAGTGGAGATCATAACATAATAATAATAATGGAAAAAACATCCACCATTTTAAACATCATATTTGTGTGTGGACAAATGTTTGTGTGCAAAACCAAAATGTTTGTCCCCATATTCAGATTTTAGACTAATAAACTGAGCTATGGTGCATTTGGTACGAACAGAGCCTACGTTTTTATCGGCAGCATTTTATCTTCACTTAAGTTGGAATGTGGAATTAATGGCTTCAGATAAAGCGTGATGCAACAAATGAACTGCCTTGAAATCATACACTCAAAAGAAGAAACCTAATATTGCTTTGATTTAAATGAACAATAATAACCCGATATTTTTGTTTTTGGTGTCAGATACTTTCTTCCTGTTTACTTAAAAGGTAGTAAATATTGGCAGTTTTCTCTTATTATTATTATCTCTTATATGATTTATTGTTTTTTAAATCTAGCCTATATCTGGCTTGATTTGGTGCTCCAGATTAACGCATTTACATTCTACTAATTTAGGCTCTAATGTATTTTTTCTCATTGTTATAGCAATTCAGAATAAAAATAACTGTATGGACAGGCTTTTATCTTTCACTGCAATAACCCTCAATAACAGGTATTTTTCTTTGTTTGCATTTGATTTAAAAATTGCTGTTGAGTGTATTGAGAATTTCAACAAAATAAAACAATTTTAAAGAAGATTTTAAACCTGCAATAAATTGATAAATACATTTTGGCGAAATCACAGCTCAAAGTAGTTTGCTGACATTGGAGATTTATGTAAAGGGAATTATATCTGCTCTCAGACTAGGAGAGGTTTACCAAACACATCCAGTTTAAGAATCAAACTGGCACAAACTGTCAGTGTTAACTCAAGCTTTGGAAACACACGCTCACACACACAGATCTTCCTGGTTTCTGCTCTGCTGTCCAGCTCTGTAGGCAGTGGGTTGTACAGTTTGGTGAGAATCTGTGCTGATTGGCAGCTTCTATTTATTTGGACTCTATAACTTGCCATCATGAGGTCTCTGGGCTCTCGCCCGTGGAGTGTTCTGGACGAGGAGGTAGAGCAATCCCAAGGGCACCTTGGCTCAGTGCCACACTTCTTAACTTCAGGAACTGCACAGGCAAGCGCATAAGCCCACACACACACACACACACACACACACACACACACACACACACACACACACACACACACACACACACACACACACACACACACACACACTGCCCACACTTATGGCTCGGGCAGCCTCTCCTAATGAATATTATTTTAACAGAAAGTTTAGGAAGCAGAAAGTATTTATTCGCCTGAAGAAAGTAGAATATTGGTGTTTGCGGTATAATGATAACATCTGTTCACTTTTTGATTCCTATATATGTTACATTGTTTATTGATAGGGTGAAGGTTATGCTATACGTGCTGAGATGTGAAATGTATGATTCTGAATCAATCAATCTTGAAATACTATACTGTATGTCAAAATGCAGCAGTGCTCTTTGTTCTGATTAAACCAAGCAGCACTCGTTACAGAATGACTAACATGCCCGTCTGAAATAAAAGGAAAAGAACATTGAGTTGATATTCAAGCACTATTACTCTAATGCTCCACTGACACTCCAATCTATTGTGATTTACATCGTGAGCCGGTGCCCATTTCCAGAATCAGTCAGTTGTTATTAGCCCAAAGATTAGTCCAAAGCACAGCCAGTAATAGGATATTAGTGTTAAAACATTACAGCACACCCTAGTTAACGTTTGGAGGGAAAGTGAGTGACACCAGTGACTTGAGGCTTGGCTGTGAGGCGGGCAGAGGGCAGAGCAGCTGCAGACACCTCAAGCTGTGTGGAAGCTTGCAGCGGCCAAAGGCTGAGGACACAAATGCTCGGCACAGTCCCGAGGAAATCAGCACATTTCATCAGAACGAAGGCAGCAGCTGAATGGCCTGTGATAAAAGCTGGTATTGAGTCATCAGTGATTTTCCAGAACTGGTGGCAATGGTGCAAACTGATTGCATGCATTCACTATATACATCTCATTTCCTTCTCTTTATCCCGAACAAAATGTCACATTTCCAAGATTTTGATAGCAGGACAAAGGTTTATTTTTTCCTTATAAAAATGGATTTTTATGCAAAATGCACCGAAGTCACTAAGTGGGGCTCCAGGAGAGAATAGCATTATATCCTGTGATTGAGGCACTGCTTTTCTACTCTATTCTCTCTATCATAATTGGAAAGACTGACTACTACTACTGGTAGAAGTATGTTCTTATCCTATTATCAATTGTGAGGGAAAAGACGCATTGTGCATTCACTGGATGTGAAACGGTTGCCTTGTTTTTTCAGATTTAATCCAAATATCTAAAACGTTATTCGGTTTTAAATGAAGGGAGCTTATTGTCACATTTGAGAATATCAAACTAAATAATTTTTGTCTTTTTTGATAAAACTAAAAAATGGTTCCCAATTGCTTAAATGTGATTTTAACATATATATATTTTGTATTTTTCTGCTATGCCTATACCCCTAAATAAATGCAACCAGCCCACCCAGAAAAAGGAATAGGAATATATTGAAGCAGAAATCATGAAAAAGAAGGCATCCTACCAAATTAAACCAATCCAAGGAAAATACAAATATATATAAATATCATCCTCAAAGAATGCAGCCTCAAAGCCTGTGTATCTTCAGTTGCAAGAAAGAGACTGATTGAAATAGTCCTTTGTATGTTGGTAGAAAGAGTTGCTTCTGAGGAACGCATAAGGCAGGAAGCCATAAAAGCAACCATCCGTCCCTTATCTCATGCCTTTTACTCAACTTCACACACAACTGACTGGGGAGCAATGAGGGGCCTCCTCCTCACACAAGACAAGATATAACACTTTATTTAATTAAAGTGGCCAAATACTTTTAGCTGGGACATTTATTGCAGATTTTCACCAAAACTTAAAATACTGTAAATATACCCTCCAAATGACTGATGGAGTTTTTATCATTTGTGTTACATTATTACACAAAGTGAACTCAGCTGCAAACTAAATGTGTTGACAGTAAATCATTTTGGATAGTTATATAGAGCTTCTTTCTGTGACTCCATACCACCACTAGCTGATTTTTGAATTCACGAACACCATTAAAAAAGATGACGGAATATATACTTTACAATATATGTGGAGGGCATGCAGATATTATTTCCTACAATCATACTAGAGTAACCCAGTATGGAATTCAGTGACATTTGCTGACTATATTTTAAATCAGTTAACCATTAATCCCTGATTTTTTTTTTCATTGCATATTTTTCTCCCTAAATGGCCCGACTATATTTCTTGTGTACAAATTATTCAAAATTCAACACAGTTTACTGATTAGCTGATGAAGAATGAGAGGTAAAATCTTTGGTTTGATTTTGGATACAGAGAAAATCTGTCCCAACATGTGAGTATGTATGATTGCCCCACCAGAACGTCATGTTCTCAATCAATATACTGTAAGGTAAACAGAATGATTAACAATAAGAATCGTAGTAACAACATGTTTAAGAATGTTGCCAAGAAACTGTAAGGAGAGCACAGAGTAACAATACTGTAACAAACACAAGATTGTTGGTGGATAAAAGCTTTCATTTGTTAAAATATTTAAAGACACCGCTAACAATCTGAATAATTAATGGTTTCTGCATTGTTGTTGAAACACAATCATTAACGTTTGTGATTTGGTATTCAGTTTGCTGTATGCTTGTGTTTTTATGAGCATAATAATTATAGCAAGTGATTACTAAGAGCTGGGTGAGTGTGGGGAAACTCACAGGACCCCAACAGAGTACCACTGTAATGGAGTTTCCCCAGAGAGCGAGAGGGTCTCCTCTACGCTACAGCATGTTGGGGGGGGGGGGGGTGCTGTGCCTGTTGTTTGTGCCTGTGGGCTTGATAGAGATGTGAGTGTAGAGTCTCCTCAGATCCTGTGGGTAAGGGTTGTGGAGAAGGCACTGCTTGCGAACTTGATGTTTGATGCTGGGGAACTTGGTTCATGCAGTGGGGAAAGCTGCTGGAAACAACCCAAACGTACAGTGATGGTGAGCTGGGAAACTCTGGGTTGATGCTCCTGTCTGCAGGGTGTAACGGACAGGGGTTTGGATTGGGACATGCTCAAAACAAAAGGCAATGGTTCTTAGTTTTTGCCAAAGAGCTGCTGGTGTGTGTTATGATGCAACCCAAGAATCCACTAGTGGACTTGAGGATAGAAGGAAGCCCCGAAGGAGAAGGAGGCGCTTTTCAAGCACAATGGGCCCAAGCCCCCGGATTCTGCATAGTAACTGACAGAAAGATCGAAAATGGTGCAGCTTTCTGTTGTCAAAGGGAAAAAAATACGTTTTGGTTTGCTTCGAAGAGTTTCTGGAAATGTGTAGAGTCTTGCCCAAGCCTTATTTTCATCAAAAGAGAATAAATCCTGTTGGGAAGTAAATAAAAGTCCTCATTGAGCTCCAGAAAAGGCGAAACATGCCCTCTGTGAAGAAGACAGAACCAGAAGACTTGGGGAAGGCCTTGCCAATAAATCTAGTGTTGAAATAAATCAGAAATCTCTTGTGGATTTTGCGCTATGCCAAGGTTGTGTGGTGTAACTGACTCTGTGTTTTCAGATTTTCATGGAATTACTCTCGGTGCATAAAGGGGCCTTTCACTGACCCTGGAATCACATCTTTGCTTTCTGCTGAATATGTTTGTACGGATGATCCTAGACTTATGTCCATGATGATTAAATGGAAGTTTAAAACTAGACTAGCCAACTAGTCTTCGAGTAAGAAAACATTCAGAAAACAATTCAGAAAACAATTTAATGAAATGGTTGATAGCATTTTTCAAAAAGGCCGGAATGCACCTCAATGTTCAGTGTGAAGCTTTATAGCTTCAAAAAATCTTTAATGGATTTAAAATTATGCAAAATGTGACACCTTTCATCTATTATATAAATACAACCAGGGCGTAATCTGCTCTACAGATACAGTATTTTATAAATACAAGAACAAACTCCTGTCTAATTAAGTCAACTCTTCAACCCTCCTATTGTCTTCGTTATCACAAAGCCTTAATGCAATCGAATGTAAAACAAAAAAGTTATGATTTTATTGATTGATGAAAGTCGGTCAGATTTGACCCGAAGACAACAGGAGGGTTAAATGTGCCTTCAGGTACATTACAAGGTAATACAAAGTGTGTATTCATTGTTTGTACTGCTTATTAATACAAAACCAAATGTAACTAATTGTATTCCTCCTTCATGAGCAAGTCTAATTTTTTTCTAGCATCTGTGACGGAGCATCTGCTGCTTACCAAGGACACAATTAGCAATCCATCCATCAACTCCCTCTCTTGTAGCTAACTCTGATCATTCCCTGCCAAAAAGCATGGGCATTAACAAGCAACCGTTGGCCATCATGTGCTCTGGCTTTACAGTGAGGAAAATGTAATTTGAGAAGTGATATTGAAGATTTCTTCTCTGGAATTGTCTAACAGGACAAACAACTAAATTAACTCTGTTGCCGTGAGTCTGTTATGCTAAAGAGAGATGCTACTGTACGCCAACACGCCCGTTTATTAACAGAGCTCTCTTGGTGAGAGCTCCAAACTCTCCAAACACAGAATTAGATAGAAAACTGATTTGTGACATGGTGATGGTAACACGTATTAACTCTTCGATGTTAGGGGCTTGGAAAACACAAGGTTAGCTAAGAAAAGGATGGCAAGAACATTGGAAGCCATTTTTCCGAGTGTGGTAGTGGGAACGTCCACTCCTTTGTCACTCTCTAATCCATATCATTGAATTCTACTTTTCGTCAGATGATTTGTGGATTATTTGCGTTAAATCCTACTTTAGACACCAATACAAAAATGTAAGACATCGCTGCCCCCTCCCTCTGGAACTCACTCCCACGACCCATCAGAGACGTCACTGACCTCGCCACCTTAAAAAACGTACATAAACTCACCTCTTCAAACTGGCTTTTAATGTGTGATTGTTGTTTTATTTGCTCGATTTTAATGTGACTTTTACTGTATTTATTTGTTTTCCTTTTTCACTACCTCTGTAAGGCGACTTTGAGCACCTCTCAAAGCACTTACAAAATAAATGTATTATTATTAAAGACATCAGACACATAGAAAAGGACTTAGGGCAGAGATTAACTCAGATCTAAACAAATGGAAAATGTTAAGGAGGAAATATACATTTTATTATGATAGACTTTATTTATAGAGTTTATAGAACACAAAGTACAAAGTGCTTTACTAAGAACAAAATAAAAGGCAAATATAAATGATGAAACATGAACTGTGAACAAAAGATAAAAAAAAAAAAAACTCAGCTAAAATCAGTTAATGCTTTCTTATAAAATTGTGGATTTAGAAAAGACTTGAAAGGAAACGCTGACTCAGACGATCTTATTCCAGGTCCTCAGGTCCCTATAATCGCATCAGTGCTGTCCCCTTTAGTCTGAAGCCTGGACTCTGGAAGAGACAGCAATCCTGTGCCCGAGGATCTCGAACTACAAAACGATTTACAAGAGACTAAAAGGTCCCAAATGAAGTCTTAAGCCGGGCCATGAAGAGCCTTCAAATGTATCAATAGGATCTTAAATGCTGTGTTTTAGTCTGCAGCCTTTCACTTCCTCGGGTGTTTGAACGCTGCTATGAACTATGCCCTCTGCTGAGATCTTCAAGAGGGGACAGAGCGAGGTCAAGTCTTTCTGTCCATCACTTCCATTCCTCCTCTATCACCATAAGGCAATCCTTTGCACCCCTAATGAGCTCTCCAACCAATTATGATCCTCCAGAGACTTCTCGGCTCCTTATTTGCACCTGCTACCATTTACATACAATAAATATCTGTGGAGCATATTCTTGCTTGAATGCATTACATTGCTCTTGGGACAGAAAGATGGATTTGCTATGACTGGGTATTATTCCTCCGGTATATTCCTTTCAAATAAGAATGTCCCTTGCCGCTACTCTCCCCACTGGGACAATCTGCAGCATGACGAAGTGCAATTATGTGCCGCATAATAGCCAGTTCTAACCCTAACCCTGTTTAAGACACGAAGGGCAAAGTAAAACCCTGCGGGACACGCTCTGACTGTGGAAAAATTGGGAAGGAGAGTATGTGTGACACATTGACTGAAAAAGCCCGCGACAATAGACTAATAATGGAAGGTCACGCCTCTGCCTGACATCACCAAGAAGAGGCAGCTCATTCAGGATGTCTGGCTCCGCTCGTGACGAGATGCACACGGGCATTAGGATATGCTACGGCTGTCCCAGTTACACTTCAACATAAGTGCTGCGCCTCTGACAAAAACCGACATGATGACAGAACGCTTAGGTGTGTTTTGAGATGTGTATCACATTACAGTCAAGGAAAACGAGGGAAGCAGTGGCACTTAAAACGGTATATAAGAATTATGTGTTTTTATGGTAGGGGTTCCCAATGCCATATGCCTGGAAATTTCCCCGAGGACTAAACTGTTGTCAGAGGACAGCATCAAATCCTCATTTATTTCCTGCAGACAAGACAATGCAAAATATGTTGACAGAATGACAAACCTTCGTGCTGTCTGAGGAAGAGCCTGGTGCTGCAAACGTTGCACAGCAGCATTAAATAATCCTCAGAGAGCTATTTGATGAGCGGCTCCTATATGTCAAAACCTTGGAAAAGCCAAGCTTGTCAGGAAATAAGTGTTTTGACACTTTTGAGCATTTGTTCAATGTTTTTACCCGCAAATGTAATAATCAAAATGTTGTTTGATAACATCTGAAAGAATCGAGACACATGCTTTTCGCCATGATCCCTCCAGTCCATTTGAATATTTATTTTTATTTTTACAGCATTGCAAACTATTTCCATCCCTTCTACTCAAGTGGCATTTACAAATGAGGGTAAAATCAGGAAGGCATGAGATCTCAAAAGGGAAAAGGCATTGAACTAAAACTAATGCCACAGGCTCCATAATCAATCCAAATGTTATGAAATGTCAAATGATGTGAAATTGTTGCAGAGCTGGATTGTATGCTCCCAATCTAATCAATGCAGCATTTGAGTTCAATAAGTAATTCTTTACTTTAGGCTCATATAAACTGAAAATGCGGCTGAACCTAATAATCCAGCTAAAATATATAGCTATATTTTCGAAAATAAATGCAAGTAAAAGGTCTAATTAGCATAAAGATAAGTAAAAAGGTTAATATATGCAATGACTCATTTAAGAAGTAATAGGGACATTTGGATTAGTGAATTAAATGCTCCTTATTTTACATTTCCGTTATTATTTATTTGCCTCCAGGCCAAAAACAAAGAAAAATGTATCTGGTGCAGAGGGGAAACACATGCTGGTTTTTATTCCACCTACTTACTGCCTGCTGCTATAATTCAAATGCAGCTCATACACTACTACATGTTGAGAAATGTCTTCACAACAGCTGCCCGTGCACTATTCTTCTTCCGTGGCATCCAATCTGAAACAATGTTTTCCCTACGAATGGCCAATTTCTCAATTCATTTTCCCCCCGTTTCGATGATGATGGTTGTTTCTTCAGCTTTTTGTTCCCTTCCAACTCAGTCACTCAGTTTCTGTGATTCATCGTCTCCTTCCTTCAGAGGCTGGAAATGCAGTTCGTTTAGGGTTAATTTGCGAGACACTGAACAGAATAGACGGCCATGGTCATTGTTTAATGCAAGCAGTAATTACACTGTTTCCAATGAGATCAGACGACGCACGCCATAAAGAGCAACATAAAGTCTTATCGGTCGCAGATTAATAGTCGGTTTAATATTGAGGACGTTTGAATGTGAAGTTCAATGTCCTTTGTCTCTTTCTAACAATCTCGAAGTCAGTCTCTTGACCCTCAGAATCATTTTTTCCACTGTTCTGGAATAATGATCCATATTCAATAAAGCTTTGAAACACAGGGTTGTAAACACTGTATGCACGACTGTTGTATTCAATTAAAGGACTTGACCTCACACGTCTTTGATGTGTGTCATGGGATGAAGAGAAAACCCCATCCTGCTCATGTAGTCTTCACCTCCCCTCTGCACCCGTGCCCCTTGTTCCATTACATTTGATCTGGAAACCCATTCACGGTCCAGTGCCTCCCATTTTCTCACAGGATTATCGACAGGGAGCCTCCATTTGTTCGAATCCATCTCGTTGTCATTCAAAAGTCAATGTTGATCCCATAATTATATTTTCTATCTTCCAGTCAGACCTGGCTGAAAGGTTTGTATATTAAATCCAAATAAATCCGAATTCCCCCTAAAGTAATACAATCCGATGGAGTGTGTTTCCATCCCTGCCGTGCAGACTGTTTCTTTTCTTTTACTCTCTCCTCTGATGAGTCACTCCTCGTCTTCCTCGCCAGATGTGCAACACCCACAGCTCTGGAGGAGCCTCTGTTCTGTGATAAGAGGAGAGGTGAAGGCAGCTCATGTTTATGCCATGACCGGGATGTACTTATATGTGACCTCGAGGCAAATGAGCAGATGCTTCATTACCCTCTCCGTGCATTACCAGGATTATAACAACACATGGATATGGAAATAAAGACTCAATGCCATAAGGGAGGGGGGAAACATGGAGAACACGGATGTTCACAAGCTATGGCGGCAGTCAGAGATAAGCAAATACTAGATGGATAGAAAAATGTATATTAATAGATAGATGGATCTAATTTGCCATACAGTATAAGATAAGATAAGATGGTACTTTATTGATCCCAATTTGGGAAATTGTTTGTATAGCATAAAAGACAAGGCATATTACAATAAAACAAAACTAGAAATAAACAAGAATAGAAATAAAATAAAATAGAAAATATACATGTAGATATTATATATTCAAATATATATTTAAGCAATAGCTCACGACAGGCCGTGGTATATGCTCATTATATCACAGCTAAGGGGCGTGGTTCGGCCCGACGCGAAGCCAAGCGTCTGCAGGCAACTTGCAGTTTGCTTTTCAGCCCAACGGTATACTGTTTTTCTCAGACGCGGAGGGATACTGACTTGTTGTGAAAAGTAACTTACAATTCTACCCGTGGTATACGCTCAGTATATCACGGCTAAGAACCAATCAGATTGCTTGATTTGACTTGTCCGTTTTATAATTAAATATATGACATATGGAATATTAAATATAAAATATTGAACAGATTATATACGTGTAAAATGTTCAACGTGGTTTTATTACAAGAGAAAATATATATATATATATATATATATATTTCTATCTGGTATGAATATGAGTTAAGTTACATTTCTCCACAGTCTCAACTAAATCTGCATTTATTGTTCTTGAAGTCTGGCGTTATTTGCACAGCCATTGTTTTAGTCTGCATTACAGTTATTACAATTGCACCGACTGACAACAATATAAAGCACATGTGTCAAACTCAAGGCCCGGGGGCCAAATCAGGCCCTTGGTGGATTTAATTTCGGCCCGCAGGATAATTTCTGATTACTATTAGATCTGGCCCGTCGGTATATTGCACGCACACCTTCACTCAATCCTGAGGGTCTCCTCAGCTCAGAGCCTGAACCCAAACATTGATGAACTTGCACTCGCCAAGTATCTGGCTTGAACTAGCATCAGAGCAGCACACTGAGTTTCAATGGATGTTTCCTTCTGCACTTTTTCTCTCACGACAACAGGGCATGTTTGGGTTTCTCTTTGAGGGAAATAGTTTTTTTGAAGCTGTTGTTGGCCTGTGGAAAAATGTAATCATAAGAAATGACTCTGGAAAAGCTGCAGATAGAGCCATAAGAAATGAATGCTACTGATTATTTAATGTTTAATGTTTTTTTATAGGCAATCATTTAATCTTTGTTAGTTCCAGGTTTAATATGTTCAATACGTTCTGCAATAAACATTGAACCAGTCCGGCCCTCGACTAGTACCCATTTTTTTATTTTGGCCCACTGTGTATTTGAGTTTGACCCCCCTGATATAAACCCTAGTTATGTTGATTGACAACATCATTTTGCATGATCAAATTCTGCTTCGCTGAATAGTCGCAGTTCTTGAGGATTCAGAACTACAGAATTTCTCATCGGTTTTCTGGCAGCATGAAGGAAAATCATTATTTTACTGAAGAGTTCTTCCTCTTACTAAGGAGGGCTGAAAGTCAGTGGATGGTGATTCGTTGGAATGAAAACCTACAACCTGTTTGCTCCCCATAGCCCAAAGGATCATTTAGACTTCTGGAGCAAATGAGGCGTACGTTGGTTTTATTGTTGTTTAAAGACTTTTTTTATTTGGCCCAACTAGACACTTTTTAATGGTGTTTCTGCAGGCTGCTCAAATCCACTCTACAGTAATGGTGCTGGTTCGAGTGTATGCTTACTTAATCTTATTGTGAAGCCAACCCTTTGACAATAGGGCACTGTTAGTAAAAATAGCCTTGGGTTTTAGAAATCATCCGTTTGATCAATCATTGTAATCAGCAATAATATTACTGCTCTCTTAAATAGAGAGGCCCTTTTAGGCTTTTAGGGGTTTTCCCTTTCCTCCAGTGTTTTTTGTGTATGTAATTGGTCCGCAAATTGGAATCCCAATGTTCCCTCCAAGAGGTGCTGCAGCACAGACAGTATGAGGAAAATAAAGACTGTTGAACATTAAAGCGTGTGAACAGGTCAAAGTCAAAGTCAACTTTAATGTAAACCTTTCAGTTTGTGTGTAGTGTACTGTACAGACAGAGAGATCGAAATAACGTTTCCAACAATCCCGAATACAAAAATACAATTATATCCACAATCAACAGACACATTTACACATACTGTATGCACACATTAAGATAAAAACACAACAATCAATATATACAAAAATAACAGTCACTTCAATATCTTTGGGAATGTACATTAGTGCAAGATTGTCCATAGCAGCGTAAAAAAAGTGTCTGGTAAAAAATACAAATGAGACAATGAGAATAATATATACTCTTTAACACCTAACGCTCGATACAAGCTTCAGCAGTGTTAAAGGGGTCATTCATGCTAACAGAGGCAAGACATTTGGGTTCCCTTTCTGTCAGCAAGAAAGCTGCAAAACTGATGAAATCAACTCTAGTGAATCCTACGGGTCCCTGCCCACTAACTAATTCTGTGCTGCAAACCCTGACACAATGTACTTTGTTTGCAGTATTCAACTTTGCTGTTAATGGCATGATATGATGATCTCAGCCTCTTCAATTTCATCCCCTAACTTTTTAATGTTCTGTCAGTTTGCATTGAGCCCAGCAGCACATGCAGAGAGGCATGTGACCAGTAGACCTTGTGTTTTTCATCAAATGCAGCTCAGAGTTTTCACCTCACTAAATTTATTATGTTCCTAGCACTCCCTAAGCATTTGCTCTCTGAACTCAAAGCCCAAAGAGATCTCAATCCAGAGGGAGTAGAGACGGACTCCAGATAAACCAGAGGGCAGACTACCAAATTCAAAAACACTTTTAAATACAGAGACTGAAAATAAGGCCTCAGAGGGCATTTTTTATTAGACTGTGAGGAGGCTGTGATAAATGGGATGTACTGTAAACATTTTCACTGGGGAACACTATTAATGGTGGAGCGTATGACACGAGGAAGCACAGACAAATGCATGAGGTGTTGTGGAGGGAGATTTTTGCTTCTTTTGAAGGTGCAGCGTCAGCTCACTTCCTCTGAGTTTTGCTTACAGAGCCAGAAAGCCTGGGTCACCTGGTAGGTCACAGCAAGGTGCAGAATCCCTCGGTTGCATAGCGACGGCTTTCAATGCCATTCGTACGCTTTTTGAAACTCAACCTTGTACATCGCTATAAACAAGACTCTCCAATGATGACCCGAGCGATGACAAAGTAAATAATTTCTTGTTAGAAAAGGGACTCTGAATTGAATCAACATTGTGATGTCTGACTTTACACAGGGCGCTGCACACTTGATCTGCGAGGTTAGTTGGTCCAATAAAATAACACATCAAAGCAACAATGTGTGGTTTCACATTATACTGTACAGTGCCGGTTAGAAAATATTAGCGCTGCATTGGGTGAATGTGTCCTCAGTGTCCCATTCATTCAAAAAAGCACCCTTAATTTGAAAGTGAAAAATCAGTGAACAGCCATGAAGATGAGATAAAAGCGCCTCTTTAGTCTAAACATCGGCTTTTTATGATTATTTAGGACTAAAGTGATGCCCTCAGCTACATGACAATAGACTGGTGCAGAAATTGGGATTGGGAAGTATAGCTGTTTCCAGACAGGTTTGCTTCTCCTATACAGAGGAGAGTGCAAATTCAATTACTTATGTGTGCATGTATCTAGCCTGCAGGCCAGGCTTCACAATCTAAATGGTAATCGCGAGCCTATTTATTTTTTGCTGCGGTTTCGAACAGTACTGTTGTTATATTGGTTCCTTGTGAGGACGCTCCTCCCCGACATATCTGCATTACCTCATGCGACGCTTGACATAATGATAATGTGTAATCCCCGGTAAAACAGCCACCACTTTGTTTGTTGGCATACAGTAAATAAATAGCCCGTTAGAGAATGGTGGAACACCTAATGTTAATGCTATTTTATAATACTTTTGAATTGATTTCTTTACATTACTAATGTTAGTTATCTTGTGCCTTACAGTACAATCTGAAACCTATTCAGTTTGCGACTCATTTAGCATTCGTCCTCACAACCTGGTTTGACTGGGTGACTTTAAGATGGACAAGCGGTTGGAGTGTTTGTTTGCCCCCAGCTTCACCCTGCCAGGCTGAATACGCTGAGACTTTGTTTTGTTTTCAGGCCGAGCTCCACCGCTGCCTGGATCAGATTGTCTATGAAGGGGGAAAGAAAACTGCTACACCCTGCCCTGCAATCTTCACTTGGCTGAAGTAAATTGCTTTCATTTTGGCTAGGCTCCCCTTTGTTATAATGTGACAAGGCTACTGATTAGACGAGAGGAAGATCAATAAACTGTCACGCTTGTGGCTCAAAAGCAGTACAGGGAAATCAAGAGAGAGACTTTCTCCACTCAGTCACTGGTTGTAGTTCACATCAAGCCTCCAGTCCTGAGGTTTAACACCCAGATCTGAATCCACTGCAGGGAGTTTAATCTCCTGACTAACGAGTTAGCTGTGGATAACTTTGTGTCAACTACTTACCAGTACCTTAAACCTCAATCAATTCATCATAACCTCGTACTGTCTTAGGATGACCTCTTTTTGATTTTTAAACTCGTTTTTTGTATCATAACTTATACAATACTTCACATATTTATCCTACACATTGCATCAAACAATTAGCGCTAAGGAGGAAATGTTATTCACATTATATTACTGTTTTAATATTACTGAGGCATTATTGTGTATGAAGCATTTCATGTTTTAGCTGGTGAAGATTGGTAAGTAAAGTATATTTCAAATATGTTAATAAATTAGCTAACTTTCCATCACTTTCTCTCACGTACTTAAGTTAGATGTATTAGCATTGAGCGTTTGCTACTCCAGGTATTAAATGCTAATGAAAAGCTACTGTAAAAATCGAACAGGGGACACAATCTATACCTTGACAGCTCCAGGTCACCATGTGTTTTATGAAAACCTTTGAAGAAACATTCTTACAGTATTCCCTTTAATACAATAAACAGTGTAACATCCAGTTGATATCCCCTAAATGCACTGGGTGGTGTCCGAGTGGTGGTTTTACGAGGGATTATGTTGTGGGGTTATTTCTTGGCCGGGAGCAGTGATTTAGGAAATTCTCTTCTGGTTGCCTGGCAACCTCACAGATACAAGACTTGAAGTAGTCCCTGCCTCTGGCACATGACAATCTGTAAAACCACAACCATGACATTTTCACATTCGATTAAAAAAGAAAACCTTGATATGACATGTTAATGAGCTATAGAGGTGCTAGTATACTGGATGTATTACTACTGGACGGAGCCAGCTTTGTTTCCCCTCCATCCAGTCTTTATGCTAAGCTCACTCTGGAGTATTTACAGTGCAGACAGGGGAGTGATCTCAATCTGTTATCCAGCCCAACTCTTAGCTAGAGAGCAAATAAATGGATCTCAGAAAACCTTGAACTAATGCTTTAAGGGGGGAAAGACCACAGTGCAGCTTCATACCCTCCCACCTTCTCTGTATCAAATAGCTTTATTGGCCTAACTCAAATTGACATACATTTTTGCCAAAGCATTGTAAGATTACAAAAAATGCATCTAAACTGTACATTTTCATTTCGAAAAAATACCTTTGTGTTATTTTTCAATGTTTAAATGTTTTTTTTGACAAGAAAAAACAAATGTAAACGTCCCCCACCCCCTGTCGTATTTATTAACCCTGCTAAGTAAAGAACAAAGAGATTGATTTTGTGCCGGATATAACTATTAATATTTACTTATATTGTATTAATAAAAAGCACAGAAAAGAGATGTGAGACACGGTATAGATTTCCTCCCTCATTGCAAACAAACAAACCCACCCACTTAAACACATGCTTTTCATGTTATCTGGGTGTGTGTACCATGAACTCTTTAATGGCAACCAAGAGAGCGTAAGCATTAATCTGCTGTTCATCTTTTCATATAGGAGCGTTGTTAAAGTCAGTCATTGCAGAAACAAGTTTGCTTCCAGCTGTGAGCCACCTCGGGCCGTCTATGATGCAAGGAAATATAATCTTCTTTTGTGGTAGGGTGATGCGTATTGACGCTGATGCTGATAGGATGGGGCAGGTGTCCTTTTGATGTCCTCAGCACAGTTATTAACGAGTCATATTGTATGTGAAAACCAATCATAAAGGATAACAGGCAGTAATAGCTGTTGTCTCAGCATAATTTGTTTAGAACTCAGGTTGCAGGAACGAGAGGATGACATGCACGGCGGAGACGTATTTGCGAAGATTGTCATTGTCCATAAGGGGAAATGGAGCAGCTAGATATTTGCCATCCAATTTGGATTACTCGTCGAGTTCAACAAGCAGACTGTTCTTTCATAAATTCACAATACGCTTCTTTAATGATAAAGACAGTGGGATACTAATGAATGTCGCAGACTCAGACACTTCCCTCGAGGACCAACAGCCAATCACGTCTCAGATCTGTTTATCTATTAATGAGTAGATACGGATCTCACTAATGCCCGCAGAGTAAGCTTTAAGTCCGTCATGAAGTAATCGCTATGTTTAGTTCATTAAGCCTAAAGGGTGGTGAAGCCTTTCTACAGAGTTGACACCATCCAACACAGTGCTGGTAAACGTGCGACAGCTGTGTGTTTGAAATAAGGGAGGTAGCTGTTGTTCATGCACGACAGCGATACCTCTGTTAAACATGACACCCAGGGAATACCGTTTGTGACTTCACATGTCATGCCTGCAGTGTCAGTTTACACTGAAATAAATAACATAAACACGCCTGATGAAAAACATATAGGTTACTGTGGAGCGCTGTGTTTCCTCCATGCCATGGTTTGTTATTCGGAGATGTTTAATTATAAGATTGATGCTTTCACGGAAAGTTACGCCTCAAGAGAGAAATTGCTTTGCGTACACAATACCTCCATTTCGGATTATCCCCTTCGAGCCCTGAAGAGTTGTAGAAGGAAGAGCACAGGGGCCAGAAGGCACATGCACTTCACTTTGATCCTGACAGAAAGATGGCTGACTCCCAAAAAATATCATCTCTTCTCAACTTGACCCACTTGTTGGCTCTTATCTCCTGCATGTTGAGGGGGAGTGAATTGATATGCTGTTGCTGGTAGAAATTGATTCTGAACCTTTTTCTCTATGCCACAGTGTATTTAGTAGATTGTAAGTGAAACACGAAATAAGCCTTTGTGGACGCTTTTATCCAATGTGATTTACAGTGCCGCGAGAGCATGCATTATTAGCATGAGTGGACCCAGATGCATGAGCTGTACTCAACGAGCTATACTGGGTTTGGATGGTAAGAGTCACTCATATTGAAGGCCGGTGGCAGATAAGAGTATGTCAACCCGTTTGCAATAGAGCTGCAGGATGAACATTATGTGACTACAGGTTCTTTCCGTGTGATGACAGCAGCTAGATCACTGAGCCGGACAAATTCAGCTCTCCAGCAAGGTGACTTGTCATGTGTGCGCGGATCTTGTATAACCCCCATTAATCCCATGCGTGAGACAAAGCAGTCGGATCAGATAGTAGAAAGAGACCCTTACTAATGTTTACAACCACTAACGTCAGAATTGTCACAACCCCAGCTGTGCTGTTTCTCACTTCTTCCCCCCGGTGGGCTTAATGACCCTCAACGCAAGCCTGTAGAATCCAAAGAACCCCATTATTATCTTTGTTAATAAAGTCGGATTGTTTTAGAAAGATGTCAAAATGTGTTTCTAATGTCTATTGTGCCATTTGTCAGCCTGACGCACGCGCTCTAATCATCATCAGCAGAAGCAGTTGGTTATGATTTCCGATAATTGATTTTGCAATGAGTGAAAAGATGCGGGGGGAAAACCACTTTAAAGAGACATCATTGAAAAATATTAAAAATGTAAACAAAGGAATATTTCCCCCCCGTTTTAGTCATCATCATTGTCAAACACAGTGTTCTCCTTTTCAGTATTAACTTTGTCTGGATTCATACAATAAGGAATTGTTATATTAACTAAAAAAAGAAGAAATATGTTTTGTTATGTGGTTTTTTTATTCACGTACAGCAAGGAAAGCATCTGAGTGTACAAGGACTGTGCCAGTGAGATAAGGTGTAGAGACTCTTTGCTGTCTTATCAGTATCCTCTGCAGTCTCAGTACTGCCACAGCTCCACTGGGAATTGACAATAACAACCACATTTTTTCACTCTTGCTTTTGCTGCAGATGGATTTATGGGATCTTAAAGTATGAAAGCTGTTGCCAAGCCCCCGTATTAAACGCTATCTTTCCTCATTTAGTCAGAGAGAACTCCAGTAAACTCAAATACATTTACTCAACTTTGCAGGTGTTATTGACATGGACATACTAGAAGGGCATTCCATTTTTCCATTAGTCTCCATATTGGCTTTTGCACTCTTTCTTACATTTCAAATGTAAGAAAAGTATGAGCTTGGATTGTGGTCGTATTTTAACAAGGTGAAGTTATTTATCCAGGAGTGGCTAATGAATATGCTTTTAAACTCTTAACATAGTTACTGTGGTTCATGTGTGAGAGACTTTACCATACTCTCTCTTTGTATTTTCACATCCAGCTGGTACTGAATGGTGGATTAAGATTATGATTACATGTCAATGCAGTGCTGATCCTGCAGATTGAGATGACTTCAATCCTTAATGTGGGAAAAAGGTATAATTAAAAATGACCAAGATTTAAAATATGGCCTAAACTCATCAACAACCGCTTCTGGCAGACAAGGGGATACGGCCATTACAGGCAATCATATGAACGTGGCCGTTACTTTGAATACAATTAAGGATTTATTTGGGTTAAACAATTGTTGGAAACATTTAGGATAATAGGTACACAACTCAACAACAAGTATAACATATGTCTAATTGTTTTTAAACATTTTAATGCGGAACATTTCAATTGAATACCTAGGTATCAGGATTAAATTCTGATGATGCAGCAGATTGCCCCCTGTGTTATTAAATACATTACTTAAGGCTCATAAGGTTAATCTGTGACCTTGGAAACCGTATGGCACCCCACTGAAGGTCCATTTGGTAGGAGCTTTCAATGATAATAAATGAACCTCATCAGCAGATTGAGTTTCCCATCAATAGATCATATTTAAAAAAGATTTGCTTGTGTGTTGCCTTAAAAGTTGAGGTTCAAAGGGTATTCTTGACTATAAATACTGCATTAAACATGTAACTGCCTTTTGATGCCTTAGCTGTTTGAAATGAAGTGAATTGAACACATTGGATACTTGTTTTATGTAACATTTAACTACTTAAGGAAAGATGAATACTTCAAAACTGTAGGCAAGTACGACTCACAGGAATAAATGTACTAGTTAAACTGAATATCACATTTAATAGCATGATATTATTGTCATGATACAGTAGTTAGACCAGCAAGCGTTATATTCAGCAGCAAAGGGCGAGTGAGGCAATAAAAATGTCCAAACAACATTTACAAAATGCATAATAAATTACTCCTGTCCAACTTGTTTATGAAACTCTGTAGAAATGCAATACGTATAACATACTTTTTTTCCACAAATCCCTAATACCTAACATCACCAGAGATAATAAATGAGTACTTTCACTAAAGGAGAGATAATATGAGGCTTTGGCTCTGCTTGCACGGCTCCTTTTTGTCCTTGTGTGACATATAGAGCAGGACAGAGGGGTGACTAATGTATCCAGGTGGGTCATATCTAGCTGGCTGTATAATAAGCAGAATGGGATCACATTTTGAGAGTGGAAACAGATCAGGAACAGTTTCCCACCCTCTGTGTAAGTAATGTAGTGACCTTGACCGGACTTGGAGCTCAGCTTTGGGTATTTCGCCAGAGTGTGCTCCAAGGTTATTTAGCTTAAGCTTTTCAATGTTTCTGTCAGTCACCGTGAAGCTCAGGGCGCTGAGAATCTAGACAACCCTCCGTAATTTTTATCAAAATATCAAAAGACTATTGAGAGACAGTTGAGAAGGCTGAGCATTCCCACTGAGCAATGCTTTATCTGTTATTGACCTACTGACCGACCATTTTCTCTAAGACCAATTGGCTGTGAAAAACAAAAATAACCGAAAAAAAGAGGGGTAGCGTAAGAGGGAAATGAGGCATTCAAATGCCCCTCACAGCACAGCAGTGGATCTAGACAGGAGCGCAGTATAACGGGTCACAACGACTTTGTGCAAACAGCTGCACAGTGCCATCTAGAGGAGCCTCAGGCAAATAAAAAAATAATCAAATTGGAGAGAAAACATCCAAAAGTTGAGGTTCGTGCAGGTGTCGCCTACATTTCTGCAGGTGTGCATTCTGGGTATCAGTTGGTGACAGGAGATATCCGTCTCACACGCTCAGATCCTCTCCAGGTGAAAAAATAAGGCAACATGTCACAATGTTTGCTGATTCTGTTCTCGCCATATAACTAATCCCTAACTGATCCTATTTGCAGAAAAAAAAACGTGATGCAACCAAAACTGTAGCAAGAATGCCTTTACCAGGGCAGACTGTTAGGAAGCAGAGGGAGCAAAAAACGAAAGATATGGAGTACCGTGAAATGTGTCGAGGTTGTGGAGCTGTCGTACTTGAGAGTGCCTGCTGTTGAGTAGCAATGCATTTTCCTTTTCTGTTTTAATCACGTGCTCAACTGCCCCCAGTGTGACATCTTTACCACTGCAGGTATACAGCCTCCAGATATAGTCTGTCATCAATTTCCTGCCCACTGAGCACACATTGTTCATGTTTAGTATACCCTTGTCACAAAAGTCAAACCTCGCTGTTCTTGTGTTCTCTTGTGTCTTAAAATGTAGGCTACCATTTCACTTGACCAGAAATACAAATATACAAGCTGTCACTACAGAGAGGGATGTGAGAAAAGAATCCAGTTTCAACAAGAAAACACAATGTGCTTCTTGTAAAATGCATTACTTGCAAAAACACAGGATTAGAGGTGATATGTGCCCTGAAGAATGTGGCATACATGGTTGGAGAAAGGCAATGTAAATATGATATTTATTTGTTAAGAGCCTGTTGTCTGAAATGCTAAAGGTTTTTCTCCTGCTGTGATGGTGGCATTTTAGAGAAAGGCTTTTACCTTTGCCAGTAAGTGAGTTTAGTAGCAGATGGGTTCAAATGACAAAGACATTCGAGATGATTTCAACAGGAGAGGAAGCTTTCCCATCAGGCCTTGAGCAGGTTCCTCTTAAGCCCTGAGACTGTTTTTCAGGTTCGAAAATGCTATGCCCAAAACAAATGACTATAAATTAACTTCTATACGTTTTATATGAATAATTTCCTTTATCAAAGCAAGGTTACATCTGTGAGTTGGATGTAGAAGTGTAGAAGAATATAGATGTTTCTGTGTCAGAGTAAATTCAGATGGAACATAGTAAAAACAAAAAGGTAAATTCTTACCTCCGCCTAAAGAAAACCCATTACTTATAGTGAAAACCACCCTTGAATGATGGTATGGTAGACTAAAAGCTTTAGGAATCCAAAGTATAACATATAATAAGTACCCTGTATCAAGATTGAGGAAAAACAAGTTAAATTTGACCTTTTTAGAGAGGGTGGGCACATTTTGGCACGTTTGGATACCATCAGTGCCATTTGACCTTTTTCAGGTACCATACTGTAAAAATAATTGTATTATCACTATAGGTAATCATTCCATCCAAATACAAGTGTTTTTATAAAACATTTAAAAAAAAAAAAAAATTAAATTAAAAATTTTTTTTTATGTAAATTGTATGTGTGTGTGTGTGTGTGTGTGTGTGTGTGTGTGTGTGTGTGTGTGTGTGTGTGTGTGTGTGTGTGTGTGTGTGTGTGTGTGTGTGTGTGTGTGTGTGTGTGTGTGTGTGTGTGTGTGTGTGTGTGTGTGTGTGTGTGTGTGTGCGTGTGTGTGGACTCTGCCACAGTCCTTACATGTTTATCACCCGACTAACACTTCTAGGAAGGTTTACTTCCACAATAACAATCAGGAAACATAGGATACACTTGTCTCCAACAGGAGCAGATTTATTTCAAAAATAACACAAAAAAACTACACTAAAACCAAAATAACACCACAAGCATTTTTTTTGTAAACACTGGCAAAAAAGAAAAAATATACACAACCTGAATGTGTTTAGTGTTTTTGAATTGAGGCACCAGGCACTTAGTGCAGTAGATAGGTCTTCACCGTTGTTTTGCCAGCATCAGAGCACCTCCTGAGCACGGTGGCATCTTCCCCATAATACTTGGGAATGCATACGAGTGATGATGGGGGGGGGGGGGGGGGGGGAGTGGTGGTGGTGCTGCAGGGACTTCACCCCTCATGTCTGCAGCAAGCTGCTCCCTGAAGGACTTCTGGGTGTGTGGCTTCTTCCTGCTGGGGTCGCCCCTCATCTTGTGCAGCTCCTTGTGGAGAAGGAAGCTGTTCACCACTGCAATGTCCAGAAAATGCTAAAAACAAGTCTTGTACCATTTAATGGTTTTGTGGTGAAGGCTGTAGTACCCAATCAAAGCATCGGACACATCCATGCCGCCCATGCTTCTGTTGTAGTCCAACACAGCGTCAGGAACGGTAACAATCTTAGTCTGCCACACACCAGCCCGTTTCACTTTCCTCCTGACAGTCTGTCCACTGAATCAGAAGATGCAGAGGGAGGCTGAGTTAGTACTGGTGCAGACGTCCGGCGGCGTAGCTTGGATGTTGATGGCTCTGGGGCAACTGTATGCTGATCTGATGCACGTCGTAGCTCGGATGAGGCAGATGTTGATGGCTGTGATCCAGAATCCATTTGCATTTGATACTCTAGTCAACCCCGCTAAACACTTACCTCAAGGAGAGAGGCTTGCGTAAACAGCACGTGAGACAGCCGGAGCCCCAGACTGCAAAATTTTATACCTACTCTGCGGCCATGAATGTAATGATGGATTATCAGCAACAATTCTAAAGTGACTAAGAGACATTGGATTAACCTTGAGCACCTTTTTTATTCCCTTGAACACGACTTTTGATCACAAAACAGCAACGGTAAGACATCATTATTGTTATGGTTTAGAACACTGTTGTTGTTTTGTTGCTCTGTTCTGGCTGCTAGCTCAGTGAGTTTGTGTCCTACAGTGATGATACTTATATCAAAATAATCTGTGGAGTACCAGCTTTCAGGTGATATGTAGTTTGTGCAGAACATATTACGTTTTAAAGATCGTTTTTGCTAGTTAGCACCGGAAGTAGCATCAGCCGGTTTTCACTAAGGGCTAATGCTAACGCTTCTTGTGAGAATTGTGTTTTGTTTCGGTAAAAATGACTCATATCGTCAGGTTGCTGAGTTTTTCCCCGTTATTTGAGTATAAGACATTCATAGGTTTTTCTAAATATTAAGAAGCCCCCAGATGCTGTCTCCTGCAGTGACGCGTTTTTCCCCCGGTATCGGGGGGGGCAGGGCTTAAGAGGTTAGCTAAATAAAACCAAAAACACCTTTTCAATTTGTGTGCAAAGACCTGTAATGAGTTTTTCTACGCACATAGTGTTACAACTTTAATAATAAAATAAATCTAGCAGAGAAATAATAATAATTCTGCTTTGTGATACAGTGCACCCCTTGAGATTTGGGGAAATGAGAATAAAAATTGCATGTAAGTACAAATGTTTGAGTCCATGCAATTGATTTGTTTTCATGCTGTTATTCTGAGTACTGTATTAGTAGAAGCTGAGTGGGCGGGGGTGGCAGGTGAGGTAATGCGAGGAGCTCCATATTCTCAAGGAAAAATGGGGACAAAAGTCTGGAGTCTGAACTAATTGCCAACACCTAAAGCTAATGTAACCTCAATTCAACCACCCAATGACTACAGAGGTCACTGGAGCCCTAGGAGCTCTTGTCCTCATTCTCAACTAAAAACTGTGTTACTCCAGGGCTTATGGTGACTTCTACCAATGTCACATTAAAATATTCCAAACCTGGAATTCTTCTAGGACGTTAACATCTGTTGTAAAAATAATGATGTATGCATGTGAACATGTATTGGGGGTTTAAACCTATTGAAACCTATTAAACATATACATTATAATTATTTGCTGAACTGTATTCAGTGTCCATTGGTAACATCACAAAGATTAAGGAAAAAAAGTACAGATTTTTCATAGCAGGAGAAGTGGATACCAAGACTTAGTTTGTTATTAGTTAAACCTGTTTTGTTAAGAACCTTGTCTGACAAATGTGAATGAGAAAGGTCTATATTTTATAGTATTGTCAGCCATATTAACAGCAAGGCTCTAGGTATCCAACACTTTGGTCCTGACTAAATAAAATCTATTAAATGGATTGCCTTGAAATGTGGTACAGATATCCAAGATCCCCAAGGATGAATTGTAATTACTTTGTTGATCCCCTGACTTTCCCTAATGCGCCCAAAGAAAGGTATTTTTCTGGTTTTGAGTTAAACGTCTCAACAACTATACTGTATAATGGACACATAATTGGAATCACTTTAATAATCCCTTATCTGTTCAACTCTTCCACCATCTGGTCTAAATTCAAGTTTCTCTTTTAGTTTTGTTTAAGGCTGAATACCTGCTGGTGACATTCCCATGAGCCTTAGATACACTTAGTTTTTTATGCCAATTATCACTTGTTAGCATGCTAACACATTCAAGTTAGATGAGGAACATGGTAAACGTTGTGTCTGCTTGGCATCAAGCTTTCAGCATTGTCATTGTTAGCATTAGCTTTAAGCTAAAAGCATCATTTTGCTTAACTACACCGCTAGCCTGGCTGTCTTTGTCTTCTTGTTACAGGATGGAATGCCTTGTGTCTTTTTTATATTCCAGTGATCCCAGGTATATTTAGTGGGTAGACATTTGCGCAAAGTGTTTGTTGTGGCTGATAAAAGTCATTTTGGGTGTAATTTGTACGCCCTTTGGCAGGAAGGATTTTATATGTTACCTCAGACTGATTGAAATCATTAGGCCCACATTTAGTTTTGATGTTGATATTAGTGCTGCTGTTACAGGGGTTTTATGGTCTCCGTGTGCATGTGTTCACATTATGATCCTATCTAACAGTTGATGAACCAAACAGGATGTGATGGATCCATCTGATGCTCACAGTAAGAGAGAACAACGTCCTTCTAGTCAGGTAACGCAGCTTGACGTTAGATACCTTTGTGGTGTAACTGGCTGGACAGTTGACCTGGATAATGTTTTATATATTAAATCAACAACACTATAGGGACTCTGTGTTTGGTTTTATTTTTGTATTTGTTGCCATGCTAGCCAAACATGAAACTTTTACATGTTCACCTACAGGGAGAAATCTGTTGAATTGTAGAGTTGTAGATTGATTACAGTTTAATTAAAGATTCAGTATATTTCCATTTTCATCCAAAATAATATGTTTTGAAACGTGACATCTGACTTGTAATGTAGGGTAGAGATGTAGATGTTTTCATGTACTGTACATTGATTTAAATAATACACTTTTTCTCTTCGATTTCCTGAATGGGGCGAATGCAGTTCAAACGTTGAGGAAATAGGTAAGTTCAGTATCCCCCCCCCTCTCATTGGTATACGATAGATGTCCCACTTCTGCTGTGTATGCACCTCATTGCATACAATGTTTCCATTGATATCGGGAGCCAATTCATGTTACATCTGAAACATTATTGAAGTTCATTCTCAGCATGCTCCGCTCCAGGCAATTCCTTGAGGGAATAGCCTGGTTCTTTGTCTCCCATGTCACTATCTCAGCCTGCAGGCAGAATATCGATCCATCTTGCAAATCCCTCATGCTAAAACTTCCTCTCAAATAGAGTGCAGGCTCACAGATGTTCTGCCGCACCTATAGATGTCAGGTAGAAAAAATATGTTTTACTTTAATGCTATTTTTGTGTTATATTTATCATTGAAAATACACTTTTTCCTCTGGTCCTATTGGGATGATGTTCCTATATTTTGTGAGCAAACCTGTGTTCAACAAGAGTCCTAATGCCCAGGTTGCTGCCCATAGTTGCATTCTTCATTGCTGAATGACAGCAACATAGAACTTCATACTTTAATTCCAGGTTAGAGTCTTCTTCTGTGAAACATAGATGAGTTTATCCAATGCGATTGCATCAGTCTATACGTTTATTCTAGGGGTGCACCGAATGAGAAATTCTTGGCCGAAACCGATACCGAAAATAGGAAACAGTTGGCCGAAAACCGAATGCCCGAAAATGATTAATAGAAATATATATATATATATATATATATAATGTATACATTTTTTAACAATGTTGTTCAGCTACCTGATTATGGAAAAATACATGATTATGGAAAAACGTAACTTAAATAATAATCACTATTATGGGTCCATAAAACCTTTATTCAGCACTTTTGAATGCATACAGTACATTAATTCCAAGTCAAGTGTATTTTCTTTTCTCTGTAGGATAACTACAACAAAGTGCATTCAGAACAAAGCCAAGGTGCTTTAAAACTGCATAAACATCTAGGCCAGCAGGCCTACAACAAACTAGTGTAAATAAAGACTGTAACAGCCAGGCCTTCAACAACAACAAATGCACCTATAAGTTTGGTAACCTCACGTGTTGTTGTGATGACGTAATCAAAACGCGGCGACAAGCACGGCGCGCGACCATGCTCGCGGCTGGCTCACATCCAACATGTCTGCCGCTTGGAGATATTTCAAAATATCTGAGAAAGAGGCGCGGATTGCGATTTGTAAAACGTGTTCAGCTGACATTTCTCGAGGGGGTGTAACTGCACAGACTTTCACCACTTCGGGATTACTCCACCACTTGAAATCAAAACACCCGGACAAATATGCGGAGTATGATCAACGTAACCCTGTTCTCTGACATTCGGTGATATTTTTTCGGTGCTAAAACCTTTTTAACCATTTTCGGCCGATAATTTTCAGTGGCCGAATATTCGGTGCATCCCTAGTTTATTCAATATCTTTTGTGCGAGTAGAAGCTTTTGGTGGGTGGTGGCACGAGATGAAAAGCCAAAGATTTACATTTTGTTTACAGGAAACATCTTCTGGGTATCATGACAATCCAATCTATTTGAATTCTAATATGTTAACCAGGTGTTAAACACAATGACATAAACAAGTTATTTATGCCTCAGAGCTTACATAACAAACATTCATATTTAAGAATCCCCAGCATTATCGCGCTGACAACATCACCTGACTCGGGCTGTTTCTGTGCAGACTGTGGTGCACAATGGTCAGTCAACAACACTCTATCCATGAATTTGTTTTGGAAATGTGGAGAAGTGAGAGGGAGAAACCTGTCTCCTTGATACGCCAGATGTTTCCTCTGGAGCTTCTCATCTTGCCTGAGGCTAAACAACAAAGAGACACAGTTCATTGAATCATAATGTTGTCTCCTCTTCCTCAGCATGCTAACTTCAGGTGTTGTTGTTATTGTTGAACTGCGATAGCTACCACATATAAATGATTTGGTAGAACACATTCTTCCAAGCTACGGAAATCAGCAAGTAGACTGACTTTAACAATGGTATTATCGTGCAAATATACGTACATGCATATTTAAACTTACATGGGGTATTTTCTTCTTACGGCGTGTGTACCGGCCATGGCTAGAAAGTATCCGTCTTGTGTAAAACTCTCACGAGAGTTTGGCTGAATGTCACGTGGCTGAATGTTTAAATTTGGCAGGCAGCCTTTCAGTTACGATCGTTAACATCAGTGGGCCACAGCAAATGATGATGAGAAGCTAAACTATCTATTAATTATGTCAATTACAGGGAGTGTGATTGTTGAAATAGGGTGTTAGCGGTCTTGCTGTTCAAAGAAGAATGACAACACTGTAGATCACCAACACTATGGTTTATTTTTTATACACAGGCAAGTCAACGTTGTCGCAGTAAAAGTCCCAAGATAGCTCCTGGTGGAATAAAATGTTCCCTTGCAGTGTTTTACTATTAAGTCTGATGTTTCTCTATTAATATTGCTGCTGCATTAATGTGTATGTTGCATCATGTTAATGCTGTAGATGTGTTTCCGAGCCGCTCCGATTACAACGAGAGTTACAACGAGAACGTGACGTCATATTTACACTAGACGGATCCTTTCTAGCCATAACCGTGTGTACCTCACAAATAAATTGACTTCCTGCCAGAAAGTGTCCAGTGTGATGTACCCATTAGCCGCGTTCACCGTGTACTTTGCATTACTTAGCCCCGGCACTCATTACCCCAGGGCACTAAGTACCAATCGCGTTCATGCCGGAGTACTTTTCCCAGAGAGAAGATTACGCAAATGAACCACTGAGGTCACTTTGTCTTCTTCTGCTTTGGGTTTACTGGCAGGCTGCAAACAACTTCACGGCGTAAACTGCCGTCCGAATTCCCGGCCGGAAGTCCCCGGAGTTGGGGACTGGCTTCAGTAGAAGCCTCTGGGACTCCCAGCAGCTTCTACTGAAGCCTTCCGAGTAAATCGCCAGAACGCCGACACCTCCTCATCTCCACCGCTCCCATGTTTTTTTTTATGTTGCCATAAGTTTTTCTCTCTCCGTTTGTGCGCGGGGCTAATGCTAATAATGCTAATGCCACAAATACAATGGCGGCTTCACAAAACTTTTCAGAGTTTTACGGGGCGTGGTTTGCAATTCGCCCAGCCAATCAGAACTGGGGCACTTTTTCCCCCCAGGATAGTATACTCTAGCAGGCACTAAAAATGGGGGTAAAAGTTCCCGGCACTAAGTACTCTTTTTGGTGTGAACGCAACATAAGGGGTACTAACGGAACTAAAGGGGAAAAGTATACTCCGGTGTGAACGTGGCTAATAGGCGCTTTCACACCGAAGTACTTTTCCCCCCGAACTAGGCCGATAGGGGGGGGTGATTTGGTTTCACAACAAAAAAGGATCTGGAACTAGTCCCTAGTTTGCGCAAACCTTTTCCCTTCCAGATAGTCCCTTCTAGCGAGGTAGTACTTTACTGAGGAGGAAATGGTTTGTGGGTGTGTCGGCCACACTAACCATTTCTGATTGGCTGGGAGAATTGCAAACCACGCCCCGTAAAACTCTGAAAGGTTTTGTGATCCCAAAGCAGCAGAAGAAGAAGGGACGTCAGCGGCTTCATTTGCCTAATCCTCCCTCAGGGACTTATTCCGGTGAGAACGCGATCTGCTAGGACAGTTCGAGGGACTAAAGTTCGGGGGGGACAAGTACCGGGGACAAGTACCGGCTAAGTACTTGGTGTGAAAGCGGCTAATGTTGTAAGGTATCAGTATGTGTCCATTGGTATGTTTCTCCGCTGTTTATTACGTTTTGCGTTCTTGATCTGTTGCCTTATTGTGTGAGTGCTGTTGCGCAATCGACGGCTTTTACTGTTTGTGTGCGCTACGTTTTGTTTAGTGTATATTTTTAGACAGATGGTGTTCAGTGAGGTTTCCTGGGTTGCTTGGTTTCAAGTAGAGAAAAAGACTTTCTTATTAATTCATTTAAGTTAATGATGTTTTGTAGAATAACTCACAATTTATAATTTGAATTATAATAGCCTGAAAATGGAATGTGACTGAATTATTATTATTATTATTAGAAATAATAAAATGAGGCATACAAAATGTTTGTGATTTTGTTTGCATGTGTGCTAACATTTGTTTTTCCTCTGTGTTTGAAAGTTTTCAAGCTGATGCAAATCTGAAGCAAATCTGATGAGAATCTGATGAAAAGTGTCTTATAAATAACTGCTGAGCAGAAAATAAAGACAAAAGAAAGAATCGGAGTTGTCCAAGCGTCCTCTGTAGCCCTCCAGCCTCTCAAGTTTGGGCAAAACACTGAATACAGGCCAAAACCCAGAAGAACTTGACATGCATACTGTATGGGTTTTTTTTTCTGGAAATGTGTGCGCAGACGGAAAGAAGCCTGAGTTTACAGGTCTCTCAGGTTTTCTTTTGTCTTAAGTCCCTTACTTTCTTGTTTTTGTTTTGTGTTCAGTGCAACACCAATAATCCCTTGGAAGACATACCGTCAGAAAGTGTGCGGCAAAGTCTAGGATTATTCGTTTCTATGACTGTAGACGTTTCGCCTCATCTCACTACCTTCCGAATTTGTTCGACCATATTGAACTGTCTACTCGGCGAAATGTGTCGACATCTTTTTAAAATAATACAGCCAGCTACAATAATTACAAACTGTTTACAGGATGAGAACTAGTGCACCATATGGCTACGTCGTGTTACAATCTGTGATCACCATGCAACAGCGGCTTCAGTGGGTTTTCTGTGGGTGTGGATGGATGGATGAATGGTTGGTCTACTGAGGGTTGTTCTTTATCTCAACTTGTGAAGTTTTGCCTGATATGCCTGCAACACAACTTGAGAGTTGAGTCAAACTTACTACTACTGCATATATCGATGAACGACAAGGTGCTCCTCATCACTCCCTAGCCATGTATGAATATTGTAGGAACCGATACCAGTGCATTGTTTCAATATGAAGAACTTAAACATGATGCAGTGTGAATCAAACCAGGAGTCTACATCAGATGAACTGAATTCTTGAGGCACATCTTTCTCTTTCACTCTGCAACTACCTTCCTATAAATATAGCATCAATAGAGAGCCTGTCTGCTGTTTTTGGGTGAGGAGAAAGAAGTGTTTCTACCTGGAGCCTCAGTGATCTTAGATGAATGGCGAGTCATTCAGGGAATAAGCAGGGCAGAGAGGTTGGATGTGTTGCCAGGTGCTGCAGCTGCTGTGAAGGCCGTTTCCTCTCAGCCTCAATCACTTTCTAAAGCTTAACCTGTCTTTGCGCTCCTTTGCACAGCTCTGCGCCGGAGCCTTTCATGAGCTCCTCTGCTCGTGTAGAAAAAGGTTTAACCCCTCTCGTAAGGAGGACTTAATGTAGCACCAGAAATATCTTATCGAAGAGATATCAGAGTAAACAAGGTTTGCTTCGGTAGAATTCAGCTAAAATCTTAAAAAATCTGTCAGAGAAACCATTATTTATTTTATTCTATTTTGTTTTTATTATCATACATTTTACATTTTAAAGTTGCTAACAAATAATCTGAAGGGAATTTCTTGTTTGTTTTTAACTTGTGATTATTATTATTATTATGAATATTTTTGTTGAATATATAAATATTATTATGAATATTGATAATTGATATGTATTCTAACAATACGGTATTCTGTTTTTCACATTTATTATTATTATTTTTTTTTTTTTAAATCAGTTCGAAATAAAGATGGAAATGAAATGAAAATGAAATGAAATGTCATTTTGTAAAGCACTTTGAGCTGCATGTATTGTATGAAAAGTCCTATATAAATAAAGCTTTATTATTATTATTCAATTATTCAAAGATGCCTGGTCAAAACCAAGGCAAATTAATTCACCTATTTCTTCTTTACCCTAAAATAAATCTTCCACCAATCACTTTCGTCTCCTTCAAATCAGAGACTGTTAAACTATAATGCAGGTTAAAAGCAAAAGCAGCATACATGTTAACTTTAGATGGATGTTAAAATGGCATTTTCAAGGAAAAAAACGATAAAAAACCAGCCACTGTCACGCAAACTTCTTACTCAAGAAAAGCTGTTGAAGTCTATCTAATGTTTTCCTAAGAGAATCATGTTTGACTGTGCACAGGTGGACCTATCAATCTAGTGTCTGTTTACACTGCTGCCAGATGTTAGCTGCCGTGACCAAGAGCATCCACAACTTAGCTTTTTTACGTTACTGTTATTGGAAGAACCCTTATAGCCTGACTGAAGTACCATAAGTTAATTCTGCTGACTTGAAGCTTTAGTATTTCTGCTTTTGTATGCCTTTTACTAAGGTTATGATATTCATATGTTTGTTAAAGCTCCCATGTCATGCTTTTCCGGTTATTACCCGTCCCCTTGTGTGTTATGTAGCTTTTTCTGCATGTAAACGGTCTGCAGTCACAAACCCTCAAAGTACATCCTGTAGCGAGTAAAACTCTAACACAGAAAATACCTGTCTGTGCTGCCCCAGAACGCCTCGTTGGAGATCTTTCTTTTTCCATACCCAAATGGACCAATCCGCGGACTTCCTCACACACACGCACTCAATCTTTTCTCAGCTGCAGCCCCGCGGATTTCTCAGCCTGAGACGGCGGGACGCTGCGAGGCTGTGCCACACAGACTCACAGCCAGGCTGCGGGTGTGTGTGTGTGCTCGGCCTGGTTTCAGGCTGGGTTTCGCTGTGTCTCGCTGTCTCGCCGACCCCACGCAGCAACCAGGAAACCACACCTGGGAGGGTGGGAGGGTGGGGGGGGGCAGGAGCTCCAACAAGCCGTATAGGAAAGAGAGTGAATACAAATACTATACAGAGATGCTGTATGAGAAACCAATGTGAGTTTGGAAGATTGCACAATGTAAATCTATTCTAGTAGAGCTCAACAATGGAATTATGATCAGTAGAAATGGCCATGACATGGGACATTCAAACACTTTTATAGAGGTGTATCAGTATCAGTCAAATCTTCATGGTAGGATTGACTGTTTTTTTTATTATTGTTGGACTTTTTAAGCCATGACTCATGACTCCATCAACTGGCAACAGAGTGTATATAGATAGAAACAATTCAATACATTGGAAAGTTATCATCACAAACTCAGTTGCATCCTAGTTAACTAAAAAAATCAAGCCACAGTGTCTCAGACTCTGCTAATTATGCATAAACCAATGAATGGGGATCATTGAAATGGCCACTAAGTACCAGCACTCTCAGTATGTGGATTTTATTATTTCCCCAAAATCTGAATTGTACAGAGAAAGTTACATGTTATTATTTCAACCTCCACAATACATCAACGTTCCAAGGAAATTAACTTTCGCATTGGAGGTCAGGTCATGTTATTTCCACACAGCAGATAAGACAGGACACGACGAGACAGGGCAGCTCAGGATAAACAAAAAGGTCTAAACATGCTGCGTCACTGAGACAGGACAGGACAAGCCAGGATTTCATGAGACGGGACTGGGACACATCGGACCGTCGAATATTCATTCATTAATGCTCCTCTGATTGCTGACTGTGGACGCTGTCATTACGGCTATCTCAACATACATGTGCAGTCCCAGTTTCCACTGTTTGCTACATGACTCAGGATGAGCACTAATTTCAGGAATAAGTTAAGTAAGGTAAAACAATGTAGGAAGCGTTTACGATGCAGTGTGTATCAGTGTTTGCCTCTCTCTGGGGAAAGTGTTCTCCAATCTGTGTTCCTGTAGCGGCCATGTTGTGCATGCTGATGCTTCTCTATACCTCCTGCTGGAAGACACACCTGGGTGAAACTGCAGAGAATCTCAAACAAGTTCTGTACCTAAACATTAGTTACTCAAGTTTTAGTTGAGTTGTATCAACTGTCTTCACTTTATTTCATAGTTGTTTTTAATATTAAAGAGACTTGAGAGAGAATGATCCTAATTGAACCCCTCGTTGTGCAGAATTGCTCCAGACATGGAACTCATGACATTATAAAAGGGAGATTTTCTTTGATACACCCTCTCTGTGTCTTCTGTTGAAGGTTTCCTCGCATTATGGGGACCACTCTGTTCCCACTTGGTGTAATTTAATTACAGTGGACCTTGGCATACCCAGGCTGTGCCCACGCGGAGCCGGTGCAGAATGCCAGCCGGGAACATCCTGTCTTAGGCGACAGGAACATCAGACGCGACAGATGGCTCATAAATCATGGAGGTGCATGCACAGAGGCGATGGGAGGCCTTCCTCTGGAGAGCACACTGTGAGCAGGTGGGCAGAGGGAGCATCAACATTAGCACTCTGAGTGGGGAACTGGTGTCACACAGACTGAGCTGGGAGGGAAAACATGGAGCACGGCTTCCACATTGTGTCGAAACATTTTAAGGTGAGATGTTATAATGTGCAATAACTTTCATTTGGAGAGTATCTAATTTGCATAAAGGTAACAACGTTTTGTACAGTGTCACAATGTAAACCATATGGCAGAGCTCCCACCTAACAGCTGCCACCATTTTTTTTGTTTAAAACTGATGCAGGATTTTGTTTCCTTGTGAATCTTACGAGGAAAGATCCAGACTGAAACAGGTTGGACTTCATGCATGTTAAGTATTTTTTTTGTATTGCTTGGTCCCTCACACAGGGGAATATAATGATGATTACAATATAATATTATTTTGTTAAAAGCTAGTTTTCCAGCAGGTCCTTAAAAAGCCTTAAAAGGCATTAAAGTCATTATTAAAAATGTCCTAAACCAATCTTTTCAAAGTAATTGTTAACATCTCCCTTTTAAATATTATACACAATGACTCCTGCATTAATGTCACTCAAAATAGGATATCATTGCTAAATCTAGCACATGCTAATTTCTACTTCAAAATATGAAAAATGTGTCTCCATTATTGCTGACTCCAGATTTAAGAAATATTGATATTGTTCAGTTAAAATTGGTTATAAACTGCACTTTTTAATTCATACTAAAAATGGAAAGTTACAGTGTTTATTCTGCAAGATCCGTCAAGATGAATCCTGTTTCAAAATAGGGAAATATGCTGTCTCTGTGATTAATCTGTCTTCATTGTAATCAACATCAATTCTTCCCACACGCTAAAGAGTTGACTCCATGCATCAGGGTCCCCCTCCACCATGTGTATTCATTTCTCATCTGTTAAGACTTCATTAAGACCTCCTTGCACATTAACTGATACTGATATGTTATTCATTCATAGGGAAAGTCATTTCCTTTTTTATTGCAAACTGCCTCTGCGTCTAATCAATGCTTTACTTTGCATTCACTCACATTAAAGAAGTGTTGCTGCTGTGTGCGTAAGGCATAGTGCAACAGGTGAGAAAATTCTACTTTAATAAATAAATAACAATCCTCCATTGAGTTGGAGCTTGTTTATTTCTCCTTGAACGGTTTCAAGAGGAGACATATCAAAGTCATACAAGTACCGCAAACCACAGACTGCACTGTTTTGTGATATAAATGAAACATGTCTAACTTTAAACACCTTAATGTCATATATGTTGTTTTATTGAGCTAACCTATTCTGCAAAAACTGTGTTTTAAGAGGAAATATCTTAGCAGACCAAATATAAGCATATTTGGCCTTGATTTAAGATATTTCATCTTGGTAAGATTTCAGTTTTTGCAGTGTACAGAAGTAAGAAGTTAAACTCAGCTTATTTTAATTGATTCTCAAGATAAACGGATATTAAATTAATAGGTAAAGTGAAAGTCGAGGAATAATAATGTGTATTTTCCTATGGTGGTCTATGCAAGTCATTCGCTTGTAGCCCAGTCTTGCATTGTTGAGAAAACATGAGTTTCACCAGCTGGCAGAAGAACCAGTCCTGAAGATATATTATGGTCATTTAATTCTATTGGACGATAAATATAGTTAATGCGCATTTAGGCCAGACAGACTTAATGAATATGTATGCAGTGTGGCATATTAATTATACGAGGGTCAAATACAATTTGAATATTATTGGTGTTTACACATCAGAACACTTTCATTGTGTCAGGAAGTAAAGAACAGTTCATGTTTTAACTCCTGCCACAGCATTGAGAAAAATGTCGTCCAATAAGTGCTTCTTCAAGCTGTCTGTTACTTTAGTTTCGAACAGGGTGGTCATGAATGGGTGCTGTTGTTCTAATTAAATTACCAGAACATATTTGTCCTCTTTTTTTTATAGAAAGGCATCAATAAATAAATACAGTCAAGCCAGATCTGCAGAATGGTCCATGTTCTAGTTGATGAAGACCATTATGGTGGATCATCAAGACTTATAAGAACCTACAGGTCAGTCAGTTTACATGTACTGTGAAAATTACCTCTTCTGCCAAAAGGTAACATTTCATTGTCATTATCTTTGATCCGGTATAATGAACTCAGAAAGGTTACAGCTTTGTCTAACAATGGCAAACGCATCAAAGGTTATCATATCGACGTTGCACCGGCTTGATCAGTGGGGTCACCGGGAAAGAAAGGCAAGAGCAAATTAAATATTCAAGATGATTTCAATTAGTGACAGGGAAGAAGCCTTTGATAACCGGATATATGGACGGATAAACAGACTGACAGATGAATTGATGAATAATACAGTAACAGACTTCATAAGTGAGATTGATTCCTTCTCAGATCAATGCCTCTCATACTTACCTTGATGTGAAAGTGCAGGTATCGCCATTCTGAATCAGAGCACATCACCGGCTCTCTCAAGGGAGCCCTGCGCTTCAGTGTAAAAAGACTAGCTGAAATATTCAGCATTAACTCCACTTGAAGCCAATGTCACTAGTTCTCTCTCCTCCAGCTGGCTTGCAATACGCACACACACACACACACACACACACACAGACACACACACACACACACACACACACACACACACACACACACACACACACACACACACACACACACACACACAGACACACACAGACACACACAGACACACACACACACACACACACACACACACACACACACACACACTTTTCCACTCCTTTGTTTGCATACTAATGTCTTTGTGCTAAACACCTTTCCATCATCCCTCTGATGAAATCTCTTGGCGCATAGATCCACAGTTTGGATTGTTTGTTTGGAGTTCATTATTCTTTTGTTAATGAAACACAAATGCACACAGCATCTTGAAGTGACGTGTGGCATGCTGTCACTCTCAGTTTGTTACCCAAAATAGTGACATCAAAACTGTAAAATCTCCAATGGCATCTTATCATTTTTGAAAGACGAATGTGAATCCAAATTCTGCAAAATAAATAAATATGATGATATTTCACGGTTTTAAAAGGAACTATATTTTTTCTAGGAGAGCAGTTTTCCTGTATTTTAGTCCAGACTAGAAAACTATCAACAAGTTTTGGATGGATTGCCATCAAACACAGTACAGACATTAATTCACTAGCGCCATAAAAAGTGAAAACCGTCAAACTGTGGTGGTACAAACCTCATAATGCCAGCATGCTAAGCTGTGATGGTAAGCACGGTTGACGTTATGTTTGCTCAACATCAGTGTGTTAGGATTGTCATTGTGACCTAGTTAGCTGGCTGACATTAGCATTTAGCTCACAGAGCTGCTGTATGTCTTGTTTTCACACCCAAGGTCTCATTGTCCTCGTTCGTGCAACCTTTCCTGCTCATCATGAACTGCAAGGACAATCAGGTGCACATTATTTATAGGAACAACTGATTTGGATGTTAATATAAAGATCAAGATGTGAGATGAGACAGAAAAGCATAACCTCCTTAAACTTCAAGTTTATATTCCTCCTGAAGTCACTCTCATCAAGGGATGTTGAATTAAAGGAGAAATAACATTCAGCACATACAGTATCACTCCATTAAAGCCACACAGTAGGAGTTTTTGCTTTGGTCCTGCTGTTTGCAATTCCATACAATGATGAAGAGCAATTGACATAATTATTTTCTATGTGGGGGTAATTTTAAAAGCTTTTTCATAAATAGACTTCACAAAGTGGGCGCTGTTGTTAAGATCCACTATAAGGCATCTTACATAAGGTGTTCTCTCAACAATCAATGTGTGCTCTTGGTCTTTAGTGTTCCTTTTTTATTTGTTTACGTTTTTAGTTTACTGTCGGTACAGCGTGTGCTTTTAAGGCTGATGTAATTTACCACAACAAACACCAAACTACAAATAAAGAGGTATTTGGGATTAATGTAGAAGAGTAACCTGTATGGGCCATTTAGACTTTAATTAATGTCATAATGTTTACCACAGGTGTCTCATTGGGGGACTGTAGCCATGAATCATTTACATCTATTGCTGACCTTATATTAGTGTAATTTCCCTCTTTCAAATCACATTTCTTTTTTCATGCATCTTTCTAATGGGCATTCAAACCAAGTAAATGAAACGCTCCAGTAAACCTGTATGAGGCTGAAGAATAGGAAAGGAGGCTAAAGGTAATACATTGTAACCACAGTGCTGTTGGATCAGTCGATAACAAGCTGCAATGGCTTGACCTCTAACAGCAGCAGCATATATAGATTAGCGTTCATTTGCTCTGCTCCTCCCGTGGTACCTGCACTAAGTTTAGCCAAGCTGTTACTCCCCAACATCCATCAAATCTGTATTTTTAGGAGCAAACTTACAGAGCGTTTTTTTCCGTATAAAAGATCCTCGTTTCCTAAGGCCACTGAGAATGACTTCTTTCTCCATTTGGATCACCTCTAGGTATGGCCAGCATTCCTGAGCAGGTCATTTTTTCCACATCCTAGTTGACCTTTAACCTGCAGCCAATACACATTATACAAAGGTGTGGGACGAGCTAAATGCTGCATGCCAGAGGCGGCAAAAGCCAAATGTATAACTTATTCCTAACACGACAGCACAGAGAATTGTTCCAGTTTTCTGCTCAGTGGCTCGCTGACCTGTCAAACTGCTCCAGATGGTCAGATTGACCCATGTGGTTAGCTATGCAAAATGCCTTTGTATTCCTCATTCATTATCACTGTATGCAGCAGATATATTAAGGTCTCTTTATTTATGCTTAGTGATGTTGTTGTTTTTAAGAACATCAGTCCATCAGTGCAGGTCTTTCAGTAGAGTTTTCTGCAAAGATAAGATATTTCTCAATGAAGCTGTGGTTTCTTCCTGGGGTGGATTTTCGCTGTATTTGCAGTACTGTCTCCGCTCACCGCAAGGATGCTGGCCAATTAGGAATCTGTGTTATTCAGCAGAACTAAATGACTGCTGAGCAGGATCCTACAGCGAGGAGGACTGAACTTCCTCGGAAAAGTTTAGAGGGTGGCCTCCAGATGGTCGACAGATCTGTGTAAAGCACCAGAGGGGAGGATGTGACTACTGCTGATATATATGAAGTTACACAAGTCACATTTGACACTTTAAAACACTCCATTACAAAATAAAACTTGACCAACTAGAGATTATTCTCCACAGCACATGATTGAATACTTGACTTAATTATTAAAGGGTAAATCCACTGATAAAATAAGAAAATATTTACTTTATTACGTGTTTTTTAAATATATATATATATATAATAGATATTTACACTTCAAAGGTGATAGCTGTTGTGGGGTATTACCCAAACATTTCAAAAAGTTGTGTTAAAATATGTCAGGTGATGTCATTCGAGGCAGCATTTGTTGGAGCTTAAATAAAGTTCGACGAGCAGCTTGACGCAACATTAGCCGCTACTAGCATAACACATTCTAATTTCCCACCTCCTTTTCACTGGTTTTGTTGCATCATGGGTAATGTGAGCCCCATATTTGACAAGGTAGAGAAATGGAAAAAGGACAAAAAATCATATTCCAGCCGTCAATCAGGAAAATGGGAATATCATAGTTGCATTGATAAACCTCCAAAGTACTATTTCCTACGCGTAATGAAATTCAGATAACACAGAATTTCTACATGAACCATGAAATGTGAATCACATCCATCATTTCATTGGGAACTTCTCTTTTCAAGTTCATTTCATTTCATGGTGTCTACGCGGTAAACCGCCGTGCAGTGCCAGGTCGAGCGGAAGAGGGGCAGGTGGGTGCTGACAGAGACGGGTGCACAGACGCCATGAACAGAGAGAAGAAGCCAAAACCTGCCAAGCATACTGAGACACCAGCGAGCCCCCAAATGACACAACATATGGAGTACAGCTGAAAAAATCCCTCCACCCTTCTCCACCCGCCACCATCTCGTCCTCGTCTGTGAAAAACAGGCTCCGAAGCTGTGAAAGCAAGAGGGATAGAGAATTTAAATATCTATTTCTGTAACAATAGCAACCATGTTAGGCATTCTCAGAAGACATGCTAAACCGCAGTCCCTCTGTTGAAAACATCTAATTCTGTATAATAAGTGAATCAGTGAAGCTTGTTAGACAATAACATTTCCTCTGCAGTATCAGAGCCTGCTACCTGAATACCGCCTTCTTGAAAAGACAGAGGTAGAGTTCAGAAAAGCACATCGTGAATCCTGTTATTTCTGGTGCATATTTCTCTTGATATGATCAATGCAATCGATGCGCTGCCCTCTACAAACACCGCCCACCTCTTTATTAATGAGGTGGAGGACAATTACCACTGAGACTACTTTTCAAGCCATTCTTTAAAAGGCACACCCCTTGTCTGCAGGCCACAAAGGAGACAATGGAAGGAGTGCTTGACCTTGACTTTCCACCACTTCACTTCTTTTCTCATGGCACAACTCGACAAAGAAAGTCTCCAGCCTTTCTTTGCCGGCAAGAAATATTTGTCAGGTTTTCAGCGAGATAGAGATGATGGAGGAATCGGGGCATGGGACTAATCTCCAGAATCAGCCATCACAGCCTTATAGCTCTTTTTGTCAGTTTTCTCTTTTCCTTTATAGACCTCTTTTTACTTTCTTAGCCTCATTTTCTCTTTGCTTGCTCTCCTCAGAGTGCCACTTCAGCTCCATTGAAGCCTCAAAAACGTTACCACCTACTGCGCCAGCAACATGGCTGTGGCTGCAGGGCACGTCCAGATGTTGGGGGGGGGGGGTCATTACATTACATTTCATTTAGCTGATGGTTTATATCCAAAGTGACTTAAATAACACTGTTCACAATACCTGTGGGAGCAATTTGGGGTTCAGTATTTTGCCCAAGTCTACCTAACGTAAGGTGACCAGATTTTCAAAATGAAAACCGGGGACATTTTGAGTTTTGCTGTCAATATATCATTAACATATCCAATTGTCTTCACTGTTAAAGAAAAAAGGGGGACGATTCTGGTTTAATGTTATTCGAACATTTGAACTGTTGGATACAAACAGAAGGAAGATAGCTCATATATGAGACTTCAAAGGTCTTTTATTTTGAAACTGTACATTAGATTGTCCAGATTCTCTCTGAGTGACTAAGATAAGATGGACTTTTATTAATCTCTCGTGGGGAAATTGTTTCTCTGCATCCTAGTGTTAGGAGCAGTGGGCTGCCATTTTGAACGGCGCCCGGGGAGCAGTGTAGGGAACTCAAGGACACCTCGGTCGCACTTGGTCTTGCCAGGACTTGAACTGGTGACCTTCTAGTTGCCAAGCCAACTCCCAATCGACTTCGCCACCACCGCCCCAAAATTAACCAAATCAGTGGGGATATTGAACAGGAAACATTTCAGTCAAGGGGCATCCTATGACCAATATAGACAGAAGAGCAACATTTATTTGAACATTTAAGTCAATGATACCATTCCTAGGTGAACTTAACATCTGTATGGAGTCAGATCAGTCTCAATATTTATAAATGCTCACAGAAGCATTCACAAATGTATTTTGCGATTTATATATAAACGACTCTCCACAACAATATCTCTCAATGCATTCACAAATATTTATTATTATTATTAACTGCTTTTTATTCATTCAAAGACGGCTCTGAATTAATAATCAAATATGTTTTCTTTCTTTACTACTGGATGAAATTACAAAATGTACCCATCATTTTTCTCATGCTAGTATAGCCACATAAAAGTTGCACAAAAATGAACCAGAATACAGGAAATCTATTTTTTTCTTTTCGTGTGTAGCCCACCGTTAAAAATGTCCCCCCCACATTCAGGATGCTTCCTACGGCGCCCATGGTGTATATAATCCATTTCAAGGGGGAATACATTACAAATCAACTTTTCTTTGTTTGGTTATGTTTTTTTTCATACACAGGTGGAAATTCTTAAAGTAAGCTGAGAAGTTTGAGTGTAAACTTTAAAGAAACGCAAGTTAGTTCTTTACCTCCTTTTAAACTATAAAACATAATCTCAAAATGTACAGCAACTGCTTCAATAACGATGTGCTGAGTAGCACTGCAAAGACACTCAAATTAAATCTTAGCTATTGCACTATATAGTAGCTCATAAAACTACGGAGTGAAATGTAATTAAATGAAACCCTGAAATGCTATAAAAACTCATTTGAGGAATGGGAACGCAAAAGAAAGTGTTTCTGCTTCCACAAACACTGCCTTATTTGTTATTGTCATTAGTGTCATTATGAGAGCAGTTATATTTTTGAAACTATATGAGGTCTTTGAATTCTGCCTTTGAGGAAAATTAATTAAGGATGTTGACAGTTGCCTTGAAAACATGCAGAATGTGTGAAAACATACAGAATGTACAGATAATAACTCGTGGCAGAGTATACTAATAATTTGAAATATACAGCACAAACTATAAACTAACTTGCGTATAATGAACTCACCAGAACATACAGAAGGAGTTGCATTTGGATTAGCAACTGCTTAAATAGCAAAAACAGTGAGAAAGACACCAGTGTTGATTCATCATTACTCCTTTCTCCTCCTTCTCTTGAGTGGTTTTCTTGGGTTTCTTGGCCTCTGTAGAAAACAGACAGCGCTAATTAATCCCTGCCACTGAGCCCAGCGTGGGGAGATGGTTTGGGACAGCCCCATGCAAAGTTGAAGCCACCACTTCCAAATGAGGCCTGACAGGTGACTGCGTCCCCCATGCAAGCCCCTGCAAGCATGCTGCTACCATCCACTTGGGGTATTTGTTAAAAGTTATCACAAGCAACATTTTGCTGACTGCTCTTTTGCCTAATTGGTTGGGAATTTAAAGGAACTATCGTCGTCGTGTCATTTTTAATTATACAAAAGGCCTAACAGTTGACATATTGCAAGCAACAGTATGTTTAGTTAGTTAAATAATGAGACTCCAAAAAAGTCTGAATTGATCGTTGTTTCCTATTGCAGGCTAAGTGTCTAAGTGTGGCTGGTACAGGGATGGCTTTATGATGGTAGTTGTATAACAGGAGAGGAATCGGAGGACATTTGGTAGTGTAGAAACAAATAACCTTGTTACGTAGAGTGAAGCAAGCAGGACCCAAATGCAGATAACACAGATATTACCTTTATTTCAAGGATAATTATATAACTCGGACAAACAGAACACTCCCCGGTGAACTCAGTCACCAACAAAAGACGAACCAACACTGAACACAGGAAGAGACAAGACTAAATACAGGGAGGGGTAATCACGAGACGAGAAACAGCCGGGCAGGGGAGGAGAAACACAAGGGCAACAGGTGAACACAATCAGACAACTAGACACACCAGGGAAACTAACGACAGGGGAAAAACACAGGAAGAGGGACCAGACAATACACCAGGAGGAAAACATGACAGGGAGAACAGAACAGCAAAATAAACCCAATACATATAAAACTCAAAACGTGACATAACATAAGAATCTTGACAAACCTACTTCCACATGTACACAATCAAATCTCTTAAAACTCTTGCTAGATATGTGTGTATTTTGACAATCGTTTTTTTTGTGTCTCTGTTTCTATTCTCCTTCACTCTCTCTCTGCCGATTGATATGTGAGGCTGCCTGAGCTCTATAGCTCTCAAAGAGTTCACTATGTGTTGTTCAAAGTGGTGAGAATGTGGTAGCTGCAATAAAATAGTAGAAATGCAAAGGATGGGAAGCCGGTTTTTCTTTCAAATTCAGTCACTTAATGCTAGAGTGTTCATCTGATTATTGATAACTCCAATACAAATAAAGGTTGCAAGTTTCCTGTGCTTTCGACCATTTGAAACATGACATTGTGTGGTGTCTCGTCAATTGTGTTAGTTGTGTTTGTTTTATGTCTGTCATTTTATGTTTAGTCAGGTATGTCATTCCAAGTCTAGTCAGGTTTTCATGTTACTTCACGTCTTGTCTGTCTATTTCATGTCTGTCATCTCTAGTCAAGTCCCCATGTTTCATGTCATGTCTCGTTTTCCCATTTCCTGTTTTATTTTGTACTTACCTCTTGTCTTTCTTTTCAGGCCCTGTTACTTCCTCACTTTGGGTGTTTTTCCGCCATCGTCAGCGTCTGCCCCGCCCCTGATTGTTTCCACCTGTTCCCAATTCCTTCTTGTTTAAATAGTCCTTGTCTCCCTTTGTCTTGTGCCAGTTTGTCTTGTTTCAGTGTGCTTCTATGTCCAGAGACCCAGCGTGATACCAGAGAGGAGAGTTTTGTTTGTTTGAAATAAAGAGTTTTGTTTTGTCCTCGCAAGAGGGATTTTTTGTTAAACCTTGTTTTATTCTTCTCATTCAAATATGAGTCGTCGCATTTGAGTCCAGTATTTTTGTACCCCGTTCTAACACATTACTAGCGGTAAATAAATAAAAAAATCCCTTGTTATAGTTTTTTCAAGCTTCCATTTTCACTTTACATTTTAAATACTCACGAGCTTACATGAGAATTAAAAGGTATTTGAATTTGCATGCTATTTTACAGCCTCAAACCTGTGCTTTGTGGCCGTCATTCAGACTGTTCATCTTATACAGTACCATAAGGGTTAATGGGGCCAATGTATAACTGGAGATCCACCTGCATAATTGTGCATTCTGTATATTATAATGAATGTAAATAACAAACATGTGGGGATGTGTTGAGGCAAAATGATATGGATATGTGCTCTCTTCTGTCATAGATGTTTGGCTAGTAATGGTTACACTTTGACTGTTAGCTGTCTTTGGCTTCAAGGAGTCTCACTCTAGCACTGTAGAACCTCTTCAAATAGCAAGTTGTTCCGGATGAACATTTGCTTGTCTTCTGCCGCCTCAGTATGGACTAACACGTAGGGCAAATGCACAGAAATATATTAAAGGTCTCAATACTTTACACTCTCTAGCTCGCCCTCCCCTCGTACATGGAAACACACACACACGTTCGCCCACACACAACCACTGGAAAAGACACTCTGGAAAATACTGTTTGCTGATATGCGGATTGGGATAAGAGCGGAACGCTGAGCATTTCAATCTAAACAGTAAACACTCTTAATTGGATTGTGTGCTTATGTGCTTTGATGTGAATCCTCTAAGGGCTGTATATTATAAGGCCTAATTGATTTTGATACATATTTACAAGAGTTTGGTAAATTTGTCCAAAGCAAAAGAAAAATCGTCATTAACTCTAATAGGGGAGAATTACGGGCCACCTTTTGGTTTACACAGCCATTACTGGAACATCGTGTCGTTGCAGTGTCAGAGTTCACCGGTCCTTTGGCGGTGCCCTGTCTGTGTCAACATCCTGTGGAAATAACCATGCAGACCTCCCGCTCATCACAAATGAGGCCCAGAGGGGAGGATGGGAGCTGAGTGTGGGGCCTTGTCGTCACCCTGAAGTTAATAGGTGAAGCACCAATCCTCTCTTGCTGATCTCTAACCATCACCTGCCTCAGGAGGTTGTGCGTCAAGCCATTCAACCTCATTCACATGAGATCTAGGTCTGCTTTAGTGTCCCTAGAAATGCCGAAACACCACCATCACCAGCGTTTGTCAGAGAGTTTGAATACGGTATGTGTGTTCAGAGGAGTGTGCACTGTAGAGTCAAATAGCATAGTTTAGGTCTGCACAATATTAAACCAAACTCATTTTCAAAAACAGTTGCACTATGTCTGCGGTATAAAAGATGCCGGAATATCCCCCTCTAAATTGTGAAAATGTAAAAAGCTAAATGCATTGATCTGGTGCAACTTAAGTGGCTAGATAGATATAACTGTGTGCTTTAGTAAACATTTTAATCCTATACTTATTTGATTGTATCTATAAGGAAATTAATGGCTAGGTTGATGTTAGTGATCCCACAGCCGGGAAATTCTTACCATTGTTATTTATAGAGATGTTAAGAAATTAATTGACTATTTAATCCAAACATCAAAACACTGAAATAACCTCTCAAATATTCAATTAATTAAATCCTCAATAATTGCGCAATGGAGATTTAAAATGTGTTTTTCCCAAAGTTATTGTTCAAATATTCATGTTTCTTTTATAAATATGTATTTTTGTAAATCTGTTGGATCTCAGAAGTGATTTTAGGTGAACAAAGATATATTGATGGAAACAAACAGCTGGTTATCTGTTAGTTTGGCGTCACACAAGGCACAGTTCTAGGATATCTTATCTTCTGGTTTTCTTGGCTTTCTTTCAATCAATGTCTTCTACATTCATTATAGTCCACAGGAACGATTTCATGTGGCTACTGTGTACAAGGTATTTCATTTCCTTCAATATGCTTTTCAATAAAATATAGTTATGAGTGCAGTACACAACCAACTAAAGTGGCTATTGTAGAGTGTTTTGTGAAATGCTGTTGTGTTTTGTGAAATACCGCGGCGTTTTGTGAAATGCTGTTGTGTTTTGTGAAATGCTGTGGTGTTTTCTGAAATGCTGTTTTGTCTTGCACTTCAGGGCCACCGTAGTTTGGTTTTAAATCTGACATTTGCCAAAGGTTGCTTTTCGCTTTGACACCAAATTCTCCGCCATCTTGACTGTCAACTCTCTGTAATACTAATCCTGCTCATCTGTGCTGCTGCTGTACAGAGCAAACACCTTTTTCCTTCAGTTAATAATTGTAGCTACATGTGGGCAGGTAATGTAATCAATGTTTGTCCTTACACTGTGTAACTTGGGTTAACATCGACTAGCAAGCCTTGTTGGTGCCACTTTTTGGCAGGGGGACACTGTGACACTGTGGGAAAATAACATGAGCCCCTTGGCCACGCAGGCATCCACATCCTTGGTTTCACATCACCTGCAATTTCAATTCCATTACTTGCCGTGCCACACTTCAAATAAAGCTCGGGCCTATTAATTACCAAAGTATGGGTTCAGGGTAAAGGTGAACGTGCAATTACAGAATTAAAACAAGCTTGTCATTCCTGACAGAAATAATTTGACTGAATTATGAAATGCTTCCACTGCTCTCAGCTTCATTGTCGTCTCAGGGAAAACCAAATCCAAGCTCTACGGCTCCTTTCTCTTCAAAAGTAAAGCAACTAATTGTGCTTTCCTATAATTTCTTTTGAACTGTACGTGTTTGTGATAAACAAAAGGAAAGAAACACCCCCTGTAACTGCTGTACCTGTGCTGCCTAATGCTTTCTTTGTTGCTTGAACCGTTTAATAAAAGAGGTCGAAATTAATGAGATCATTTTAATTTCGGTGTGGTGGTTATGGTATTCATGCGGAAATTGTATATCATTATCAGGGTTTTAGGTCTAGTGAATTAGAAGCTGTAATTAGCTGCTCAGGTAAATTAAAGTTGTGATGTTGATCATTAGGATTGCAAAAGATAACATTCAAATGACACCAAATGATAAAACACTTTTCTTTTTGTTTTGCTTTCTTAAAGGGACATTGCACTGAAACTGAAATGTCTCTTACCCCTGCTGCCATGTTTTAAATGTATGCTACTAAAATGTAAAAATCTATATGTTTTCTTTTCAAAAAATTCTGCTACAAGCAAGCATTTAAAAAGATTGCCTGTAATGACGCAATTTGCCAGTGGCAGAGCAGATTCACTGGTTGAAGTTGTGTCTCTATGACAACCAGCTGTCTGTAATTAGCCAATCAAGCCAGAGTGAGGTTGGAGCGTCAGAGTGGCTACAGAGAAGTTAAAAGTGACAAGTGTTTGCAGTAATTGCATTGCCGTGAAGTCAATGCTGACATAACTGCAGGGATGTGTGTTCTACTGTTGCTTTTCCTCAGGTATTGTAAAACTGAATGTTTCCCGTGTTGAAAGAGAAACAATCATAGCTGTTCAGTGCTGTTTGTCTTACACTGATTTCTGTTTCTCTGCAGCTCCATTGTGGTTCACTATGTGTCAGCTGGAGGTGTGTATTGTGCTAAAACAGCCAGAGGTATGTAGAGCGCTTTGATTGATGTTTGTACTTTTTTTTAAATCACCCATTAGTGGGTATTTTTGATATTTCAAAACAAGTCCCTCACAGAGAATAAAAAACAGTTTGTTAATATTTCTGTGTTGCAGCCCGTGCAGCTGCTCTGGGTTTGGATTATCCTGGAGTCCATGGAGGGCCTAATCTCTATAGACCACCTCACCATGGGATGCACCACAGCATGATGGCGCCCAGACCTCAACCTGAGAATAACAATGATCCTGGATGGGGTGCGACTGAACCTAACATGGCCTCGAACAAAGGTCACCCCAGGAGTCTGCATGGCGCTTACAGGCCGGTTCAAGCTGAATACGCCGCGGACCAAGTGCTCAGCCTTCCTAGAGAACGGTCACATATTCACCGCAAGTCAAATTTTAAGCAGGTCAAGCATGTTGCCCCTCCAACTCTGGCTGAAGCCCCAGGCCATCCTGACCTTGTGAACAGGGACCCCCAAGGTCGCAACAAGCCGCTCTCACATGTCTACAATAAGCACGACCTTCTGGTTGACGAGTCCGTCCCAAATAGACATGGCATGTCCCAAAGCAGGGGTCATGGCGCTCACCAGAGGCGTTTCACTGGATATGGCCCGAGAAGAGAAGGTCCTGTCCTCAGTTCATACGGCATCATGAACAACGGCCACATCAGAGCGACAACTAGCTCAAAACCTGCTGTTGACGGACGGAAATGGATCAGGTTTCCTGGCCGTCTTCCTCAGCCCCTGCACCGACGCCTGAATGTCAAACAGTATTTTCAAGGTAACCCTGTCCTGAGACATCTGACTGAAAGCAAAATCAGGCCGAATTAGCTGGTGAGCTAAAGGGTCTGACACATAGCTTGGCTGTCTTATATTGTGTATGTGAGGAGTTCTTAAAGTTAAAAGGCAAGCATTTTGTGAACGGAAAAACAATGTGATTTCAGAATATATTTGTCTGGCATCCTCTAAGCTTTACTGAAAGATGAAATGTCCTACCTATCTGAATACAAGCTCCTGCATTGTTGCTTCCTCACCTGTAGCTCTAAAACAAGTAACATCTTGTATTGTCTCTCGATTTTATTAAATTACAAATGAATATAATTCTCATTGCCTCTCTTTCTCTTCTCCCCTGCTCATCATAAATGCCTCACTCAGGTCTGGATGTTACCAGAGTGCCATCTGTTGGCTCTAATGGGTACATCTTCTTTTGGCTCACATTGTTGAACACAGGTGCTGCTTAACAGAAGGTCAGCTTTTTACAAATCCCCTAATCTGTTTACAATCTGTTGTTTGCAAGTACTACTAGTGGGTATGCTAATTTCTCCAAATAACCTTGGTCTTTAAATGAGGCCATGTTTCACTAGTGTTCTGCCATTTCCAATAGGGACAATGGGGTTTTAAATGCAGCCTTATAATTAGAATTTAGGAAAGCGTCACCAAGTATTTAATATTTGTCATTACTCATATTACAAAATAAAACCAGAGAAAATAAGCTAAGGTGGGTTTTATAGACCAGATTAATTAAAGAAAAGTTTTATAGCCCCTGGCTTTGATTCCTCACTGAAAGACTTTTGAGTGTGTGTGCAATGGTAAGCGGGTTATTCAGTTATCAAGTGATTGAGCCATAAATCAATCAGGAGCCAGAAAGAACGAGTCGGTTATGAGCAATCATCCAGGACGTGTATAAGGTAATGGGGGACAGAACAAATTAAATCTATCAGCTGTTTATGGGAGGTGGGAACAGTGAAGAGAGGTAGTACATCATACAAGCTGTCACGTTTGGACTAAAAAAGGGTTGAGGTCCAGCAGCTGCAGGTGGCCGGTTTAAAGCCCACACATTTGGTGATGTCAGGCTAAACCTATAGAAGAATCCTGCACACATTATTTTGGTATCAGAGTATCGAATGCACCACTAAGTAAATGGGGGGGAAATACTAACCCTGCTTCAGCACAGGTTTTCAGCTGGTCTTCACTGATGTTCGCTGAACACCCATTTCCTGTTACATGCTGCAGTTGTTCGCCTCCTTACCTTCAATCAATGACTTAATGACCCCTTTTACAGTTTGACAAATTAGGCTGGATGTTGGGAGGTAAGAGAATCAGCTGTGTGAGCCTTTGGCCACCTAAGATCAACCTGGAATATCTTTAGTACACCTAATGTACCTTTCTAGCTTAAATATAACATACAAAATGACTGATAATACGTTTACCATCTCTTTTTATCACATCCCGCACAATTTAACTCAATTCAACTCTAATGTCAGATCAGATGTTTGACAACAGATCCCACATAGAGCAGTACGGCCTAGAATACAGGCAGGATGGGTTTAGCACTGTTTCCATGTTAGCATCAGTTTATTTGGAACAAGAAGAGGAACCAATGTGCTCATGGACAACTTCACAATAGTATTATATTGATGTTTACAAGATTATCTTTTATCTAGGCATGGAGGGATTTTCATTTGTATTTAAAGTCATTTTGTAGGTAGTAGTTTGTGTTGGTGCGGTGCTGAATATCGCTCTATTATTTATTTGTGTAAGTCACCACAAACCACTGTTGTGTTCACCTGTAGGCAAGGGAGTAACTTTGGTTTGAGAAGTGGGGGGGACACAAAATAGGGGGTCCTCCGCAATGAAACATTTTCTCAATTGAATTCCATTTCATGCCTTTCTACAAATATATGAGGGACTATGGTGTTAACAAACCCAAGAAAAGTGTGTAGTGTATATAATGAGTGCGAAAACGTATCTATCCATGAACCTGTTTTATTTGTGATGACCTCACATCCTATAGGGGGGTCCGGGGGCATGCACCCCGGGAAGATTTTTTCTTTAAATTGAAGTTAAAAGCATCAATCTGGTGCACTTTGAGGGCAATATTAAGAGATGTATGGATACAGCTCTCAACACTCATATGAAACAGAACTGTATATATTTCAATACTCCACAAACCATTAGAATATGCTCACAACCAATAACTCATATTTGATCAACTCCTCTCTCCTATCTTTATCTTACCTAGTCTGCATTCTTTCTTTTTATTTATGCATATTTTTATAATCACTCTCCTTTCAAACTGTGTTTTCTTATTTTTGTACTGACCTATAGTAGCTACTCATTGGAAGGATTTCTTAACTTATTTTATATACAACTAATATTACAGAGATGGAAATATTTGTTTACATCGATGACCAAACCGTTTGAGACCCACAGAGATAACTTCGAGTCCTTTACCTCCCTGAGCTGACGTTATCTCTCTCAGTCCGACAGGAGAGGACTCTCCCTCTCCTTATTGTTGAAACACCTTCTAATCTCCGTTAGCTCCAAGCTAGCACCAAATGCTAACAACAACCAACTCTCTATGTCTCTCTCTCTCCGTCTCTCTCTCTTTCTATCTCTCTCTCACAAGATGCGCTCGTGCCACACACACACAGACACTCCTCCGTGACGATGACCGCTTGCTTAAAAAAAGAATAATAAACACATTTAAAAGTGGGGGGGGACACAAATGGGATTTTGAAAAGTGGGGGGGACATGTCCACCCTGTCCCCAGTGTTTTTACGCCCATGCCTGTAGGACAAAATAACATTTGTACTTTTCCATCAACTGTAAGATGGTTAGGCCCCAGTGTATCAATAGTTGCAGGGTTATTTATACTTCACACATTGAATACTGAACACTGCAGTTATCTGTGCTATAATAAAATGCACCAGCTTACAGAGTCTGTTCCTCAGTACCTATACTACGACCTATTTACAAGATATACTTGGCTGATCTTCTATTCTCCATCATGTTTGCCTACATTAATGCTTACCTATAACCTATTTCTTCAGAAACAATCCTTACTTTTGTGCAGTGTGAAAAAAGAAATTGACATCTCCAGAATAGTAAGTGTTTGCAGCTATACTACGCACATCCAGCAGCAGTTCATAATAAATATCACTGCAGACAAACACAAAGCATCCACACTGCCAGTCACAGCCCTCCTGTTCCCATAGGTTGTTTCTGTGTTTCGCTGGTTTCGCTCATTAAAGTTTGAAGTCATCTGGCCCTTCCTGCTGTAACAAAATTCAACAAAATGGTCAACGGTTATACTTTTATGTTAATCCACAGAGCAAGATGTGCCACTCACAATTTAGCAGTCAGTGGAGCTTTTAAAATTCACTAGGCTACAAAAGTTTTAGTTTATATACAGGCAATCCATGTTTACAGAGATATTAATGTATTGTAATCCAGAACAGAGACTTAGCTGCATATCTTATGTGATGATATGTTGGGTATTAGTCAGAAGACATGACACATTAGAGAATTGCTGAGGATGACATAAAAAAGACATTCCATTGTGGTTCATGGTGAAGCAAGACTTAGCAATGTCAGGCTACCAACAAATCAACACCTACTTATTAATGCTTACAAACATCCGAAAAAGGTAAATATAACAAATACACTCAGATTATATATTTAGGATGATTAAACTCACACCCCCAACCCCCCTATCTGTCTTTTGGTGTCTTTTGTGGGTGTACAAATTGTAGGTTGTAGTTGTACAGCTCTATTTTACCAGGATAACCACCAAGCAAAAACTGCTCAAAACAACCCCGACCATTTATCACCCTCTGTACTTTGAGAAATACTAATGGTTAAATATACATTAGTGTTTATCAGAAGTAAACTAATCTACTGCCCACTTCCTGCTGTTTTAAAAACAACAATTGAGACACCTATACATTTAATAATCGAAGTTTTCCATGGGCCCTGTGATAAATCTGACACAAATGTATTAAAATATTTTTGTCACAAACAATTAGGTAAATATTTCTAACTTTTCTCAAACCCCAGATGAAGAAGACTTTCTTAATTTGCTTTATTTGTGAAACGCATTGCTATATTTCACTGTTAAAGACTAGCTTTACTTGAACAGAATACCTGTACATTTTACACATATGCTTATTTAACTTGTTCTGCCTCACAAAACCCATCCCACTAGAGTTTTATCAAAGCCCTGAACATGTTACACTACACATGTTGTAACACACACCTTTTCTTTTACAGTAACCTTTGCTGTCTTCTTTTCCACAATCAGAAAGTGGTGGTTAATAAGACTGTGTTTTTTGTGCTTGTGTGTTTGTGTGAGTTGTGTAATGTGTGTGTTTCCTCTCCCCGTGTGGCTCCCTGTGAGCCCACTATAACCTGCCAGCACAACTGACCTGTGGTAAGGGGGAAATCAATAGTCAATTCCATTTTGCAGCCAGCATGTGACAGGTACTAGATAGGAGTGGATTGGGTGCATGTAAGGAGCAGGAGCGTGAGTCGGCGCTTGACTGACCCCCTCTCTCCCTCTCTCCCCCTCTCCCTCTCTCCCTCTCCCTCTCTCCCTCTCCCTCTCTCCCTCTCCCTCTCTCCCCCTCTCCCTCTCTCTCTCTCTCTCTCTCTCTTTCAGTGTCTCACTTCCTCGCTTGCCCAAGTACAACCATTCAGAGGTATATAAGCTACAGTAAGGTATATCAATTTATTGAACATGTCAGAATTTATTTTTTATTTTTTTATAATAAGAATTTCAACAAAGAGATGCAAAACAACAACAACAAAAAACGTTCAAGGTACAAAATAAAAACTCATAGTCTCTGTCATGTTCAACAGGGGCAAGAAGAAGCTTAAAACAACTTTTCTGGTCCTACCCCCTTCTAGTCTACATTTTTCTTGAAAATAAAAGATTAGGTCATCGTCATCAGCGTCATGTTCGTGTTGCAAACAAATAATTGTTTTTCTACAAAACATTAAAAAAAAGAATTAACTTTTACAATGACAAGGTATGTCTTGGGTTGTCCATGTTGTAATTGTATTCTGTGTTTTAATCTATTCACAAGATGCATTGCACATTATTCCGTCCTGGCAAAGGGATCCTTCCTCTGTTGCTCTTTCCAAGCCCCCCCCCCCCCCCCCCCCCATAAATGTTACTCGTTTTCCCTTTCCTCAAAGATCTAAGGACAGAGTGTGTCATATGCTGTAGACAGTGAAATAGTCTACTAATATGAACCCACTAAATCGTATTATGCTAAGGAGTGAACACCTGTTTAATTGATGCTGACACAAAACAATTGATACACATATGTATGTGCATATGGCTGCACACTTTGTACAGCATCCATACACATGTGATTATACCCGTGATAAAAGGAAGATGCACCTTCCACACTATCGCTTCTCAGACATATGGTCGCTCCATCTGGGAGTCTTGATGATGTGCAGCTAGCACAGAATATATCTGAGCCTTCAGTGTACTGTAGACTACAATTTCAGAAAGCTGTGTAGATGTATCTACAGTACTTTGGTTCAGACTCGTATACAACTCTCAAATGTACAGACGCCTCAGTAATCCTGGGCCTTTTCCTCTAGCGCCACCAAGTGGTCGACATTTTTTTGTTTTTTGTGAGTATCAAAAGTACTACTCGATGGATTTCTTTGACATTTGGTAGAGATTTTCTTAGTTGCCCACATGGTCATTTTCTCATAGACTTCTATACAATGAGATTACTTTTAGCAATCGGTCACGTCGCCCCCTGCTGGCTATTTAAGAAAATGCAGGATTATGCCGCTTTCTTATGGGACATTTCGTTTCGGCCAATATGAGTATAACAACCACATGTAAAAAAAATTATACTGTTAAATATTTTTATTTGTCAAGAGTTCACATGTACTCATAGATGGAAACAATTAACAAAAAATCTAAGGGCACTTTAGCCGGTTTTATCATAAAAACAACAGAGAAAGTCATTTCAATCAGACCGTATAATGGATTACCAGAATTTCTCACTTCCCTCTCAGGGATTCCGTATAGAGTATTTAACAAAGAAAATGATCTATTATTTTGGGAGATGTAAGATTATAGGTCTGATTTGACAACACTTTAAAACAAATATTTCCAATTATGCGTTTGAGTGGAGTAGTAGGAGGGCATTGTTTCAACTAAAGGAACTTGGCCTCAAATATATATTTTTTCAGATGTGAATCCATGATTATCAAAAGCCGTGATTACAGCAGTTCTGATAGCAGTTATAATGCACTGTATAATAGGAGCTAGATATGAGAGGATATTCCCAGCAGTGACTAATTTGAGGTTAGTCACATCTCTAATGTGAATAAGAATCTGAAAAGGAGACAGCATTGCATTAAGTACAGTACAAGAACCGTAATCAAACCTCGAAAAGCTTCATCAGTTCGATTTGGCTTCAGGGCCCTCAGCTAATTTTACAGCTCACTGAAACGTAGCATGTAATACCCAGTGGATGGAGAGCGCTGCGTTCATTAGTGCTGATTAGAAAAAAAGATCAAGCTAAATATGTCAACGCATGATAACCAGTCAATGTATTTTTAATTAGTGCCTTCTTTTCTTCTCTCCTGTTGATTCCTATTCACAAACCTACCACTGCGTGCATTTAATTCCTCCTCCAGCGCTCTCTTGATTAACAGTTAGCTTCCATTATGTTTCTGAGAGCGCCGTAGTGACCGAGTTGGGATGCAGACGTTAGATTAAAAGTTGAGTGGGTGAGCTCACTGCCTCGCCTCGTGCACCATTTGAAATGAGGCCTCAGCAAATCATTTTACAATTTAATAAGCTAATAAACGTGATATGGCAAGTAGTTCCAAGTGCCCTTGGGGGGTCAAGGCGCGGTTTGCAATCCCATTTAAGAGCTTGTTCTATTACTATGCTGACAAAGGCTTGGGCCGGCTCGCAGAGAGACATGACTGCGCTTTTGAGGCAGCAGATCTGATACTTCAGAGGTCACGCTCAACACAGAGGGGTCACACTGAACCAGACCTATCGCATTTTTCAAGACGGCTGCCTGACTCATATTGTAAGAATTTTGACAGCAGCCATATTCACACCTTTTGGAAAAAATACCAATCAAGTGAAGTTGAACGACCTCCTTATACACACAAAGGCCAAACACCTCACATTTTAAGAGATTGATATTCAATTTCTTCACATTGAGCTATAATAACAGCTTTTTATTTCTCCACCGAAAATCCCACAGGCAATATAATAAAAAATCTTCCATTGAAGAATGAAAACCCGTTTCAACTTTTCAATAACATCTGAAAGAAGAACAATTTGCAGCACTCAAACAGTTGTGGCATACTGAAAGCTCATGCACTTGCAGCATTCTTGCTTTTCAGAATATGTATCGTCACAAGTATGCACTTATTTTAAAATGATTTGGATAAAAGTGTCAGTTAAATGGAATGTTAATAAAGAAAAATGTAACCAAAAGGAACACAGACCTCCAGCTCGGCCAAATGACCCTTCTTGCAATGTGAATAATTGCAACATAAGTTTGATCTGCTCCATAATTTAATGGGTTCTTACTTCAAGGGCCAATGCTACACTAACGTCAAAAATATCACCTAATATTCTCCAGATTTGATCATTTTTTGGAGGATTATTCTACCCTCATCTTTCGATGAAACTCTGATTTTAAACTCCCCTCTTTTCTTCCAATAACCGTGCCCCATGCCATGAGTCATGTGTTTCTTCCTGGAAAAAACTGAAGTTTCACAAATTCAAAACAAGGATGTTGTTGCTGCGGCTGCTTGGCAAACACACGCACACACACACACACACACACACACAGTTTCATCTGCTGCTATCAGGCTGATGAGAGCCTCTTGTCTTTCTGGGTCTGCTGCAGCCGCTGTTTGGTGAGTGGAAAGCCTCCATGATGGCTCTCCTTTAACTTCAATTCAAGTGATTTGCTGCTCCTTTCATTTTGAGACTTGTGCCAGATTTAAAAGGTAAACTTCACAAAACTTGTTTCTGAGTTACAGGGTAGAGTGTTGCATCCTGATCCAACCTATGGACCACTCAACTTATTTACATTGAAAACACTTGTTTATCACATTATGTGGGCCGCTGGGTATTGAACGTGGGCCATTTATGATCCTTTGTAAGTTCCTGCATAGTAATGCCATTGCCAGTACATTTTTAACAAACATATATATTAGATACAGAGGTGGAAAAAGTACTCAGATCTTGCACTTACAAGTTAAAGTCCTGCAATCGAAATGTTACTCAAGTAAAAGTTCAAAAGCATAAGCATCAAAATATGCTTAAAGTACCAAAAGTCAAAGTACTCATTATGCGGAATGGTCCATTTCAGAATAATATATATGATATGTTTTATAATGATTGATCATTAAAGTGTTATCAAAGCTGGTAAAGGTGCAGCTAGTTTGAAAGACGTTGTATACTGCAGGGTAGCTTGTGAATTTACTCCAGGTGTCTGATTTAAGAGTTGATATATTTCACATCATTAATCCAAATATTTAAAGTAAATAAAGGTACAGTATTAAATAAATGTAGTGGAGTAAAAGTACACGATGTACCGCTGAAATGTAGTGGGGTAGAAGTATAAAAAAAAAAACTCAAGTAAAGTACTTGATTAAATCTACTTAGTGACTTTACAACCCTGACTATATATATAGAGCCTCTTCCAATATTTAGGGTTTAAGGAGGAACTCTGAGATAAGACGATCATTTTAAAGTAAAGATAATTGATAACAACTTTTTATTTTTGCTGTTTTCAGCTTTATTTTGATGGAAACAGCCATTCCCTTGGCTTTGTTGTTGTGTCATTCTTCCAAATGGTAACAGTGTGGCTATGAAATAACGCTGTCGAAAGATTTGGAATACATTAATGATCTGGTCGTCCATTAAATAAGAGGATGTGAAACTGATTGCTTTCCTTATTTCTAGCCTTTTGGACTTTTACAACTGCTGACAATGCAGTGACTTTTGAGATAGAAGAAACATTTCTAAGATTTTTTCAAACAACACATGTTCTTTCTTGATCACTTTTTGTATCCCTGACTTATATCATACTACTCTGTGTCAGAAATAATAGCAAAAAGGGGAAATAGTGGCCGGTTAGTCAACGTTCTCTGTATCAAGGATATTGCCAAATCCTGAAAGCGGGCGTTTTGTAACCCCCACAGCAACGGGAAAGGAAACATATGGTGGCCATCGCAAAATGTACCTCAACACATTGAGACATGACTCGCTGGTAGAAAAACATGAATTCAGATACAATGTTTCTCATGGATAAATAAGGAACAAAATGGGCCAGCTCACCTAAAACGCCAGTTTATTTCATACTGTCTCGAATCAAATTGTTACTGCTGACACTCCAAACATAATAACATGTCTCTTCTCTTCCTCTCTTTGTCCTGATTGCTTTTTGTCAGAGACACAGGCAATTATCTATTAGTACTAAGCAGAGTTTCAAAAAGAAAAACAGGCAAAAACTAATCCCATTGTCTTCTAAGAAACAGGGAATTTCCACTTCTCTCACATCCCTTTAACGCAGATTTCAACAAATATTATGGGCTGAGGGAAGGGATCGTACTGTGATTTTGACTGATAGATACAAATGATTAAAGTTATCCCTCCTCGTCTATTGGACATCATATTTCTGCCTGAAGGTTGAGAGCTGTTCTAGACCAGAAATACTTGGAAGCAGTACTAAAGGAAATCAAATAACAAATCATCTCAATTTGTTCTGTTCGCTTTAAAAAAAAAAAATCCAAATTGAACTCTCACATCATCAGTTTGTCAGTTAGAAAAAGTACTTAATAATTAAACACAAGTTTGATCGACTGTCATGAAAGAGGGAGTTATAATGATTAAAAACAGTGTTAGTTCTCTGTTTAAAGATAATACTTAAAATGTTGGAAGTGACATATTTCTCCTGTTATCCTGTCAATTACCTACAACTTATTTTTATAGTCATGTAATCCAATAATTATTTTTTAATTATCGGTTTTTCCATAAAGATTTCAGGAAATAATCAAAATAATTCCTCAAGACCAGGATTGACATCTTTAAGTTGCTTGTTTTGTTTAATAAAGGTCCGAAATCCAATTTTTTTCAATAAAAAATATATTTTTGGCATATTATAAACCACATAAATAGCAGAAATCAGCAATAATTTAGCGTGGTCTTGTTGATAAATCACTGAAACGATTTTTTTGCCAAAACATGTTTTCATGGGTGAAATATATTGTGAAATGTGTTTTGAAATGTCTAAAAACCGCAATTGGGAGTCACATGAGCGACTGTTTACGTGATAAACCGTCTGTGCGTCTGTGACGAGTATGTCTAACTCGTGAAATCTTTGTTTTGACATGGGATATCTTAACACTATTAGAAATGACTAGATATTTATTTTTGCCAATGTGAAATAGTGTTAAATATAAGAAAAAGGTATTTAAAAAAAAAAAAAAAGTTGTCAGCTTACTGTCAAATAAACTAACCGTTTTTTTCTTTCCTCTCACACAGACACAGAAATGCTGTGAAGGCATGTCTGTACCTCGTTGGTGTTGCTTTGTGAGCCGGCAATAAGAGTTCAATTACATTTCATCATTTTGTGGTTGTTTAATGGTGAGTATTTCAAAAACACATTCCTCAAAATTACTGTCATATTCATAACACCTGATCTGGAAAGTTGAGGTCCAAACTAATTATTGAATTTAAGAAGCAGGTTTTGACTTGAAGACATATTATGGTCATTTTCAGGCTCATTATTCATGTATTTTTTTTCTTTCCTGTGAGTCGTTTGCTTTAATGTTCAAACATCTATTTTCTCTCATTTCGCCCTCTGTCTGAAACCAGAGCCCAGTCTGCTCTGATTGGTTAGCTGGCCAGCTCTGTTTTGATTGATCAACCTCCTCTAGTCTATCACGTACAATGTATTTCAGCGCAATAGAAGGGGGAGTGTAACATAGTGTTACGAGAGTAAACAAAGGAGTCCAATGGAGGCGTTTCGGGCAGGGGAGGGAAACTCCCTCTGGAGGGAACACAGGGCTTTGCAGACCTTTCACATGCTCTAAAACCTCAATGACACACTGGGAGGGTAAAACCAAAAAGCAGAATAGGGCTTCTTTAATAGCAGAAGTTGGAGGATCACTCCCAACTGCTTAGTGTAAAAGCTCTCATCTTCTGATCATTGTACGTGTCCATAAAGGCTGGTTACCTTCTAACAACTGGCAATTAAAATATTCCTGCTTGTAATACTTGTATCCCTATAATAGAAAAGTATAAAAGGTGAGATACAGCATTTGATTTATTCGGTCTACATAGAATTTCTATTTAAATTTGCAGCAGCTTGAATGTCACATCCTTTGTGTATGTCAGTGTAGCAGGCATGCACTTCAGGTGTCTCTTCATTATTGTGTTAGGAAGCAGGGGATGCGTTCTCTGGCTGACCATTTATATTGAAATATTTTATATTAAGGAAATCACATCCTTCCTCACATCCCCCCTGCCCCACCAAACATTTGAAGCTGCATGTTGATGATGTCTTTTGAACCGACAGACGTTATCACTCTCTCTACCTTTCCAACGCAATGCACCATGTCCAGTGGCGACTGGTCATTAGGGGCAGCCCCCACCTAGTGTCAGCAGAAAGTATTAAAATAATGATTACAACAAAATGCAAAAAATAAATTAAAATATATATAAAATATATTTTCAATCAATCAATCAATCAATCAATCAATCAATCAATCAATCAATCAATCAATCAATCAATGTTTATTTATATAGTCCAATATCACAAATGTTACATTTGTCTCAGTGGACTTCACAGTTTGTACAGAATATAATATACTTTAAGATCATGTTTAAAAATCTGATTCGTCTGTACATTGCTGTTTTAGTATGTGTTCTTCTAATTAGTGTCTGTGTGTGCGTATTGAGCTGTTTAGAGCCATGTGGGACAAAACCCGATCCTGCCCCTCCCTCTCACTGTCTAAGTGAACGGTGACTATAAAAACTACACTGCGCATGCTCAGAGTATTTTCCTATTTAATGTGTGTGGCAAAAAATAATGACCATGGCATAGGGGCATAGTGCTGCCATCCCCGCCATACGTCATCTCACATAATTCAGAGCTGATTGGCTTTAAGTACGTGTGCCTCGAAAAGTTTGGTGTGTGAAGAGGAGGAGAGAGACGCGTCCTAAAACCAGGAAGTAAGCTGCGCATGGCTTCCCTCCACAAAAAAGCAATCAGATTTCTCCATAGGATTTTAGAAAATAGCTCAAAATAAGATCTCTGGGAAACGTACCTGTTAGATAAATGCACGTTTTGTTCAGCCGGATAATATCCTACTTTTATTGCCAGTCCCTCGCCAGCCATGAACCTCTCTGCAGAAGCTTATATATAGACATCTAAGTTTTTTGTGCCCCACCACTTTTGTACATATACTGTAGAAACGCCACTGACCATGTCACTCCGTAATGAGAATCAATTCAAATGCTGTTTTGAAAAGCCATGAAAGTTTGCAATTTAGGCCTACCTGTAATGCATTTCATTTTGGCTGCCTAACAGGTCTTATCATCATGATATCCATGTGGCTGTCGGTGATTGTCATGCTGGTGGCATTTGTGAATGGAGCGAGAAATGGTGAGCGTTGCTCTCAGAATGAAAAAGCAAATCTAAATGGAAATACCTAACAAAGTGAATTGTTATTACACATTTCCTTCCTTTCGCCTCAGGACGTTCTGTCCAAACTAAATATAAAACTTGGCATTTACGATTAAGATTCTTGTCAACTTGCCACAGCTTAATTAATTTTCCCATTGTTAGAGGATGACGTAGAGCCGTGTGCAAAGGTCCAGACGGACAGCTCCGTGGTGCCTTTGGGGTCGCCCGTCAGAGCCACCTGTGTCATCAGAAAGACCTGCCCTCTCGTCGTTGGACAGGCTTTTCACATAGAGTGGCGACTCGGAGAACCCTTATTCCCCGGCAACCTCTCAGCCAATGAGAGCAGCATCGTGTCGGAGGTTTTTATACCGAGCTTCAATCACACCAGGAGTTTCCTCGCCTGCTGCGTCCGGGCCTCGACTGTTCAAGTGGTCGGAGGAGTGGAGATCAGAGCTGGATGTGAGAGAGATTTCAACTTCTTGTGCATGTTTTTTTCATTGCTATTTAAATCTACATGTATACCAAGCTAGAAACAACCTGGGAATGTCTTAGCTTAACTTAAAACAATAGAAGGTTTCAACATTGAACACTTGAATTAACTTACAAGCTATTTTTGACTATCATTCAAGAGATCTGACACTTTTTAATGGATCTAGACATGTTTTAAGAGGTTTGCAGCAAAGATTGTATCCGAAGATTGATGCATGATATTAAAAAAGATGGACATTTTCATTTAGACTACTTTGAAACTTCCTTTCCCCAAAAAACTTTCCTTTTGATCTAAATCATAAAAAATATCTTTAGTTTTTCATAATGTATTTGACATACAAAAGACATTAATGTCATACAAAAAGCCAATATGCTTTCTAACTCTGATTTAGCGACATGCTTCTGTTTGTCTGCACCACTACTACTTATAATAAAACACTAAGACTCATACATTAATTAAATCAACATAGATTTCAAAATACACAAATAAACATCAGTGTAACTCTTTGTGATCTGCCATAGATCCACCACTAGTCCCACATGCTGTCTTGACATAACTTCTCCCTAAAATCTTCTTGTTTTGTTTCCTCTATAGATCCACCAGAAGCACCGCAGAACACCAGCTGTCAGACGAACCTCACCACCCCCAACACCCTGACCTGCAGTTGGGACCCTGGGCAGCAGGAGACCCACCTGCTCACAAAGTACAGCCTCCACACAGAGATATGGTAATATTCAGGAAAAACATTGCCCCACTTACCAGAAAGCAAACATCATTTTGGTGTCAGGAATGAGGTGTCTGTTCGTTTGCACAACTCCGTTTCTCACATTATGATTTCCTCATTTCAGGGACACAAGTGAGAACTTCACTTACAAGCTGCCTGCAGGAGTCCACCGTTACATTATCCCTCGCACCGGCTTTGGCCTCTTCTCAGATATGAAAATATACGTGAAGGCAGTGAATGAACTCGGAGAAACCACCTCAGAACCCATTATATTAGAGCCAGTCAGTGCAGGTGAGAAACGTTCATGTGACAAACGTTACTTCCAGCAAATGAAAGCACAAGTATGATATTTCCCTGAACAATCACATTTGACACATCCAAATCCAAGTAAATGTAGCAAAGGGATGTCGCTTAATCTGTTTTTAAATCCTAATCAGAATGCTGTGGTAAATCGGTGCTTTGGTATTTTGATTCTTCTCTATCGAGAAGGTTATAGAACATTTAACTGCTATTTTCAAGGCATTTCCGAAATCTTTCTCATCCTGGTACCCTGGGTATTTGTATCCAAGATGCACCATAGATATTGTTAAATATAAAGAAACATGCGATCAACTTGATCAACTTGACAAACTGGGGAGTATGAAACTGTTCTGCACAGATTAGAACATCTTAAAGTATTATGAGGGGAAAGTAAATAAAATCAGAGCTTTTGCTTTGTTGTCCATTTTTCTACAGCTAAGTTTGACCCACCGATTCTGAAGATTCAAGCGGTGCCAAGACGGTACGGCTGCCTGCAGCTGAGCTGGAGCTTATCTCAGCAGCAGGCTTGGATGCATGACTTCCGCCTGAACCTGGAAGTCCGACTTAAGACTGCTGACAGCCGCTACTGGAGTGAACAGCCAGTGAGCACAATCTCTTCCAGTTTCATTATGAACTAAAACTTCACTTTTGAAACAGGAGCTGCTGCATGTTTGCACATTTATCCCATTGTAGATGCTTCCTTTGTTCAGTTCTTATAGAAGTTCCATATATTTATATTATTTCTATTTCTATTCAGAATATCTCTATTTCAATCTTTTTTTTATATTTTTTAAAGTAATTTTTGAAGTATCTTTTATAGTTGTTCCATTTATCGTTTACAATTGAGTTAATCTTACTGACTTTGTTTTATATATACACAAAAGCAAATTCCTTGTATGTTTAAATACATTCTGAATATGGTTATGAAAAGCAACCATACAGTATTACAACCTGCTTTAAATACATAATGTCATATAACTATGTGCTTTTGGACATATGTTAGATCCTGGTAAACCGGGTTAAACAAGCCAAATCTGTGGACCAGTGTCGTCTCCGTCCTGGGACGCAGTATCTGGCCCAGATCAGGGTCCGCTACCAGCAGAGCCCCTGGAGCGAGTGGAGCCGCCGGCAGTCTGGAGTCACCTTGGAGACGGGTAGGGCTCAGATCAATTCAGAGTGACACAATCAGTCATTTCCAATCTGTTGCCTTTTCTTCCATTCCCTGCTCTTTTCAATATATGCTAATGCCTTGTTCTACATCTCCCATTGCTTTGCTCTATAGCGCAGGCTGAATTGATGTATTGAATTCTGCCGCACAGTCTTGTCTGTGAATCCATAAAACCTGTCTTACATGGGAAAGTTTTTTAAAGAGTGAGAAGAGAAGTGCAGGCTTTTTGACGAGCCGCTAAACTGACAGTGCCTCTCTTTCTTTTCAGCTCCCACTGGACGCCTAGACTCGTGGACAAAGGTATCGAGGGATCACCTGCACAAACAACTCAACATACAGTTGTTTTGGAAGGTACACACATCACACTTTACATTTGGCTTGACACCTGTCACAGACTGATGTGTTTTTCTGTTACAGCTCTGGTTTGAGTGTGTGAGGTTCGCCTCTAAAATGCCCTTTCAACTTTGTTTCCTTTCCTCCCAGCCATCAAAACAATTCCGCGCCAACGGCCAGAATGTGTCATACATTGTCTCAGGGAAGAAGCTTCCAGATGCGAATGGAAAGGTGTGCTCTACAAAGGAGAATCACTGTACTTTCCAGCTTCCCGAGAAGGCAAAGAAAGTGTATCTGAGAGCTGTAAATGCAGCAGGAAAATCCCCCCCTACTGAAGTTCGGATTTACCGACCAAAAGGTAATATTAAATACCTTAAACTAGCTTGAATAGGCCCTATTATGCTTTTGGGGGTTTTCATTTCCTGTTGTGTGTTATATAGGTTTTTGTGCATGTGGTCTGCAAAGGCTAAAATCCCAAAGTTTGCTCCAGAGGGAGTTCTCTCCCGCACACCTGCCTGAAGCGCCTCAGTTTGACTTCTTTATTTAAATCTATAACATAGTGACATCACTACATAACACATGCACTTCTCTTGGCTAGTGCTCCTACATATTGTAAGTGATAGGCTAAGGGGACATCTCACAACAGTTAACCAATCACAACAGACCCGGCCAGCTAACCAATCAGAGCAGACTGGGCTCTGGTTTCAGACAGAGGGTGAAAAGAGGTGCTGCAGCATAGGCAGCATGAGAAAAATAAAGACCTTTTACATTGAAGCATGTAAACATGTCACAGTAACGGCAAAAAAATACAAATATGAACCTGAAAATGACCATTATAGGGCCCCTTTAAACTAGCATAGAAATGGTTGAAATAGATACAGTTTAAAAAACCTTTGTGTGTTTTTTTTCTGTAGATCGTGCAGTGGTATCAGGCGTCTCAGTCATTCCCAAGGATGACAGATCTCTACTGGTTCAGTGGAAAAGCCTGGTTTCCTCCACTCTCACTGGCTTTGTGGTGGAATGGAGACCATTGTTAAAAACAGACCTCTCTTTCACCCAATTTGAAATAACCGACAGAAACAAGACAAGCCTTGAAATAACAGGTTTGTTTTTTTGGTATTAGTATGGCAGATTTTAAGATCCATGTCCTTCTTATTTCACTCCGTTTTTATATGGTTTTCCTAATCTTGTCTTCATCCTTCAGCCCGACAATCCGCTCTTATACAGTCTCCTTTTTCATGTTCCAGCACTCTCTGTTGGAGCTTATGGGCACTGATACACTCTAACCTCTTGACTCTCATCAATAGGCAGCTTTGAGCCCTACAAGCCCTATGGGATCTCTGTATATCCCAGGTTTAAGGATGGAATAGGCCTTCCTCAGACTGTTAATGCCTACTTGAGACAAAAGGGTAAGTCACTAAAGAGCTGTGAGAGAGACGAGTTGCCTCAACTTTGTGAGAAAAGAGTTGCTTCATTATTTTAAAAAAAAGAAAAGAAAAATAGATTGTGCAATCCATCGGAATCAGCTGATACATGATGAAAGAATGCCCTCTTGTGGATAGAGATGAATAATTATTGCTGCTGGTCAGACTCAGAATTAGAAGGACTTTATTGTCATTATACTCAGTTTTAACGAAAAATCACAGGCTTCCCTTGATGCAGTTAAAAATATAAACGAATAAATAAAAGCACAGTTGAAAGCAGTAATAAAAACAGCTGTTGCATTAGTCCCATTAAATTGGCACATTTACAAATTCACAAAGGTACCAAACATACAAGTAGACGTTTTTAATCCTTATAGTCGTAATAATAAATCCCCCTGATATTTTTTTTTAAAGCTCCATCCATGGTTCCAAAAATACAAATAAAAAAAAGCTGGCAGTCACATGTCGAGCTCACCTGGGATGAAATACCGTTAGACCAAAGGAACGGGAACATCCAGAGCTACAAAGTCTTCTACTGTGATAAGCAGGGAACCATTAACGGTAGGTAAAAGACCTTCATTTGTTCTGGTCCAAAACATGTTCTTACGTACGTGATGCTATGTGATGTCTGACTCTTCCTTCAGTTGTGGGAGCTGAACCAGGAGAGAGGAGGGTGGTCCTGAAAGGCCTCGACACCGAGTCTGTGTATGAAGCTTTCATGATGGTTAGCACGTCTGGCGGGAGCTCGAACGGATCAACGATTCATTTTAAAATTGAGCCTTTTGGTTAGTTTTATTGTCTGGATGTGGCTTTCAAGAAACATTGAGTATATATTGCCATAGCTCACATTACATTCAGGATGTGTATTTCTCTCCTCTCAGATGCGGTTGCTGTTGTGACGTTTTCGACTGTGTCTGGTGTTGGGATGTCATTGCTGTTTATAATCGTAGTCATGACTTGTTTCTCCAACCAAAAAAGGTGCGATCACATACGCCGTCTTACTCAGTGAAGGTGTGATGTCTGTTTATCTTGTGATATCCTGTTAAACGTTTCTCTTTCTTTTGCAGGCTGAAGCGGCGTTTTTGGCCAACTGTTCCGGATCCGGCTAATAGCAGCATCAAGAGATGGACATCCGAATCAACACAGGTGCTGAAATGCTGCCTGTGCTGCATAACATGGTTTCATGCAATAACTCATTTAGGTTAAAGCTGCAATATTCTATATTTGATACCAACAAAAGATCAATAACTATGTGCGTTGTGAAAGGTATCACACATCAACAATCCCTTTGGCTTCATAGCACAGTTTAGCCATTTCTATATGTGTTGTTTTACCCCCCCAGAACATTTTGGTCTAGTCTAAAACCATGCAGGCAGCGATTTTCAGTAAAAAGGCCACAGTAACACCTCTGTACATTTCCTGCCCAGCTATAAAAGGAAGACAGACTGAAAAGTTAGACAAATATTGCACTCGGCAGCTGGAGACCAAAACAAAGCTAAAAAAAAGACAATATTTGACTTGGATATTCAACTCAGGGGGCCACAAACACAACTTTAAATGAATAATAATGCTGCTCCATATCTGCAGGGTGTGTACATGTGTAAAAAAGTGATTGAAAACATATTTGCCACAAATATATGTAAGCGTAGTGGTTACAGCTTTTTCCCAAGCCCACAAGTGAGAAAAAAACTGCAATGTTTGCTGCTTTAATGAACATATATTCATGATGTACAAGACTAAATACAGGCTGTATTTTCCTTTATTATTGAAAGACATTGAGTGACTTATTTAATATCATTTTGGCAGGATTCCCATCTTGACTGGGACAATGAGGAGACCAACCCGATGTACTTGTCCCACCTGAGCTTCCTGGAGTTCCCTGTGAAACTCAGTAAGGAGGACGATGATGACGCCTGGTTAAGCAACGCAGAGGACACCAGCGACCTGGGAGAATCCATTTGCGGTTCACCCTTCCTCCCTGGCTACACTGGTTCCAACTGCGACTCTGTTCCTTACGCCACTGTGATCTTCTCTGGTCCCTGCGACAGCCCTACATCCAAAGACCCTCATGCGTACCTGCGCTCTGAGTCCACGCAGCCCCTCCTGGAGACTGAAGAATCCTTCACTCCAAAGTGCTACCAGAATATGGCCACTGATGAGCAATGTTTCTTTGGACCGTGCCATGATTGCGTACCTGAAAAAGGTACAGACCCACGGATTCTGTGGGATGACTTTCCTTTTCTACGAGCGTTGGCCTTGAGTGATTCTCAAATTGACTAAAATACTTGATTCTAAGAGTAGCTGCTTTGCAAGATGTTCATGTAGATTTGGGTTTGTGTAATGAGATGATTGTGATAAGTTGATTCTGCAGAGTGCACAGCTGTAAATGCATGCAGGATTTAATGATAAAATCACTTTAAGATTGAATGATTTTGATGTCCATACTTTCTCTGTACCACATTTCGTGAGAAATCAATATTGTAAAGAATTTTTGTGTTTTGTATATGTTCTGATAAATGGGATTTTGACTGATCTTTTTTCTCCTTTAAATATTCAAGGCTTTATTGTCATGTGCACAGTAGCTACAGTGTAGATATGGCAATGAAAAACAGGTCAGCTCCTCCAACAGTGCAACATGAATATGTGACATAACACGTTTTAAAACAGATAAAATAGTGCAAGATAAAAAAAATTGAGATGTGCAAGTAAATACAAATAAAATTGAAATAGTGCAAGTCTATATACAAGCAAATGGAATATGATATATCAGATACATAATTAGCTAAATGCAAACAGATGAATGTTTATGGATGTTCTTTAAAAAGTTCAGATGTTTAATATTCTTATGGCCTGTACAATATTGATACAAATTGATTACATGAAAATTGCTTTTATGTTCGTTGTTTGGAGTTATTCTACGGCTTTTACTCATTGGGAAGATCACACTGTTGAGATGTCATATCTGCCTGTTTTACACACGTTGACCAACAGGGGGGTTTGTGTTCAAATGAAGCCTCATGAGATGAATTATTTTGCTTCAAAGCTTCAAAGCTTCATAATCATAAGGCTTAATTTCGCCATCACATGTATACTGCTATGAGTTGTAGTTTTGCATTAAAAGCACATTCCACCCAACCTAAAAGCCACCACAACAACGTATTAAGCCACTCACAAGAACCTTCACAAAATAATTAAAAACAATGATTTAGTGATTAGCAAACTATTTTTAATTATAAAATAAAGCAGTAGAGGAAAAGAGACTCCCAAGCTCGTTTAACCTTTATTTTTCAAGACAAAAAACCGACATCACTCCTCTTTCATTGTTCCTATCGATGTGCTCTGTGATTACTTGCGCAGCCACTCAAAAACGTGCCTCATCCTCACTCAGCTTGTTTGGTCTAGACAAAATGGCGAGCCTCATATAGGGGTCGAGTGTGATCTCCTGCCACATTTAAATCCTTTTTTTGTGAGTTTAAAACCCACTTTGTGACCTATTCTGACCACCATGTTAGCTAACATTGCTCTGCGAACCGTCCTGAAGTCTTCAGTCGGTGTTTTCCGAGGGAGCGGCTGCTCTGCATTGACAGCAGCACCGAGACTCACAGGCGGTGAGTTGTATTTATGTATTAGTTTATACCCCTCAATTATTATAAAACATGTACACCCTATAACACAAAACCATGTACACTTTACGCAGGTGTTGTAGCCCATGATGGAAATGAGAGGGGAGAAGACAATCTCTAAATAAAGTTCACTGTAGGCGACAGGAACTATGATGAGACAATGATAGACAATGATTTACATATAACAAGAAGAAGCTGGCTAATGCATTTATATTAAACCTGGCTGTTGTAGTTGCTAAATATTGTTACATTATTAACTACATATGGACCCACTCCTGCAGAAGTGTGTGCAGATGTGTTGCTTCATCACTAAGTGTGAATTAATCTGCTCGATCTGATGTATTATCTGGTTTATCGAGACCATACAAAGAGCTTTTCTCACACTACTTTCAGTCCAGGTTGTAGGCCTTTATACACACCAAGCCTCCATAAACAGACCCACCTGAGAACAAGTTGGTATCTTCTTACAGAACATTTCTCCACAACAGGGAAATCATGAATCATATGTTGATAAATATACATACATACATACATACATACATACTAGGGCTGTGCGATTATCGCAAAAAAATCATAATCACGATTATTTTGGTCAATAATTGATATCACGATTATTAAAAACAATTATCCATTTACTTTGAAAACATCAATTTATTGAAATGAAATTTGAACAGTATGTTTAAATAAAAATAATAATCGTTTTATTTCGATTACGTTGTTTTCGTAATCGTTGCAAGCCAAAATCGTAATCGAGATTAAAATACGATTAATTGCACAGCCCTCATACATACACACACACATGGCCGTACCCACCATTAATTTTTTTCGAGCTGTGTATTTAACAAAACTTGTGAAATAATTGCACTAAACGGGGTATTTTGTAGTACTTCCATTTACTGCCGATGGGTGCGCTGCATAACTACGTAGCCTCGATTAAAGCAAACAACATACATCAACAAACTACCGCAGCCCGGACTTGAACCGGAGCAGCAGCGGAGGAGTGAGGAGGTATCTAGAGATCTGAGTCCAGCGGGCTGCTTGTGCTTCTGTTCTCCAGGGAGGAGAGCTCCAGAGGCTAAACTTTGGTTTAAATTGCGTGAATAAACTAGCTAGAGAGCTAAAGTTAATTACATTCATCCAATGTCAGAAGGATTACCTTTTAACAAACGTTGTAATGCTTTTCTTTCATTTCAATTGGAGTAAAACAATGGAGATATAACATTGTATTGTTTTCTTTTTACACTGACTCAGATATAATGAAAAGACTTCGTCAGTCGAAGCTCAGCTTTGGTAAGGAAGAGACAGGACAGGCAGAGAGAAAGAGAAAGTGATGGAAGTCAGGAGGAACTGCAGGTACAGTCACACAAAAGAATGTAGGCTTAATAACCTCATCTATCTATCCATAACTTGGTCTTCATTTACAATATAGACAATAGGCATAATTTTTAAACAACATACATCTATTGCAGTTATGATGTCATAATAACATACAATTGTATAAAACACAATTTGCTTACTACTTTGTTCTCTTTTGAGAATCAAACAAAACAGATTTAAATTAAAAAAGGTAATGCAAACAAACAAGTGAAAAAAACTAAATGGCTGAATTGCTTTTAATTCACTGGCAGGAGCGACAAGCAGCCAGAGCAAAAAGTGAACAACGAGGGAGAGATTGAACAAAGAGAAAGAGTAGAGGACAGGAAGAAGACAGAGAGACTAAGGAAGATGGAAGAGAGGCTGCAGGTTATGGAAAGGAGAGAGACATGGAAAATGAATGTTGACAATGTTTTGTAATCATTTTAGCTCGGTGGTTTGAAATCAATATATTATCCAATTTGTGAGCCCCCACAGGACTTAAAAAGCACCTAACTAGATCATTACAATCTCAAGAATCTCGGGGGGTATCCCCCGAACCCCCCTAGCATGTTTGGACCTCGGTATTTAGGAAATCCTGGATACGGCCCTACACACACACACACACACACACACACACACACACACACACACACACACACACACACACACACATACACATACACACACACACACACACACACACACACACACACACATACACACACACACCCATAGATAATACAATTAATAAACATTTGGTTTACAGTTGCTTGTTTGTGGAGAGTGAAACAATTAATATATATAATATGTAATGTAATATATCTTGGCCAGGTAACTCTTGAAAAATATATTTTAATCTCAATGAGACTTTTTACCTGGTTAAATAAAGGATATATATAAAAAAGTACACTAATGTCTGACGTAAATGTAACACAATTTATAATATAAGATTTAAAAAGTAGCTGGCCTTGCAAATTTATTTTTGTCCTAATTTAAATCATTCAAACTGCCAGTACATATTGTCAGTAGAGCACTGAGAACAGGATAGTTGGTGTTAATTTTGCCTGTATTTCTGCAGTGATGATCACCAGTGTTTTGAGGAAATGACATCATTAGTGATGATATTGATAATGAAACCAACCTTCCTCTTACCATCTGATATGTGTGATTGAACAGATTATTGCGGTTGTGCTCTTCAAATCGTGCGCTTTCAACTTGTTTATCAGTGGCATCATCGTTCTGTGGCCTCACTCACTCTCACGCAACAGAATACAAATGTTTCACATCAACAAACGGAGAAAGTATTAATAATAAATGGCATTCTGAAAAATGAAATACTAATTTAGCAGACGGTTTTGATAAGAGAATCACTCAGGTCCTACCGCTTCAATAAATAGATATACCTGCAATAATTTTAAATAGATTATGGCCTTGGTTTCTTTCGGTATTTCGGAGGTGGAACATCTTTTGCGTTATGTGTTTTGTGTGGGCAAGATATTTGTTGTTAGATGTCTACACATACAAACTAATTGTGAAGGTCAAGACATGCGTGGTTGTTGAAACTGACACAGATGTGATGATTCAGTATTATAAGAACTTAATCATTATGTGAAGTTTGATCACAGTTCATTCATATTAATGGCCACCACTGATCCTCTGCTGAGCCACTTTGTTGAGTATCTAACAAATGTTTTCATTTGTCTTCCAATACAATATCACATTTCCAGTTTTGTTATTGATCCACTTCTTCAGGCACCATCTGTTGGTCTCACATTTCCTTTGATCCCTTTATCTAAGTTGTTTTACTTTTGGTGTTTTTACCACACATTTGTAATTATTTTTCTCTCTCCTCTCGCAGGTTGCTTTGCTATTCCGCCACCAGTGAGACATTATGCTCGTGTTGCAAAGAAAAAGAAGGCCGGTAGGAAGCTGCGTTTTCAACACACCATGATTTGTCATTTTAAAATGGTCGCTCTCTTTTCATCCGAACATTTTGTTTTCCTTTAGGCCCTGAGAGCCAGCTCAGTGATCTTCCTCCAACAATGCTGAAGAGTGGCTATGCAGCCGTTCCCCTCTCGCAAACGTAAACAAACATTTATGCAGTACCTTGAATTAAATCAGTAAAGAATAATAAAATGTATATTCAAAATTCACAAAAAATCTACATTCTTGTATTTATTCTAATAAAAGTGTTTTTTTCAATCAACAGGACTGATGATCTTGTCAAAAGACTTCTGTCATTGGAGATGGGGTGCCATGTAAGTTCTAATGGCCCCAAAAATGGCATCATCATGTTTCACTCTGCTTTCTTGTTTTTCCGTTGATATCAACAATATCAATTACTTTGATATTATGTGTTCATGTCTTTTAGAGTGACAAGCTCCAGCTGAAAAAGGAACAGCTGATTGCTAAAGTCCAGAGGGATGAGAATGACTACACCTCAGTGGAAGTCCGGGGTGAGTTTCTCCAATGCTGTTCATAGTGTGTTCGCTGAAAAACAGGCGAAGGGTGTAGAGCTTTTAACTGTATTTGTGACCCGCTCTATCGAAATCAGTCAGAAGTCGCAACGGCTCATTTCAAAATAAACGTGGATTTGCGTAAAAAAATATTTTTCCGGGGTTCGGGTGCTTTGTTTGATTTTAAACAAACAAAGTCTTGGCTTTCAGAATATGAAACTTTTATTTCCAAAATCACACCATAAATACATTTTTGAAGCGTGTAAAGGGAAGATGACAGCTCTCACACTGCCGCCCCCCCCTCCCTCCGGCTGACATTATCAATGTAAGCGTAGAGTAATCATAAATCAGGGTGTCCGCGGGGTCTTAAAAAGTATTAAAAGTTGATAAATCAATTTAGCGAAAATTAAGGCTATTAAAAAGTATTAAACGGCATTTTCCAAGGTATTAAGAAGGTCCACAGCAACGACAACATTAAACACCCTTTAATTTACTGAAACGACATGTCGGGAAACCCCCCAAAGCGGCCCCATGCATAGCGCGCCGTAAAATGCTGCTTATTATTTTAAGTTTCGTTGCCTTGCTCCGCTCTGTGGGGGGGGGGGGGAAGGAAGAAAGAAAGAGACTAAACGACTACGGTAACGGGTCCCAAGGTGGGTAGACCGGCATACGCAACTCTCTGGGGGTCCAACGGCTCCGTGTGTAAGCCCTAACGATGAAATAGCCCGCCTCCCTCTCCCCGCGTCTCCTGCTGCTGCTGGGCTGTCAGAAGAGGGGGAGGAAAAGAGAGGCAGGCACCGTTTATTAAATATTATTATATTATTATACAGAGAACAGAGTCGTTATCAATTTGTTTTAAAGCTCAATAAATAACAAAGAAGACCTCTGACCGGCACTTTCCTAATTTTGTACGGAAGATTTAAACTTTAAAGGACCTGTTGACCGGCGGAACATTTTTTTTACGGAAACTCAGCCGCACGGTCCCCTCGTTCCTTGGAAGAGGCGGAGAGATGGGTGTTTTTGATCTGCTGTGGACTACCGGAGAGATATACAGCAGGAGAACACGCCGTCCACCGCGGAGAATAAACAGAAGGGCAACCATGCTCCGGGGTCTTCTTCGCTGCTTTTGGTGTATTTCGGGCGGCAGCAGCGCCACTTACAGGCCTGGCATATATACTACATCGTTTCCAGCATTTCCAGCGGTCTAGTGTGAACGGACACGTTAATGAATCGAATGCGTGTGAACGGAAGCCTTTTTTGCGCTTGCGTATGAGTTTTACCGTATGCGTCCTCGTGGGGCCGGGGTCTAAGCCAAACTATCCGGTCACAGAGATCTGCTATTTTAAAGTAAAGTCAACACATATCGACCCTAAATATAGTCTATATTAAGAACGAGAAAAGTCATAACATATATATCCTTTTTTGTAAACATATGACAAATGTGTGAGGGTGATGACGTCAGAGCATCGTCCTATGTGCAAGGGCTTAGCCCCGGACAGCCCCAGCCCAATTTAACCCCTGGGTATTTGTGAGGGAGCTCCTATATGGCATTACCCCGCTGAAGCTCACCAAAGTTTAACATATTTCATAGTTCAAAGTTTTGTCAATTGTTTTGTTTATTGGTCAAATACTGGTTTCTAATGGTTTCTGAGGAGTTTTACTGGAATGAAAGAGCACAGAGTACAGAAGCAACAAAGCAGCATACTGCATTAAACCTGACCTTCACAGAGAGGTTGAAGTTCATGTGGAGAGAAGGCTTCAGTAGTCTGTCTGCACTCTGTTTAGTTTTGCTATCTTACAATCAATATAGTAAATGTGAAGTAAAGTGTGTTGCCAATGTAACCGGTTAGAACTCAAAGTTGCGATGAGGTCTTAAAATGTATGGAAAGGGTCTTAAAAAAGGTCTTAAAAGGTATTAAATTTGACCTCAGGATTCCTGCATATACCCTGTAAATAACACGGCAGGGTCCGTTACAGTTTGTCTGATTTCAATCAAACAAAGTCTTGGCTTTCAGAATATTAAACTTGTTTCGGCAAATTCAGATGATAAATACAACTTTGAAGCTTGTAACGGCATAATTACAGGCGGAGAACGGAGTAACTTAACGTCACAGCAGGCATAACAACAGCCGGTGTTTCTCGTGAGGGTTTTCCCCGGGAAACAAACACAATACACACACACACACACACACACACACACACACACACACACACACACACAAGCTTCCCCCAGACTAGTAATCCAAACGAATATATCTTCCCTCCGTAGTATTTTGATCATTTGCTAATAACCAATCAGATCGATGGATTCCAGAGAAGAGGAAACTTTAAAGGCCTTTTTCTCAAAATGATGACTCGGTAACAGTCATTATATAATGTGACATATTTTGCTTAATATTTTGAGTACAAAAACAATCCTGATATCATTAGAAAGCTAGGAAATCTCTTCTTTCCAGCAGTGTATACAACTCAAAATGTGTCTTCCGGTCAATGCGACTGATTTGGAAGGAGCAGGTCACATATTGATTCAGTCTCCCTTTCTATGTCTTTTCCCTCAGTGGCTATTTTGACTGCCAAAATCCGAAACTTCCAGGAGCATTTGCAAAAACACAACAAGGTGAGTAACATCAGCATCATTTAACATTCTTTATTCCTCCCTCGCTCGCACGCTAAACAGGAAAGGCTTGTTCTTAGGTGACGTACGATATCTTACGTTGGTTTCACCACAAAAGCTTCTGTTAATATGTCTCCCCATTTCCTTTGGTGTGAGGTGTGGGGGAGTACACAGGATATCCTGTTGCACACAAATGAGGACATGCCTAGTACAGCCATGGTTGGAAATTTCCATGTTACATCATACGTAAAACATTGGTTAAATGTACACAAAGATGAAATAGAGTTTTAGTTGAACGGTATCTCAGTTTCATCTGGAATTAAGTACTACCTGAAATTCTACCAAGCCCAATGTTCTATGTGTTATTTGATTCAAGGACAAATCTAACAAGAGGCGGATGCTCATGGATATTGATCGGAGGAAAAAGCTATTGAAAAACCTGAGGTTGGTTAACTACGATGCTTTTGAGAAGGTGTGCGAGCAGCTGGGCATCACCTACAGTTTCCCCCCCGAGTACTACAGGAGGGTCACTCACCGCTGGCTGGCTAAGAAGGCCCTCTGCATTAAGGTATCAAACAAATCCGCATTATTCTGTTATTGTCTATATTTTATATTCATGATCAAAGAAAATGTGTATTTGTAAGTGTATAATTATGGTCTCTATTGGAGTAAATATCTAAAGACACTAAACTAAACTTATATTCCACACTTGTGTAATAACTGTGCATCTTGTCTCTGAGAGCATCGCTCAAGCTTTCCGTGTCAAACTGACTCACACGTTGAAGGTGTTGTTTCCACTGACACTTCGTCATGTTTCTTCACAGGTCTTCCAGGAAGTGCAGAAGCAGAAAGCGAAGCAGAGGCTGATGATGCAGAGTTTAGCCCCCACAGACCCCAAGGCAGCCAAGACTGCATCTGTTTAAACCCCATCAACAAAAATGTTCTGTATAATACAAATGATTCTAAATGCTTGTTAACCAACAAAGTTACATTAACACCATCTGATGTAAAGCATTTGGATTGGAAGTCCTTTTTCATGTATCACTGTCATACAATATGTTTTCCTTTAATTGCTTTCATGTTGATGTCAGAATACAATGGAAATAAAATGTCTCAGAAATGTGTATTTAAAAATGGTGTTTATACTAAAATATGACTATCAATTAGATGTGGTTTAGATTAAATATATTTAGCTGCACAAAAGAAATGAGCCCGCACTTCTGACATAAATGAAGGGGAGTCAAATAACCACCAAATAACCCATAATATTAAATTGTACAGTTATTGTTTCTAAAACAGTAGAAATATACATTCAAGAGCTGTAATAAGCTCTGGTTTGACAGTTTCCAACCTATCAGCACTGGTGATTTAACACTAAGGCACATAGGCATCATAGTAGTCATAATATTTCAAGGCACAATAATTTAAAAAAGAAAAACCAATAGGTATAAAACCATGTGCAACACTTTGAAGTCTATCCAGCCAAACACCACATCTCTGAACGTTGTGCTGCTCTCTGGGCTGAACATTTCCACTAACTAACCCCTTACCCTTTTGCATGTCTGGCCATGATGTCAGAACTTGTATTCTTCTATCAGCTCTTAAAAGCAAAACTATCTGTGTTTCATCGTTCATCAAACAAATAATCCCTTAGATATGTCTCCAAGAAGTCATTGCAGAATTTTAAATAAAAACTGTCAATATTAATATTTTTCACCGTGAAGTACCGTTTGTCTTTATGACAATATGCCCTTTAGTAACTTGTGATTTGCCCTTTTTAAACACTGATTGAGGTCAAGTGTTAGAAGATGAAATATCTAGAAATAATATAACTACAAAAATAGTTTATCCACTCCATAAATGGCACACTCAATAAGTCCTTTGAGAATGTTGTCTTACGTTTTTATTGAGTACAAGATGTATTGAAGTGTCTCTTGTTTCGTCCAAACACCAAACGTATCCTGTGGTTATGTGATCAAGTACAACATGACCTTAAACTATGGTCTGAGTAATTAATCACATAGACATTCAATTTCACTTCCAATGTGGTGGAAAACATTTTTAATTTCAGAGATGGCATCACTACCTGATGACTGCGCTGTATGGATGTTCCATTGTCTCTTTAAGTCAAATGATGTTACATCTACGTCTTGGAATACTAACAAGAGCAGCTCTGTGAGCATATAACAGAGACCTCCATATTAACATTTTGATTGATTCCCTTATAGGGTTTGAGTCAATCTGAAAGCACGTTTTTTTTTAGCTTAACATAGTTTTGTACTTGTTCACATCCTGTGAAACTCAGTAGTGACACAGTGCGTAGATTAAACCTCAAGTCGTATGACAGACAACGCAGACGTGATGCATTTGTGGTTGTTATATGATGGCGTGAAATTCTGATAACTGCATGAATTCTCTAAACTGAGGTGATCTAATGTGAGATTTGGAAAGTATTTCATTAGAAGCCTTCACTCCCTAAAAGATACCTGTTCCAGTGATCTGTATATATCTGTGAGTGTACAGACCATCAGCCTCAAAGCAAAGCTGCAGTTCTAATAGTCTTAGTTTGTCTGCAGATCTTTGTCATCCTCAGAAACAGCCGTTTGATTTGACATACCAGCATTTCGCAGCTCGAGCTCGTCACGGCTTCCTGTGTGCGGTGTGCAGCTTGTCAGCCTGATCAGACTGAGAGCACACCGACCGAATCTTCTGGTAAGTGACAGCTTTTCTCCTCTCGCAGGAGATTATTAACTTAAGAATTCACTATTAAGATGAATTTGTTAATAAAACATATTTCAATATCTTTTAAATGTTTTACTTTGGTGCAATCATGTTAAACTCATGCTGACGGCACTGAAACAAGATAACTTATGAACTGTTCTTAAAGTAACACATTTATTTTCACAGCCGTTTGTATGTTATAGTTAGTTACTGTTATGAGAATATTTGTATTTCACACTTAAAGCCATCATCTTTCAATTAATAAGTGTGAAAATGGCAAAAAGCCAACAATATTAAGTCTCATTCGGTGTTAGGAAATAACTCCATTAAATGTTGTTGATACATAATATGCGTTGCATGGAAATCATGAATTCTGATTAAGCCGTTGAGTGTGAATAATGCATGAACTCTTTCTTCAGTTATGCTCCAACGAAGAGCTTAAGAATATATTTACTCATAGCTCTGAATTATTCCTTTCAACATGAGATTTCCTTTACTGAAAAGGCATGGCATTGCAGTACTATATATGTAAAAAAAGTATAGAAGCAGTTGTAGATTTACATGGAAAGTGTTATTAAGGTACATTCTCCCATAGCTTTTCATCCTACAACACAAACGATTATGCTATCCAGTGCTAACTGTTTCACTCAACTTTTAGATTGCTTTATTGGAAACAACAAGCAGATCCAGTAATCCAACATGTCAAGCCCAGTGGTCACCCAACCGGCTGCAGGCAGCTACGGAACGAACGTCCAAACGGGGGAGTGGAGCACCGGCCTCTGCTCCTGCTTCAGCGACTTGTTAGTCTGTGAGTACCACTTAAGAAATCTGACATTATACATTTTTCTTTATACACTAAAGGCACACTTTCATGTTTTTTCTTTTGAAAAACTCACACTGAAATACCCATCTTTGTGCAGGTGCTATTGGTTGCTGCTGTCCAATTGCCTTGAGCTGCTACACTGCTCATAAGTATGGAGAAAACTGCTGTTTGGGTTGTCTGCCAGGAGGCTCAACCGCCATGAGGACTCACATGAGACTCACTTATGGCATACAGGTCAGTTACTTATATTATTAAATTATAAACTCAAATAACAGCCTTGTATTTTCGGTGGTGCTGTAAGAAGACTGCATTTCAATAGCTCTGATGAAAGACAGAGATTGCATTAACTTAGGAAATGTTAGGTGTTTCCTTCAATTGAGAAAAGTGAACAGTGGTGCATTTCCTCGCAGTGGGTTTTGGTTCCGTGTTGTGATTTTGCTGCAATCTTCTCACCACAGGGAACAATAATCAACGATGCCTTGATGACCTTTTGCTGCGGAACCTTTGAGGTTTGCAGGATGGCGCGTGAAATCCGCATCAGGAATGGAGAAGTGTAATCTCGAGAAGACGTCAAAACGATTCTGGTCCACTAAACAGTATTTTCTGCTGATTAATGATGTTCAGCTATTGTGAAAGTAACGTCTTGTAATTGCCGTAGCGAGCCTGGCTTTTTCATGCAGTCAACAAAGATTGAGCTAATGAATTATGCTAATCTGTGTATTAAATGTCATTTTCTAGCCTTATGTGCCTGTCTAACTGTGTAACTAATTGCCTGTATACTGATCTGCATTGCTGTAAATAAACTGCGTTATTCAATCACTCACAACATGAGTCATTACATTCAAGCATTGTTTGATTTAAAAAATGGATTGTCTTGTTTTCGATGAAGACAAACCCTTCCTTAACCATTGTTTTTGTAACATTTGTGGATTTTGACCATACAGTCAACATTGTGACACTGAAATATGGTGTACTTGTTGTGATTATTGCACAGGGTTATTTCCTTCCTCTTTTCCTCATTACAAAATCACTGGCTTCATTTGGTGAAAGTTGTAAGTATTTCATAAGCTCAAAATCCACTAAATATTCAATATTTCTTTAACCTTTGTGTTGTGTTCGAAAGCTGTTACCGTTCATGGTGTTCGCGGGTCAATTTTGACCCATAATATATTCAGTCCAAAACACAACCAATAAATGACTATCATCCAATATTGTTTTAACTACATCATAACTAACTTACTATGCATTCATAGCCGTACAATCCTGTTGTAATTTTATTCTATGGCCCCTAAACACAGTACACCACATATTGTACATGTGTGTGTGTTCAGGTTCAAGTGTTAGTGTACATATTCTTTGAGAAAGGTGGAGTTCCCGTGGGGGGAGGGGTTCAGAGGGAGGGGAGACCAGGGGCCTCATTTATAAAAGGATATACGCTCAAAAAATGGCGTACGGCAGTTTCTACGCAATGTTTGCGATTTATAAAATACTAACTTCACGGGAAAATGTGCGGTCCTCCACGCAAACTCTAACCAATGCAACGCACTAAGCACAAAAACGGGAGAGACGAGAAACTGTGACACCGTTGGCAGAAGGAAGAATGGAGAGAAATATGTGGAAGTAATACCATAAATAAAATGTTACCTCTCATTTATCATATATGAAGAATTCATTTTCAAACATTGATTAAAGCCAATCTTAAAATGATTTAACAAACGCCTGTTTGAGACTCCTCAGTGCACACAAAAACATAAAGAGAAATAAATAAATACGGATGTTATTTAAAACCACCTCGAATATGTTGTGTTAATGTTTTGAAATGGTTTCTCATAAATGATGCGGTAAGCAGGAGGACAGAATTACGTCTAAACTGACGCCGTTTTGCATTTCTTTAGGTTGTAGATACGAGCATGGTTTTATATATTGTAACGTTCACAGATGGAGTCGGAAACCGGCTGCAAGTTATTAGGCTTTAATAACTCTTATTAGCTTAGAGGAATACAGGTACAGGTACAGGTACACGTACAGCTTGGGGTTTCCACCTTACACACTATAACTCCCACACACACACCTATATATACCAGTGTCTACGTCACAACCTCCCCGCCCTCCCCCGTCCGCTCCCCCAACCACAGGCCCGCACCTAGACCAGCATCCTGTGCGGCTCTGTGATTGTCCAAGAGACGGGGGATGCGTTAGTGACACCCTCAGCCTCCTATACAGGGTTGCTACACTACCCCCCACTACAAAGTTCCTCGCCCCCGAGGAACAAATAACACTCAGCACAAACACTATAACTACACCACTGAACTGTGACTAGGAAGGTCTGGGTGGACTACCATCCCTTCCAGTGAGACCAGGGCGCATTCTTGCCCTCTACCATAAACAAGGGGTCTCACTAAAAAACGTACTAACACACAAAGGGCAGTGGGGGCCTGGGGTGGCCCTGTTGCTCCTCTCGCCGGAGGACCTGAGTAAGGATGTCGAAGGGTCAGCTGTGGGGTTTCCCTGTGGGGAAGCGACTCCTCTGTACGGAGCCAACCTGTCTCTGTGGAGAACCACTTTTCTCCCCTTGGGTGGCAGCTGCACCCTGTAGACCACTTCCCCCACTCTCTCCAGTACTCTGCAAGGACCCACCTACTGGCTGTCCAGTCTTGGTCACCGACCTTTCATGCGTTGGGGGCTGTAGACCCACACCAGCTCCCCAGCCCGGAAATGCTGCCCTCTTGTCCGGGTGTCATAGTTCCGCTTCTGTCTCACCCCAGCGCTTTTCTGCTAATCGCGGCGGACAAAGGCGTGCGCGTACTCGGGCCCTGGAGGCGTGTCCAGGGAGTCTGGTGGCTGACCAAACGCCAAAACCGCCGGGGTGCGAAGTGCTCTCCCAAACATGAGGAGGGCCGTAGAATAGGCTGAGGACTCCTGTACTGCCGAGCGACATGCCATGAGCACCAGGGGCAGATGCTCGTCCCAGTCGCGCCGATGCTGAGATGTGAGGATGGCCAGCTGTTGTCCCATGGTGCGATGTAATCTCTCCACTAGTCCGTCGCTCTGAGGTCGCAAAGGGGAGGTGCGTGTTTTGTGCATGCCCAGTTGTGTGCACATGGAGGCAAACACCCGGGACTCGAAATTTCTCCCCTGGTCACTGTGCAGGGTCTCCGGTTCTCCAATCCAGCTGAACATGCCGGCCACCAAGGCATCTGTGACTGTCTCTGCTTCTTGATCAGGGAGGGCATACGCCTCTGGCCATTTTGTGAAATAGTCTATGGCCGTGAGCATGTAGCGATTACCCCGGTTTGACAAAGGTAGAGGACCCACCACGTCCACCGCTACTCTCTCCATCGGGACCCCCACGGGAAACTGTTGTAGTGGAGCATGGGAACGACCAGGGGGGCCCTTCCGAGCCATACACGGGTCACAGCGACGACAGAAGTCCTCGACATCCCTCCTACACTGCCCCCAGTAGCAGTCCTGACGAAGGCGCCGGAGCGTCTTGGTGCGGTTCCATGCATGGCCTTGAGTACGGCCTCTTGTAGACCCCTCGGGACCACCACTTGCCACCTCTTCTCCCCCGTTGCTGGTTCCTTCCACGCCCGCTGTAGTACACCCTGACACAAGCGTAGAGCCTCAAACTGAGACCACAGTCCCTTGGTCGCTTTAGAGAGCACGGCCACTTCGTCCCACGGTGGCCGCTGCTGCGACTCGACCCACTGCAGTACAGGCTTTAGCACGTCGTCCAGCTCCTGCTGTTGCTTCCACTCTGCCCCGTCCACTGTCCGGAGCTCCTGGCAGACAACCTCTTCCACTGGCCTCGTGGCTGCACAGGCGACACCCTCCTCCAGCAGTTCCTTTTCCCGAGTCTCTCTCCTCTCGCAGTAGTGGCAACCCCCGGCGGCACACGCGCGGCGGGAGAGAGCATCCGCATTAGTGTGGCGCACCCCCGCCCGGTGCTCCACCCTGAAGTCGAACGCTTGGAGATCTTCTATCCACCTGGCGACCTGCCCTTCGGGCTCTTTGAACGTCATGAGCCACTGTAATGCCGAGTGATCCATCCTCACTGTGAACGCCTGACCACACAGGTAATATTTAAAGTGCCTGATGGACACTACCACTGCCAACAGCTCCCTGCGAGTGACACAGTAGCGTCGCTCTGCTTTGTTGAACGCCCGGCTGAAGTATGCAACCACCCGCTCCCCCTCTGGCGTAGTCTGAGAGAGCACTCCACCTACCCCCACCCCGCTGGCGTCGGTGTCCAGGGTGAACGGCAGACGGGGGTTGGCTGGGACGAGAACCGGGGACTCACTCAAGGCCCGCCGCAGGCTGTCAAACGCTGTTTGACATGAAATGACACTTATCTGGATGTAGCTTCAAACCAGCGGCTCTGATCCTTTCCAGCACCACTCGCAGAGATCCCAGAGCCACCTTAAACGAGCTGCCATGCGCCAGGATGTCGTCCAGGTAAACCACACACTGCTGGCGGGGAATCTCCGACAGCACCCTGTCCATCTACCGCTCAAACGTGGCCGGGGCATTACAAAGCCCAAAACTGAGGACCTTGAACTGCCAAAGTCCCCGGCCGGTACAGAAAGCCGTTTTTGGCCTAACCTCTGGGGCCAGAAGAACTTGGTAATACCCACTGCGGAGGTCCAAGGCAGAGAACCACGACGACCCGGCGACCAGGTCCAGGGACTCATCGATGCGGGGCAGGGGGTATGAATCCTTCTTAGTGACCCCATTCACCGGTCTGTAGTCTGGGCACAGCCGCCAGCCACCGGTCTTCTTCGGGACCATGACTACCGGAACGGCCCACGGGCTGTCGGAAGGCTCGATGATGTCTGCCTGCAGCATGCTCTGCACTGCCTCGTCGCAAGCCTGCTGACGAGCTAGGGGAAGTCGGCGCGGGCGACACTTGATGGGATGCGTGACCCCCGTATCAATCTCGTGTTCCACCAGATGCGTTCGGCCCACCTCCTCCTCCTTCATGGTGAATCTGCCCTGGAACTCTAGCAGCAGCTGCCACAACTGCTCTTGCTGCTCTGGATTTAGGCCGCCACAGTTCTTCCGCCACACCTCCAATACTGCCGACTGAGCCTCTTCCACCCCAGTCCGGGGTAACTGAGGGGGGGCCGTGATCGGTTGGCACAGTCTGGGGGTGACCAGTGCAGCATTGTCCTGAGTGGGCGTCACCATGGATAAGGGAACGGAGGAAGGATTTTCTTCCGTTCCTAGAGTACTCACAGTGGGTGTAAAGGGTCTCCCCGCAGGTTCAGCCGGGACGTGGATACGGGTCATAGTGATCACCGGCCCCCCATGGAAACTCACTGTACCAGCTAGAAAATCCAGGTGGCAGCCAGACGCCCTCAAAAAGTCCAGACCCAGAATACACGGGTCCTGCACCTCCGCTGGGACACAAACCACCAAATAGAAAAACATAATTCAGATCCAGTCGTCATGACTCCTCTCCGGAGGGATTCCCCGATCATTTCTTACAGTTTCTCATCAAGGGGGGGTCTCCTGTCCCCGGTACAAACACACTGCCTGAGGAAGGCTATGTGTATTTTTTTTGTCATTAACCTTTTTCGGACCACTTATTTATTTATTTTGGTGACAATTCGACCTCCATGCTGCTACTCTGGTTCAAACTGCATCCACCAAACAATAGGATTTATCTCGACCTCTCCAAAATAATCAAAATTTGACACGGTGTGAGATGGTTTTTTTAGCTGTTATGTCGTCATGTTAGCAGATTTAGACTTAAACCTTTTGTCTCCTGCAGCAGAAAGGTGAATAATCTCAGTCGTTCAAGTTTAGCCATTCATCACGGCGTTATTTATTTTAGGCACACATCTCAAGAGGCTTGAGGACAGACAGAGAAGGGGCGTGACTTCCAACGGTCTTATACCCTAGGTAGTGACATCATCAATCATGTGGTACAGCAGCTAACCAATGAACACAGTTAGTAGTCGCAGCTACTTACATAGACAATGTGGTGCACAGTAATAATATAAGTCATATACAATATACATATATCTATGTCATATTCTAACACTCCCACTTATTACTTATGTGCTTCTGTACATCTGTTCATATTTATAACAAAACAAATGGAATACATGGTACACTCCAATGTGGATTTCTTCAACACATTTTTTTTTTTTTTTTATGCACCAAACATAGCAACTGCAAACTTTTTCAGTTTTATTTTGGACACAGGTTTAGTCATGACATCTGCTACCATGTTGTCCGTAGGGCAATAAATCAAAGACATCTTTTCTTCCCTTATGGTAGACCTGATGAAGTGGTACTTGATGTCCACGTGTTTACACCTTTGCCTACACACCGGATTCCTGACTAATGCCATCGTCCCCTGATTGTCCTCATTGATGACTGTCTTCCTGTACACATAGGTATCCATACCTGCCAGCAGCTGCTCCAAGTAGATACACTCTTGTATTGTTAAAGCAAGCGCCATGTACTCAGCCTCGCATGTCGACAATGCTACTGTGGGTTGTTTCTTGCTTCACCAAGAGACAAGTGAACTGTCTTTGGTCAAGCCCACACAATACCCTGTCGTACTGCGTCTGTCGCCTGTATCTGCAGCCCAGTCAGCGTCACTATATGCCACTAGACCCAGTTGCTCGCTGCTCTTTTTGAAAACAGAGCTGTTTATCTGAGGTCCCCCTGAGATAACGCAACACATGTTTCACGGTAACCCAATGTTCATCTGAAGGTTCCGCAAAATTCTGTGATAGTTTTCCTACCACAAAACACAAGTCTGGACGTGTACAGGTCGTCAGGTCGATAAGGCTGCAGACAGCCTCTCTGTACATCGTCACATCTGCCATCTTGGGCGCGTCTTCGGTGTAGTCCAACTTTTGATCACAAGGTGTCTCTCTCACCCTACACTCGCTCATATCAAAACGTTCCAGTATCTTTGAAACATATTTACTTTGCGATACTGTAACGCAGTCATTCGACTGGTTGAAATCCATCCCCAAAAAGTGCTTTACCCTCCCCAAATCCTTCATCTTGAATTTGTTAGAAAGCATGCTTTTTACTTTCTCTAGACACTCGATGTTGCTTGCTGCGATGATAAGGTCATCAACCCAGATAGCAATAATTACTTTTGCTTCTTTAGATTCTTTTGCATAAATGCAATGGTCTGCCTGGTTCTGGGTGAAATAGTCATCCGTTAAGCATTTGTGCAACATCTCGTTCCAGTTACGCCCAGATTGCTTTAAGCCATAAATCGACTTCTCCAGCTTACAGACAAGCTTTTCTCCCTCCTTTACATACCCCTCAGGTTGTTCCATGTAAATATCCCGATCGATGGGAGCATGGAGATAAGCGGTTTTTACATCCATTTGATGCAAGATCAAATCCTCTTGGGCTGCCTTCTGCATTAGCACCCGTATGCTAGTCAGGTTAGCTGTTGGTGAAAACGTTTCACCATAATCTATTCCTGCCCGCTGACTATAGCCTTTTGCTACAAACCTAGCCTTGTGTTTGTCGTTTCTGTCAATGTCCCCTTTAATTGAGTAGACCCATCTACCTCCCACTGCTTTCCTGCCTTCTGGCAATTCAGTCAGGGTAAACGTATGGTTGTCCTCAAGGGACTTGATTTCCTCATCCATCGCTTTACCCCATTTTCCAGATTCAGTGGATGTCATGGCCTCTTTAAAAGTCAGAGGTACACCACAAATTGCTTTGTAGCAATAGTCTACACTGATGAGTGTACTGTCGTCCTCCTCAGTCTCTCCCTGAGCATAGTCTTTAAGGTACCCCGGGGCTTTACGCTCCCTCCTGGGATATCTCACACTGTCTGAGGCATGTGGCGTCACCCTAGAGTGCTCCTCGCCATCATCCTCTCGTGCAGACTGTGGACCATCAGTCAGTACAACACCAGGCTGTGTGGTCTCTACCTCTCCCTCAGAGTCTCTCTCCAGGTCCAGCTCTAACAGCTGTGTCTGAGTCTCGCTCTCACAAGTTGTCTTAGTGACAAACTTCACCAACCTGTGTTTCTGCACTCTCTCCCTGTCGGGGTAGTAGATTAGGTAGGCGGGACTGCCCGACAAAACGCCCCTTTTCACACCTAGAATCTAGCTTCCCCCTGTCCTGCTGGTACGCATAGCACACTGCACCAAATCTTTGCATGCTAGCCAAATTGCACTTTTTCCCGGACAGTGCTGAGTATGGTGTAGTGCCCGTGTGCTTATTAAAACACTGGTTCCTCGTATGCGCTGCTTCTTGGATAGCATAATGCCAGAGACTCTTAGGTAGCTCACTGTCAATGAGCATACACCTGGCCATCTCAAAGAGAGTGCGCCCTTCCCTTTCAGCAGTACCGTTCTGGTGAGGTGAATAGGGACAAGACGTCTCGTGCCTTATCTTGTTCTTCCTCAGTAGCGTTTTGAACTGCTTACTGGTGAACTCAGTTCCATTATCCGACCTGATGCATTTTACCGTCCCATAGGGAGCCACATCAGCCAGATAATTCTCAGTGGCTTGAGGTGTGTCGCTCTTTGCTTTCAGGAAGTAAACGAACACTGCCCCTGTGTACACATCAGTGAATGACTGTAAATACTTAAAGCCATCAATGGACACATTGTTCATTGGACCAACTAGATCCGTATTCACCAGCTCAAGTGGTGATTTAACCTTGTCTGTCGGATCCCTGTTCCTTGTTTGTGTAAACTTCCCCTCAATACATACTGTACATTCTTTAGCAGGTTTACACTTAGTACCCTTGATATGCATGCCTTCGGTAACCTCCTGCAACTTTAAAACGTCTTCGTAATTGCAGTGCCCCATGATCTCATGCCATGTTTGAATATCATGGCTGACATGACACATATCATCATCACACTCGGTTGGTAAATAGTACATCCTCTTATGGACATAAATATTAAACCTCAAACCATTAGGTGATACTAGTACATCATTACCCTCTTTAAAGAATACCTTAGCACCGTTGGTGGTTGCAGACTTCACGGAGAAAAGTTCCTGGGGGTACGATGGGATGTATAATGCGTTCTTTAAGGTCACATTACGCCGTCGTCCCTCGCTGTCAACCAAACACACCTGTGCTTCTCCTCTGGCTCGTGCCACTCCGAAAGTACGCCTCCCGTCAGCTAACTCCATGGAGTGGGTCTCCGGCTTGAAGTTGGTGTCGAAACGCCGGAACTTTCTCTCGTCGTTGATTATGTGCGACGACGCTCCCGTGTCGACAAGCAATCCCTTCTGGTGGGTCCGCATCTGCTGTCCCAGTAGGCTGGCACCTCCTGTTTGCACCTTGAAGGTGCAGTCGTCTCGTCCCGCAGCATGTCCACCACCGGTCCGATGTCCGCCGCCATCTTGTGCATGTGCCCTCCGGGCGCCATCTTGTTGACGATTCTTCTTTGTGCACGCGTTGTCCGTGTGCCCATTGCTCTTGCAATGACTGCACCACGCTCTCTTGGTGCATTCGTCTTTCCGGTGGCCCGTCTCTCCGCATCGCCAACACACCAGCCCGTTGCGCTCACCTTCCTCGGCTCGGGGGAAACGTTTGGCAAGCTTTTTCCCCGGCGTCACCTGGGCCTTCAGCACTCGTTCGTCCATCACGTCCGAGGCTGAATCTGTGTCTTCTGCGGCCTCAAAGTTCCTTAGCTTCGCCTTGAACTGTCCCAACGTCAGCTCCGTATCTCCGTGTGTCACAAGTAATGTGAACGGCTTGTATTTCTCTGGTAAACCACGCATTACCATCGCCATCATCAATCCTTCACTCGGTGCTTCGCCAGCGTTCCTGAGTGCCGTGATGATCTGTTCCGCTCGGATAATATACTTCGTCATCGTCTCGTTGACCGTCTTCTTCAGCGCGGTTAACGTTGTGTACAGAGTTACAATCCGTGGTCTGCCTCTACCGATAAAGTGTTCTCTCAAAACTTTGAGACTTTCTCGGCCTTGGTCCTTAGTGTCTCTGAATATAAGTCCAAGACTAGTATTATCGAGAAGTGGAGCCAACGCACAATATGCGTCCTCGTTCAGCTTCTCGTCCGCGATCCGCTCCTCCGTGGTCCGGTCTCCCGTAGGTGCTCGTAGGATCGTTTCTTTCAATCCTACTCCATGCATACAGCACAGCATCCTTTCCTCCCAGAGCTCGTATTCCTCTGCGTTCCCGTTGAACGAGGGCCATTTACTTCTGTGGGAGTTTGCCATGTCTTTCTGTGTTGTCGCTCCCGGTAGCTCAGCTTAGCGCCCTGTTAGCTTAGCTTTAGCTTCCCTGCTAAACTTAGCTTTAACACGCGGCTGCTAACTAGCACTCTTAGCTCGTATTCCCAAACTTGAGAATCATTCGTCGTTATCTGGGCCCATAACCTGTTAGCAGATTTAGACTTAAACCTTTTGTCTCCTGCAGCAGAAAGGTGAATAATCTCAGTCGTTCAAGTTTAGCCATTCATCACGGCGTTATTTATTTTAGGCACACATCTCAAGAGGCTTGAGGACAGACAGAGAAGGGGCGTGACTTCCAACGGTCTTATACCCTAGGTAGTGACATCATCAATCATGTGGTACAGCAGCTAACCAATGAACACAGTTAGTAGTCGCAGCTACTTACATAGACAATGTGGTGCACAGTAATAACATAAGTCATATACAATATACATATATCTATGTCATATTCTAACACGTCATTTCCTGTGATCTTCTCCATGCAGTCAGTTAAAATGAATGAATGAAAGGGCGTTTCTTTGACTATTTATAGGCAAATATGGGCGTTACGTGAAGCCCGCAAGAGCTGCACCGCATTTCGAGTCGGTTGTGATTTATAAAGGGAAACCGCAAAGGAAGTGCCATATGCACTTTCCTCGCTGGTACACAATGTTTGGCGAATCGGAAAGTGGCAGAAAATGTATGGACCTATTTTTGGGATTTCTATTACATAAGCAACTTTCCCACATGAATCCTACGCACGGCATTATAAATGAGGCCCCAGAGCCGCGTTCACACCGGAGTGCTTTTCCCACTTTAGTTCCGATATAGTTCCGAAATGTCGCGTTCACACCAAAAAGAGCCGGAACTAAAATGAGTTCATCAGAACATTTTTATCCCCTTTTCACTCCCTGCTAGAAAGCAGGGACTTCCGTGGGAGAAAAAGCTTCCTATGTCTGATTGGCTGGGCGGAATGCAAACGACGCCCCGTAAAACTCAGAAAACGTTTTGAAGCCGCCATTTTATTATCCTCACATTAGCATTATTAACATTAGCATTAGCCCAGCGCAGAAACGCAGAGACTAACTTATGGCAACACAAAATAAAACATGGGAGCGGTGGAGATGAGGAGGTGTCGGCGTTCTGGTGATTTACTCTGAAGGCTTCAGTGGAAGCTGCTGGGACTAACTTCGGGTGGCAGTACACCGTGAAGTTGTTTGCGGCCTGCCAGTAAACCCAAAGCAGAAGAAGAAGAAGTGACGTCAGCGGCTTCATTTTCATAATCCTCCCTCAGGGATTTATTCCGGTGTGAACGCGATCTGTATTTAGTTCATGAGAACTAGAGAGTTCAGGCCTGTCTCTCTCCTCCCGTTCCTGTCTAAAAATCAGAACAACCTTCTGGATCCGCACCAGTCTGGCAGAGTTCTCATGAACTAAGTTCTCATGAACCTTTGTGGGAAAAGTACTGCGGTGTGAAAGCGCCTCAGGTGTATGTTGCGAACAATTATTGTTACAGTTGATGAAGGGGGTGGGGGAGGGGTGTCTAAAGTCAAAGATGAATCTTGATTGGGCCAAATTTGACCTCGAGTGACCCACAACAATTCTGCTGGGTCTCCCCAGACACGAACACCAAATTATACACTTTTTTTTTAGAGACCTTCAGACTTGGCTAAAATTGTAAAGATCTGTTTTGTAGTATTTATGTAGCTGTTGTGGAGGATATCATGAAGCCTTGTTCCGATAAAAAAAAAAACTAGAGCGTAGTTATTATATAATTTTAACTTGAAACGTTTTGCGGGAGACCCGAACACAACATTAGGGTTAACAGACCTTTGTGCATGCTGTGTTTTATCATGTGCATGTGGAATTGTTCTGTTCCTCCTTCATCAGATATACGTTCAGAACATAGGGCTTAACCACACATTGATTACAAATTGCAAAAGTCCGTTTTGGTGTCTCATAGAGTCAAACATGCTTCAGAATCTTCATCAGATAAATCAGCACATCAATCACTTCTGTTATTATACAACAAGTAGGCCTACGTATTAGATATTAGCCCTTAAGCATGGAACACAACTACAGTTATTCTGAAGTGCAAACAGTTTAATGTCCTAAAAACTGCTTGTTTCTGATTGTGGCTCCCTCTGCTGTTCGTTATACAGCAATAGCTATACCATGTGTGTCCCTCTTCACAGCTCTTCAACTATGACACGAAACCCTCTGAGTTTCTGTTTGGATGTTAAATAGGTCTAATTTAAGAAGAGGTTGAACGCAAGAGAGGTTAAACTTTGCAAAGTATACCAAAAAGGAGATAAAATAAGCAGAAACGAAATACTATAGTGACCTTTTCTGTTATTTTTAGTTTAGACATGTGGTGTGGAATATAGAATGTAATCTACACTGTATCACCAAACAGGGTTTTTAAATCAGCCATGTTTTAAAATGTGTTCAGCTAAAAAGATTTCATGACATTTTCAAACCGTTATAGATTATTTGTATTGGGTGTGTATGGGATGGAATGTGCCGATTGAACATCTTCTGAAACTGGGATTATTAAAAGCTGATATAAAATCTTCAGAAAAAAAGTGTTTAGCCTGCTGGAGGGAGTCCCAATGATTTAATTCTTCATACATAATCTCAGGAAATAATACTATAATTATTTCTTCCATTCGCACACATGTCACATTGTGAACTCAACCAACTGATGTATTGAACTCAGTGTGAACTGAAACCGTAAATGTTAAGGGAAGCAAAAAGTACAGACTTGCTGCTGACATGATTGACCCCAACATAGATCTGCAAGTTCAGCAGCATTGTTTTCAGTTTTTGAAAATGGGAATAAGGACGTTTTGTACAAAAATAACTGTCACTATCTTCCCCCTACTTTTTCTGCTTCACGTTGCTTTGATCACCATGGCTTATTTTCTTAGTTATACTTTCATTTAGTAATCACCCCTTCAAACAAGCACAATAGTTTTTTTTGTATTAAATAAAAAGCCACATAGTCACTGGAGTACTACAAAAACACCCAACTTTAAGGTCATACTGATTTGGAGAAAGCTTAAAATCCATCGGGAAAACAACACACATTATATTAGTGATTTAGAGATTATATGAATGAATAAAATGGCCAATTTAATTCACGCTAAAAGTTTCACATCCGACTGATCCCGCCCCTTTACTCGTACGTCATAACGCACAACGCGCTGATTGGCTGTTTGCTTCGTGGCCTGGCAACCAGAAGAAGCTTTACTAAACAGAACCTACTATCAGTAGCATCTGAGCTAGCTAAAACTGCTAGCTTTCTACGTTTTCCAGGGAGATTGAAGCGTCCAAATACCACCATGTCTTCAAGAACTCTGCCTCTGCTATTCGTCAACCTCGGCGGGGAAATGCTGTACATCCTGGACCAGCGGCTTCGCGCTCAGAATATCCCTGCTGACAAAGCTAAGAAAGGTAGCTAGCTTAGCAAGCTAACAACACTAATGTCACCCTGCAGTAAAACCTTAGTGTTACCATGGCGATAACGGTACATTCATGTCAGTCTGTTTACCGTTACTGAATTCAGAATACGTTTGGACAATTATTACAAAGCCACGATAAAGCAAATGTAAGAGTTGACCTTATTGAGTCAACTAAGTCAAAATGCAAAGGCTTTAAGTCCCAGGCTCCTCCAACAATGCAACACAATATATGTAAGACATAAAACAATAACAAACACTTAAAAAAAGACAATGAAAATAGTGCAAAGTAGTAGAAATAAAATACTGCAAGATGATGTTGTAAGACCAATGTGTCAGTAATGCAGCAGAAGTTAACTATATGTCAAATAAAATACAATAAGCTAAATGTTGCAAGTGACCAAGTAGATGCATGAGTCTATATTCATGTCAAATTGAATAGCTGGTCAAATATTTTGAATAATATTTTGATTTTGATGAAATCATAAATCATATAGAAAACACTGACTGTTGCATGGGGCACTGTAATTCGGAATTCAGAACAAATAGTTATATATTTAAAAGTAGCAAACAACAGCCTTTAGTCTCTTGTCATTCAACAATCTGGTTTTCCGAACATTCTTTCATTTATCTCTATCTTTTTTTAAATCATAAACTTCCCAGGCTGGACAGAGGATGACAGAAGGAAAGGTATAATACAGAGCTTTGGCATAATCTCGCATTGATGCAGTAGTAGCTCTTTGCTTTGCTTGGGCCTAGGCTGAAGCAGCACACTGAATAAACAATTGGACTTGGAAAACAGACAACAGATGAAACCTCATGTGTGCAGATCAGCTCACAAATATTGCACTGCAGTTGTCTTTGCACCCAGGAACATCCTGTAAGTTATTGGGTCACTCAAATGCTTGCTTCCTGGTCATAACTGTAATTGATTAACTCACAATTTGAGGAAGATGTGAGTTATATCTGCACATTTTAGCATTTGACTTAACGAACATTTTTGATTATCAATACAAAAAAACCTAAAAAAAAACAAGTGCATTGTTTATTCTGCATATATAAAGAAGCTCATAGTCGGTCACTGTAAGACTGTCTCTCATCTGAGAGCAGTGTTTTATTTTTTACAGCTTTTTTTTAACTTCCTGGGTAAGTAGCACTACAGAAAATATTTCATAGCCCAACTTTGGTAATTACGTGTATTTACTTCTCCCTTGAGCCAAAACAGTTTGTCATCACTCCTGCTCATTGCAACAGAGATTGATGGACATGACAAATCACATTTTTCTGAGGTGTGAACACAGAAGAAATCTAGCTTGCTAACGCCCCTCTTCTAACTAGGAAATATGCTGTTGGCTTTTCCCGCTTCTGCTTTATTAGGGCTGTTGTTAGGCTTTGGAAAAAAGGGTTTTATGCTAACATATAGTAGAACATGCTGCCAAATTCTGAGCTAACAGTGTGATAAGTACTTGTGTCTAACCTCACCTAACAATGTGCGGACTTGTCTGTTCTACTGTTGCCCTAACTAGTTATGAATGACATCATCAGCACCATGTTCAACAAAAAGTTCCTAGACGAGCTTTTTAAGCCCCAGGAGCTCTACTCCAAAAAGGCTCTGCGGACTGTGTTCGACCGGCTCGCCCACGCCTCAATAATGAGACTCAATCAAGCTAGCATGGACAAGGCAAGTCATCGTGTACATGTGCATACTGTGTTATATCTTGCAGACGTGCAATTGTTGTGTTCCCTCTTTTTCTCATTTGAATGCTTTCTTGAGTACCCGAGGCTTAACCAAACATTAATCATAATCTCTCATCATCTGCACAGTGATGTCAGTCTGTTCTGCAGCCTTCTTAGTATACACACTAGATTAGTAATTAAGATGAACATAATTCACATCTTTATAAGATAAATATACACATCAATCAATGCTTTGTGATTATACGAGTGTGTACATATTGGATCATTGTGTTGCCCTTGAGCAAAGAACAACAACATTAATTCTGAGGTGCAGACAGATTCATATTGTAAACACTGTTTGGTTCTGTGCGTGGCTCCCCCTTCTCAGCTCTATGACTTGATGACCATGGCTTTCAAGTACCAGGTGCTCCTCTGTCCCCGACCTAAGGACATCCTCCTCGTCTCCTTCAACCACATGGATGCAATCAAAGAGTTTGTGAAAGACATTCCCTGCATTCTCACCCAGGTTGATGAGACGTACCAACAACTCATACAGGTTTGTGTGGCTGTGGTTGGATATTAACTAGATTTAATTGAATAGGACGTTGGACACAAAAGGCCTTCAAACTGAGCAATAAAACACAAATAACTTCAGATGTAAAGTCGTGATGTTTTTTGTTGTTTGTAGTTGAGACGTGCAGTCAGGTGGAGAGTACAGAACTCCGCTTACACTTTAGTAACACGAAACAAAAAAGCAATAACTTGCAATGTGTCAACGCACAGGGTTTCAAAACTGCCATGACAATTGATGTGACCAAGAAAATGAAACACACATCAAATAATGGGAATGTCCATTTATCAGACCAATCCTATAAAGCAAAAAGAAAACACAACATCATCAAATTCAAGTAAATAAAAGCATTTGAATTGAAGCCGACCTTTTGATCGACTCTCCTGATTCAATATGGTCACTGACGCAGGTAGTGCATTGTGCTGTCATCATTTCAAATACACAGCAACATGATGCACATGCTATGTCAAATCTCAGCAGCACAACAATATTTTCAATGCTGCTTTTTTTAAGTCATTTTTTTTTTTTTTTTTGTGTGTGTATTTTCTAGATCTATACGAACTTGTCTAGTGGGGAATTCCAGCTGATCAGACAAACTCTCCTTATCTTCTTCCAAGACATGCATATAAGAGTAAGTCTGTGACGTCGGCACATTTGAAATCATCAGATGAGAATATCTGGGATTATCTTTTTTTATTGTCTTTTGTTTTTATCTTGCTCACGAGCCTGTTTCTTTGTTTCCTCCCATGCCAGGTGTCTATTTTCCTGAAGGATAAAGTGCAGAACTCCAACGGTCGCTTTGTGCTTCCCACCAGTGGTCCTGTGCCGTATGGAACAAAAGTCCCTGGCTTGATAAGGTACATCTGTACACATCTGTTTTCACGCAGACCCAGACCGTCTTCACTCTATGGATTGGTCGAGATTAAACAGGTGGCTTCTTGCTTGGATCCCAACATGTAACTTTGCTGCTTGGAATGATCTTAAATGCCTTGTGGTCTCTCATGCTTTCTGATCTTACCAACAAGCTGTAATCTTAATTGAACTTATCTGCAGCTAATAGCATTACAGAGGTTTGGTTTAAAAGGCATTTACTTTCTAATTTTAGAAGTGAGGTATGTTTACCTTGGATCAAATCACTTTAACTATTTCATGTAAGGCAAGGCAAGGCAAGTTTATTTATATAGCACATTTCAGCACGCGACAATTCAAAGCCCTTTGCAAAATAAGTTAAAAGACATTTTAAGAATAAATACAGTAAAAACACATTATATTATGGCATTTTACAACAGGCATTAAAAAGCAAAGATAATAAAAAATAAACACAACATGTATACAATACATGTATAAAAGGCAGACTGCAGTGCGAATATAAACAGCTCAATTAAAAGCAGCGGCAAAAATATATGTTTTCAGTCTCGATTTGAAAATAGTACGAGTTTCTGCAGACGTGCTCGTTTCGGGCAGTTTGTTCCAGATTGTCGGAGCAAAATAGCTACACGGTGCTTTTCCATGTTTTGTTCTTACTCTCGGAACCGAGAGCAGAAGACCTGAGGCACCTTGATGGTTCATAATTATGTAGGAGAATATACTTTGGTCCTAAACCATTTAGTGATTTCAAAAAACAGCAATAGTACTTTAAAATCAATTATTTAGCCGACTGGAAGCCAGTGTAAAGATTTCAGAACCGGACTGATGTGATCCACTCTGTTAGTGTTAGTGAGGACTCGAGCAGCAGCGTTCTGAATCAGCTGCAGCTTTCTGATGGATTTGATGTCAGCCCTGTGAATACACTATTCCAGTAGTCGAGTCTACTGAAAATAAAAGCATGGACAACGTTTTCTAAGTCCTGTTGTGACATTAGTTTTTTAATCCTAGATATGTTCTTCAGGTGATAGTCGGCTGATTTAGTGACTGTTGAACCTCAGGTCTGAGTCCATCACTACACCCAGATTTCTAGTTGTTTTGTAGTCTGCCGGCTGAAGCTCTGCGATTTACTTTTAATCGGTCCTTCTTTGCTCCAAAATGTATTCTTATTGTTTATGTTAAGATAACTGTTAGATAACTGTGAAGATGAATGATACATTCTAGATGGGATGGTTTACTATAAGCTCCTGGGGGTTTCTTACCTCTCCTGCACAATCTATGCCTTTTTTATACATATACATATTGTCATACATTTTTTACAACATAAACATCTGCGTTTCAACAGTGTTCAATTATTCAAAGCAACATCGGTCTGGAGGACTTCCTTAGTGTTCACAGAAAATGTTACAGAAATGTCTGTGCGTAGAGATTGAATGAAATGCCTGCCGGTTCGTGACGTGTTGTGTTTTTCTATCTGTTTATTCCAGGATGTTTAGCTGTACCGGTAAAGAGGTGTCCAGGCTGCAGTTCAATAATGGAGGAAACTATAATGCTGCTATCCGGGAGGGATCATTCGAGATATTTGGAGACAGGGTCACCAAACTAGGAACAAACATGTAAGAAGCTGCAAAGTATAACAAATGTACAGGAACACAGCTGCATGGTACTTGATTTATTCAATGGCAGTAGATTGATGATCATTTCTCTGGCCCGGGTATTGAGATTTATAGAAGTCTAAGAAATCTAAATGTATAACTAATAGTTTTGTCATTTCATTACATTACGCTGTGAAAAACCTAAATAAATGTTGAGTTAAAGGTGGGGTAGGTAATTCACTTCAGAAAGACTTGTTGTTATATTCCATGGAATGCTCTTAACATCCCGATAGCAATTCATACATTAAATGCTTTGACAATAAATACATTAAAAAAAAAATCATCTGTGGAAGCCGTAGCGCTGTGAAAATCACGACCAATCATCTGAGCCGGCTAAAATAACTGGATGGCCTACCTGCCTGTCAGCCTTCCATCTGTGCACAAACTTATCTCGTGCTCTCATTGGTCATGTGCGCGTTTGTGTGTGTTGGAGGAGGGGCTCTGTAAGGAAGTCTGAAGGAAGGGGCAGATTTTTTTTGGCTGTGTATTTTCAAATTCTAGCGCACTTGAGCTGGTTTCTCCATTCTTGCCTCCCCTACCTTTAAGAGTATAAAGCCATGTTGTGCTAAATGTTAATTCTCACTTCTTCATCATTTAGGTACAGTGTAAGCCGCCCGGTGGAAACACTCATGTCAGGAACGTCTACAAATTCTGCTCAGCACGCAAAGGTGAACAGCTTCACTTTAAACATTCCTTTATTAATGCTCACAATGTTCACTGATTTCATGCACAAGATGTACATTTTAAGACGAGGTTCTGACGTTGTCTCCTCACATGTCCTCAGTACATCAAAAGTGACTCTGCCTTATGGTGCATAATCATCAGTAGCAGGGTCTTGTAAACAGCAGTTTCACCATGAATACACTGAAGTGAACAAGCCATTGTGTGTACAGGTCAACATGGCTCCCAACCCTCTGGCCAAAGAGGAGCTGAATCTGTTGGCCAGGTTAATGGGAGGGTTAGAAGTTCAGAAACCAGGAAATGCAGACAACGGCTTCCGAGTCAATCTCTTCGCCACAGATGAGGAAGAAGAGTGAGTCCCCTTATTTGTGTGTGTACTTTCAATGTGTTGACCTAAACTTTTATAATAACTCGAAACTAACATGGTGACTCTTTTTTATTAATTCACAGAGAGGCATTTATATCAAGACCAGATGAGCTTTCATATGGAGTCATAAAGATCCAAGCAACACAGGTAAAGCATCTTTCCTCACCAAGTGTTTCTTTAAGGATGAAATCATTGGATGTCCAGGATTTGTGTCGTGAACATTTGAGCTGGAATGCACATTTAGTGACAGCAACTAGTGATCTCAGACTAAGTGTATTGATTACTAGATTACTCTAGTTGGAGAGGTCTGTGGTCGACAGACGGAGACTTCGTGAATGACGTCAGGTTTGTTTACGTCCGGCTAGGAAAGGAGCTTGGTTGGGCCTGAGATATTAGAACCTCTTTATCTCTTGTGTCCATTCAATCAGTTCAGTTTTTGTTCCGTTTGAATGTCTGCTTCCCTGGTTGGACACTGCTCTCCTCGCGTCTGAGACTGGTCTTCAAGGTGTTCAAAAAATGCAATTGAGTTTTTGGCAACCATGTTTAAAGACATAGTAATAACATATGGGACCTGTCTAATAAAAACATTGACTCAAGGGTTTTATCTCAGATCTAATATGTTTGTCAAAATGTGGCCAAAATGTAGTCTGCATTGATTCAATGTGTCAATGCCTCAGCACTAGTAGGCTGGTTTGCACCGTTAGTAAGAAGGTCACATTAGTAGAATCTGCTCCAAAAGTTGCTTATCTCAATGATAGGCTTAGGGTTATTCCGTCAACGATCAGAGATGTGAGGCTTGGCCAGTCTAACAGGATTTACTTGAATGAGGTTTAAGTCCTTATGATGACCACTCAAGCCCTCTGATTGGTGGATTACATTGTCTTTCAGGACCAGCAGGCCAGTGCAGAGCTGGCCAAGATCATGGGGGAGTTTTCGCACTCAGGAGATCAATCTCCCATCGTCAGCAGCAAAGGAGACGACCTTCTGGCCATGATGGACGGGCTGTGACATGGTCAGCCTGACAGCAATGCTCAAGGGGTGAGGCTTAATGCATCGTCAACAGTCCTTACTGTGGACAAGCCTTCTGTCTGTCTGTACCTGCATACTGTTTACACCCCACATGCAGAGAGAAAACCTCCTTTTTGGGGTGTTTCTAAAATGCAGATGTCAGCAGGTGTTCCCATTGGTCATCAAATGATCAGGACATTTGCATAGTAAACAACAAGGACTGTGGTGAGCCAAGCTTTAAGCTGTAAAGCACTGTATTAGTATGTTTGTTGTTAACTGAAAACGTTTCTGTGCATCAGGATTTACAGTGGGCTAATATCAGCGTGTTGAACATGTGTACGTGGTTATAGCAAAACATATGTGTCTAATGTCATGATGCGTTTTAGAAATCAGAGTCAGACTGCGCTGTTCAAAACCCACATTCCTTTCATTTCAAGCAATATCTTTTTTTTTAATGTTATCTCAGTTTTAGTTGATTTGGGAGTTCTAATGGGAAAAGTAGGATATGAGGTATTATGTGATGATTGTGGGGTTGTCAGAGGAAACCCAAGTGCTCTTTCTAGTGTGATTCAATTCCCTCAAATCTTTGTTTTCATAAGATATATTTTCATGAATCGCACTCCACTACCTTAAAACAATCTGAGAGGAGCAACTTAGCATTTTACTACCCTGAAATGTCTCTAGTTGAGCTTGGAAATGTGCTCATTGATGAGTACATCATTATCATATAGAGTAATACAATATATGTAATCATCTAATATGTAAATATGGTTGTTGCATACTGTATTTATTTGAATCTATAATTTTTTTTTAAGTAGGAAAATGCATATTAGTACAGTTGTATATATTGTTGTATGTGCGATATATGTTTTTTAATAAAAAGGTGACGAAAATGAACAAGTGTTTGGCATCATTGTATGAACTATATCAGCGGATTTGGCAGAAATGGCATGAAACTTGTAATAGCTTGTTGTAGTACAAAGAAGTAACAGTAGGAGGAGCTGTCTGATATCTAAACACAATGCACAGCGAGTCAAACTCACTAACACAGTTGATACAGAGAATGTTGGTATCAGCGCCGTATAGTCTATACGGCGCTGGTTGGTATGCAGTCATCATTCTGTTCTTTAGGAAAAAATGCACCAAAATCTTTTTTTTTACAAATGAACTTACGTTAGGAGTTTACGATTCACTAAAACTACAAATATGTAAATAAAGGCCAATATAATCAATCGCACCTTAAACCACCAATCCAGAACAATAAAAGCAAAATGGTCGATGGTAATAAATGAATTAAACTATTTTAGCTCAAGTACGGGCATAAATGAGAATTGCTATAGCAACAGCTATTTGTGTGCAGTCTGCCTGCAGATTGGTGAGACTGCTGCACTCCCAGCCACACACAAACACGGTGCATACCATGAAGGCAAAACATGCTGAGACATTACTCTCAATTGATCCGGGGGAGGAGGATTCTGATGAGGACTTCCTAATATTCTTGGCAAAGGAGAGAGGAGAAACACTACGTGCCCTGAGGACACAGCCTGCAAAACAAACAGAAACCAGAGCTCATGCCAGTCATCCTAAACTCTCTAGAAAACAGTTTTACCCTAAAGGTTTGCAAGATTGCTTTCCTTATCATTTTAGGGGCATATTGAAAAAAACAACATCAATGTGACTTCTGGGATTATATAGATATTAAATGACAGAGTTTAAAAAGTGCTGCAACAGTGGAGACATTCCCATTAGGCATGAGTAAAGGATTTTATTCAACAACAAAGTTAATCTTAATTTCCCTATGCCAGAAGAGCCACTAAAACATGTTTCTCTCTCAGACCTTGCATTTTGAGTCATGATTCAGTTTCCTCTTTAAAGACTGTGGGCAGGACACTGTAAAGCCACAGGCTGACAAGTGCTTCATGTGGCCGGGAGAATAGGCTCTGCTGAGTCAATGCAGGAAGATGAGTGCAACTCAGAAAGGCTTCTGCCATTTAGCTTGCCCTCTCTGTCTGTCTCACCTGCCCACCGGTTTGAGACTGGTAGCTGTGGGTGGAATTGAAGATGAATCAGAGAATCTAAATTGGGAACATGTGGGCTTCAATAAATGTCACTCTCATTCTCATATGCTTGCTGAGTAAACGAACAAGACATTTACTTTTTTTTTAGTCAGCTGAATTGGCAGTTGTGTGTTAGCAATGTGATCCTGCAAAATTGCAATTATTTCAATTATTTCAAAAAGGTCTAACATATTTAAAACCTAATGCTTTTATCCTATGAAGTACTGATGAAGACTCACAGTTTCACTGAGTCATATGTTAACCTGAATGAAGTTCAATATGTGTGTCATTAATAAGCAGTTGAAATGTAGATCATTATGAACCAACTATTTATTTGTCAAATATATTTTCACAGTTATATTCAGCTAGACTAGACACATAGACACCATCATAGGTATTTGGTGGCTTCCCTAAAAGGAAAAGGCTGTTTTATATGGATTTATATTTGTGATTTAGGTGGAACTGAAGATGTAAGACACTTTCATGTAGTATTGTTCATTTGTGTTATTTATTGGTTGGGAAAATGGTTGTTTTGAGAGCTGTTTGCCGCATCATTTTTTATTTAGTTTTTTATATTAATGTAAGAGGTTTACTTTTGTCTGTCTTACAAATGTTTTAGCACATTGGTATCTCATTGTTTTATTGGTTTAACACTTATTTCACGACACAATAAATAACCTCTGGTATTATATATTCACATTGACATTTACAACTGGTCTTTTTTAAATAGCGCAATAAACGTTTCTTAGTGTATTTAACCTTTCCCGTAAAAAGCAACAATGATGTCATGTGTTTCATTTAGCAACTTTACTTATGCAAAGAATGTCATCATCGTTTACTATGAAACACATTCAGGTGCTGGCATTGGTCGATCGCAGCTGTCAATCAAATAAGTGTGTGCGTCATTTCCGTTGTCAGGTGGTGCTGTCGCTGTGGAAAGATGCGATCAGCGAAGAGCGGAGGCTTTTCTTTAATTGCTCATTTCGGTAACACAGGCTAAAACAACCCCGAAACCAACCCTCTGTGGTCGCTCCTGTTTAAGCGAGAAGCTCCGCGCATCCACCACAGCGTGTACCCAAGAAATATCCATGTTGTAAGCAGACAACGCAGAGTTTACCCGGCGGTTTCGAGGTAAGCGAGGGGGGAGACTACATTGCTATCTAGCTTTCTGGCAAAGCTAGCCAGCTGTAATGTTACCTACTTTGTTTAAATGGCCTCCCGGCTGCTCTGTAGCCTCCGGCTGGGTTTTAAGCTAACGTCACACGCCAGTAATAATGTTAAAACACATATGGCACGTAAGAAAACATGCTAAAGTAGCCGTAACCTAGCTAACGGTTGCTCTGTGTAGTTTGCACTGAAAACCCAACTCCTTGTTTTTGCCCCTTTGTGTGGCCGGTGTGCCTGGAGCTGTGGTCTTTATCCGAGCATTTCAGTCCGCTTTGTTGACTTACTAAGTTTGAATGTGCACTCACTCTTGTTTTTTAATGTCCCCCTACACAAATATGCATCGTATAAAGATGTATAGGTTTGTTTTTATTGAAATAACCACCTCACTCAAACGTTTTTCTCAGCGACGTTAACGCACGCTGTGTAAAGCGGTTTAGCGTTGGTGTCCTTTTAAACTACTCCGGGTGGTCAAATTACAATCGCTGTGGGCAAAACACATTAGCGCCTGACTATTTCAAGTTATCAACTGTATGTGTAGTGGTTCTGCACAAATTGTAAGGCATAACGTCAGCGTTTTACTCTACGTCTCGTCTCGTTTTCACTACACGCTGCCAGAACTGAACGGTGTCCAGACCTTGTGGTCGCAAAAATAGCACCAATTGATATTTAACAGTCGGTGTGCATTTGTAATTACATTGGTTTAGTAATGCAAAATTATACCTTTGTATAAAGAGACTTGTTGGGCGACCATGTTATTAAAATGTAGTCTCTACACAACTGCACTAAGAGGTAGGCTTGATAGCGGTAGATGTGTGTACGCTGACATGAATGATTGACGTTTAATTCAGGCAGCAGGTTTAAAGCCTCTATGACCTTCCAGTTGCTCTACCTCTTTGTCCTAGTTTTTGATCTATTTGTTGATACATTGATTTAGATCACACTTTCTCTCTGGCTTTATGATCGATTCACTTTTATGTTTACTCCATGCTCATGTGGACCCTATTCTTTCTTTGTCCATCCTGACACTACATTAATTTTGCAAGCAAGCTGTTTTTGCAGAGCCAGACAAGTAGCATGGAGTCTGGGTGGGTGGACCTTGAGACACCTACGTGGTTGTTTTGTTCAGATACTATTTAAGGAGCCCACATTTCTCGTGGGCACCGGCAGCGTGTCTCTCCTCCTTTTGTGTGATATGATTCAGAGGCTGTATCTGTTCTTGTCCTCCCTCTGGTACAGTCAGAGGCAGAGGCAGTCTTGCTTGCCAGATCACTGGCTGTGCAGAGAGGCACAGCAGTGTCAGAAAAGGATAGCTGTGTGCTGTCATTGCGCTGATGTCATTTAGGTCATTGTGCATTAGTTGGTTGCATTGACCTTTTGCATTTTAGATGTGTCAGGGGTTGGCTCCACACTGCAGCTAGCAGTTAGACGGTAGATAAATGCCATTGGATCAGTTTGCTGTGTGTTATGTAGCTGTATACAAATCTGAAATACTGTATATTAATCTGGCACCATTAGAAGTGGCGTGTACATTATCCATTGTGCCAAGCACTTTGGTCATCAGTTGAAAAAAGTGAATAATTGTCTTCCCATGCCTCCTAAATTGCAGTAGCTGATTAATCCCTGATTTGCCTTTCACGCTCTAGACTAGAGAGTACGATGCTCTTACTATTGGCAGCGTGACTTGGTGTCACTCTGGCTTGTGCCATAAATGCTGTCAGAAAACCTCAGCTCATCAGACTCAGTGGGTAACGACTAGTGGAGATGGAGACAGATGGGCGAGAGACATGATGATGACACTGTCTGCTGTCTGGGATCACAAAAAGCCTCATGGAAGTGAGAATTCATACCAGCCCATACTGACTGCCAACTGTCCTGCCTCCTCTCTGCCCAACAAACGCCAACTGGCGAGTGGCGCACGATTTTAGGCTTGAGACAGGAACATGGCTAATTCATTAAAAAGATTCAAATTCTGTAGTTTGCTCCTCTTGCATAACTGGTTTCATTTTCTGAAGTTTTCTAAGCCTCGTAAGCTCTCCACCTAAAGTATTGTTAGTGGTTTATGAGGTAGTTTATTATGTTATTAGTCTGAAGTAGCTCTCATGGGAAGTTGGCTTAAATATGCACACCGCCGCTATCACATTGGCAGTTTTACACATATGTCACTTTTCTGTTGACTTTCATGTTGACATAACCTTTATGAAGGCTTGGGGCATATTCCTCTCACTCGAAGTGTCATCACCTGGGAGTTTAGGACATTCTTTCAACTATCCAATAGAAACTCAGGACGACAGCATGGTGACTCATTCCTCTCGGTTCAAGGCACTACTTCCCTGTTACGGGAAACAGATGGAGTTTCATCACATAGGAACTCAGTATCAGTAAACAAAGCATACCTATTGCTCTCTAAATTTGGAGGTCGATCTGCTGTGGTGGCGGTTAAAGTAGTGGTTTAATGATGATGTGTCACACTTTGTCACTGGTTCTCCTGGCACGAGAATCTAGTTCCTTATCATAGTCTAAGGGATTGGCATTTTTTTTAGTTTAGGCCTTGTTCAAACACGCATGTCCTGTCAGAGGACGGTCTGCGCAGATAAGCCGGCTCTACAGATTTTCAGATCAAACACACAGATTAAGAGCGGAAGGATTTTTCTAAACCCATCATGTCCACTGCAGTTGGAAAGCTGGAGATGTGTTTGTGGTTCAGTGCTGAGACTGTAATAACACATGCTTTTGTTTAAAGAATGTTGTGCTGGTGCAATGCGTTTACATGACAGCATTTGCCATTCAAATGCAGATGGAGGCTCATTCGCATAGGCTGTTGGGGAGATTGAATCTGAGGTGTCACCCTTGACGCCAGCAGTCATCATTCTGAATGGAGCCGTAATGGCCTCGCATTCACACTGAGGTGTTGTTAAATGTGTGGGAGGGTTATTTAAAATAGGCTGGGAGGAGCTGCCCTGAGGTTTACCTCCTTTCTCTTCACCGATCAGTGCAGTCCAGCCTGGAGTGTTACTGCTGAAGCTCTGGGTACAGGCTTTATTTTGAAACATACTATTTATAAAAACCATCGTTTGGTTGCATATCACTGCTGCTTTGTTTTGTTATAAGTTCACAGTTTGTGTGTATTCAGTTACTCTTTAACTAATCTAACCTGATGTTTTTCCTCCTGTAGAGCTCCAGTATGTCCAAGCGGCGCTCTTCGGAGAGGGGGGCTGGAGAGTCATCAGGCAGGGCCAGCAAGCTGCAATGTCCTGGGATATCCGGAAACAACGCCAAGAGAGCCGGGCCCTTCATCCTTGGTAAGGAAGCTGCTAGTGTTTGCACAAGCACCAAAAGTATGGACTCTAACATGTCTCTTGGTGCACGTTGGTCCCCATGTGCACGTTGGTCCCCATGTGCAACTTGGGATTGTGCAGGAAAGGTATTTTGGTGTGAGTGTGAGAGTCGTGCGGTGTCTCTGTGTGTACGCACGCCTGAGACAAGAATGTGAAGAATTTAGCTGATCCCCCTGAATTCAGCCAGAAAGTTCTAAGTCTGTGTCGGAGCAAGGTTATTTCCTCCTGCTGGATGAAATGCCCCTCCCCTACTCTCAGACCTGTATGTTTTCTACTACATAACTCCTTGCCTATTTGCAATGCAGAGTGCCAAAGACAACATAACACTTTGGGTGTTAATGGGTACGAGCACATGTAGCCTTTAATGAGTTGCAGTGAGAGCACACACTCCAGCATGTTGCCTGCCTTTTGGTCATGCAGCTGTTGCTCTTCTTATCCTCTGCAGGGCCTCGCCTGGGCAACTCACCAGTGCCCAGCATAGTGCAGTGTCTGGCCAGAAAGGACGGCACGGACGACTTCTATCAGCTCAAAGTAAGTCTGTCAGGCTTGGCGTATTCTTCATTCTTTCCTCTCTTACTTATGAGTTTAGACTGTTCATTAAACATATCATTCACGACAAAGTTATGAAGCCCCAGAGGACATCTGAACCTTTGAACCTTCCTTATTCCTTGTTCCTTTTATGGCCTCCTGTTTCGGTCTGGTGCAAACACAAAACCTTAGTGGGGCAATGTGTTTATTGGGGCTATCTAATGTCTGTTGCACTCGGGAAGGAGCTGTAGCAGTGGGGAAAGGAAGGTAGTGCCCCACCTGGAATGTCTACTTGTAACCCCCACGACCATGCAGTGAGTCAGTGTGTGACCCTCCCCTCATACCAATGACTGCAGCGCCTCAGTGTCTGCTGCACATACTAATGTTTGCTTCACATTAGTATATGAGCTATATATTCTTTTAAAGCTGCATAACTCCTATAGAATGTACATGTGAAATGAAACTTGCTGTCATGTCTTCACTCACTTTGAATGTGCTGTGTCAGGAGCGTAGATTAGCTCCATACAAAGTTAAAGCTGTTTTTCCACGGTCTGATCCTGTGTGAGCTCCTGTCTTGTGACCTCTAATGTTTGCTCTCTTCTCGTGTGTGCTTCCTGCAGATCCTTACGCTGGAGGAGCGAGCCGACTCTGCAGGGGAGACTCAGGAGGAGAGGCAGGGGAAAATGCTGCTGCACACAGAGTTCTCCCTCCTTTCCCTGCTGCATAACCAGGATGGGGTGGTCCACCATCACGGCCTCTTCCAGGTAAACGCCTACAAACTATATCCAATAAAACTACATTTCTGTTAACAGGGGCATGGTATATCATCAGTCTTAATAATTCGTTTATGGTGCATTTTCTGGGCGAGTGTCCTATATGATTAGACATGATAAATACACCAACGTTACCATGGAGAACTTTCAATTGGTCACTATTGGCGCTTTTCCACTGTAGCACGGTTTAAGCGGGCCGGGCCAAACCAGGCCTGCTTTTTTTGCTTTTCCACTAGGGGTAGTTCCGGCCCATGGCTACTTTTTCACCTTTTTTCTGGCCCTCCAAAATCGAAGTTCTTACCGGGCCAACAACCGAGCTGAATATGCTAAACTAGTGAGGTAAACACTCTCGACTGCTGAATGGTCAGAGAGAATCGCTGGCAAGGGGGCTACAACTTCAACCAGATGAACATATTTGACCGTGATTTAATTGTAATACACGTTTCAAAATGATGCCGAAGTAACAACATACTGATACCGGTTAGTAAAAACCATGAATTAATGCTTTGACAATTCTGCAGACAGACGGCAGGCGAAAAACCTTTTTAAAATGCGTGCTTTCTGAATGTTGATCGGATTCATCAGGCTAAGCTAATGTTCTAAATGCTCCGACCGTCCACACTCACAACAACAGCCTACAGACATAAATAAACCAGCGTCTGTATTCGCCATGACACAGACAGTCTGTGGTTTGTACTTGTTTAACATTGGTTCAGTTTCTGAACAGATATGAGGAGCTGTGAGCTCTGAGGGCTAACAGCTGATGTTTTTGGTTTTGTGGTTCGCATTGAAGATGATTTCACGGCGGTTTTACGCAGCGTCGCTCCGCCCGCCGAACAGCCGATCGCCCCGCCTACACTGCGTTACTATAGTTACTTCCCCTGTTACTAAACTGTAATGGAAACGCAGTATAAAGTGAGCCCGGCCTAGCAAGGCCTAACCATAAGCTGTGCAGTAGAAAAGAGCCATATGTGGTTTCACTGTGTAAGAATAATATTCATTTGTCCAACCAGCTGCTTGCATTGTCCATATCAGGCTTGTTTCAAGAGAGAAGTAGGCACCATTTAAAAGCCATATTTATCTGCAGTCATCTCTATTTACAGCCCCATCCATTCACCTGTCTTCCCGTCTGACTCCTCCTCTAACTTTGTTATTATTCCACCTCTCTAGATCTCTCTGTTTTTTATTCTCTCTATCACATCCTGTCTTTTCCACTGTCCCGGTGTTCTCAGAATAGCAGCCATGCACTCTGATTCATTTAGACCAGCCATATTGATTGGGTTATTATAGAGCATCTCCACCCTGAGAGGACCAGTTAATACGTGTACGCTTTCAGAGGTGCCGACTGCATCTGAAAAATAACACTGACAACTTGATACAGAAATCAATAAGAAGTGGTGACTCCGCTAAGACGACCGGAGTTTGGACGAAGAGGAATGACCTTCCACCCCCCGGTGTGGAGGGGGTGGGTGTGTCTCATCGGTTACACGCAGGCTGCAGATTGATGGCCGCTAAGCTGAATGAATCGGTTTGATCCGCCAGCATGGTACAGGAGTCCATTCAGGTTGATGCATTCATGTATGCCTCAACCTATATCGATCGGACACTATTGGGAAGTGCTTCTAAAATGCATCAACAACAACAACAACAACAACAACAACAACAACAACTCTTGTTTACCTACAAAGCGAGCCTTTTTCTGGAGATTGCTGCTCACACTTCTCTTTGTTGTTGTTCCCCCAGGATCGTGCCTACGAAATAGTGGAGGACATGGAGGCCAACAAGGTGCGAAAGATGAAGAAGCGGATCTGCCTCGTGCTTGACTGCCTGTGTGCTCACGACTTCAGCGACAAGACGGCAGATCTAATAAACCTCCAGCATTACGTAATAAAAGAGAAGCGGCTGAGCGAGCGCGAGGCCATCGTCATCTTCTACGATGTGGTGCGTGTCGTGGAAGCCCTTCATAAGGTGAGTCCATGATGACATTTGATGCACTACTCTAAGAAACAGTGGACTCAAACCAATTCAATTGACCTCAATGAAGAGAGCTTGGATACTAGGTTTTTGTCAACACGGAATAAACCCTTTTTGATATTGTTAGTTAGTTGTTGCTAGGGCTACTCAATTCATCGTATTTTAATCGCAATTACCATTTTGGCTTGCAACGATTATAAAAACAACATAATAGAAATAAAACGTTTTTTTTTTTTTTTTTTTTTATATATTGGTTTTTCAGTTGAATTATACTTAAAGTTCAGGGTAATTAACTTTGCACATCCTTCCTGATTACTCATCTCCCATGCCTCACTCTCTAGAAAAAACCAATTGTTTTGATACCAATGATTCAGCGAGCATGACCTGACCAAACCTTTTCTGTTCTTTTCTGCATGCAGAAAAACATTGTGCACAGAGACCTCAAGCTGGGAAACATGGTGCTGAACAAACGGTAAGCTTTAACTCATTCTCTCACTCGGCGAGGGCAAAAAACCCCTCCCACTACACCGGGTCAGTCATTCTGTCTCCGCTCGCATGTACGACGGACCACATCCGTCCCCAGCAGCTTGTATGCTGGTGTGCGTTTGACTTTAAACCCAAGCAGGGGTCACATTCTCAGACGAAGAGTGAGATCAGTTATCGAAACCTAAGACCCAGCTCTCCTGTGAGTCTGGGCCGGTGTCTGTGTGCTGAGGAGAAGCTGATGATTCATTACCCGTAGGTTGGATTTTTTGGACATTGGTGCAAAATGGAGCGAAGAATATCCCACTGCTTTGTTTTGAGTGGCAGAGTGAGCAGTGTCGTACAGCACACAGGGCCTCGGTTGGTGCACCTCAGGTCACAGAGTGCTGCACTTCAGATAGACCCTGCTGAATGGGAAACCACTCATCTGTAAAACCCTCTCAAAGCACCAAACGTACAGTGTGTATGAGAGAGGTGTGTGTTCAAGGGGTGGAAGCCACTCTCACTGTGTGACTACTGCTGTTTTTTTATGTTATATATATTATTTTTTTTGCCCAATTTCAGATGATTTGGATAGATTTAGCTTTGAAGCTCGCATGCACATTAATGGAGATTCTGATAATCATCCCACAAAGACTTATTTGGAAGGGACATGACTAACACCGAAACACACTCTCTTTTCCTACGCTTGCTACACACACACACACCTTCGCAGTCAAACATTGAATATGCTTGCATCACACACACGTGAGTCTAATTATGGTGTTGTCACACTCACTTCTCATACGTTAGCTGCAAGTGTGAGCACACGCATTGAAATGTCACGTTCTCGGCTCATATCTTTATCACATACACACGCGTCTCAGGCATCAGAGCCCCCCCCCCCCAGCAGCAGCAGCAGGAGTACTGGTGGTGGTGATGAAACAGGAGAGTGTTTTGGCCAGAGGAGGGTGGTGGGGAGAGGAGCAGGGGGGAGGAACACTCCGTCCCAGCTGGAGACAAAGGAGAGGCCTGCCAAAGGCCCCATAGCTCCGAGCTGACTCACACTGCAATGCACATCACACACACACACACACGCGCACACACACACACCACTATTTATTTACCCTTTACTCTACTTTTTTTATATATATTTCTTTTACACCCCGATCCCCTTTCCTGCTTTGATTGTTTTTTCTGTTTTATGCCCTTTTTCCTATCCTCTTTTTTTCTCTCTTCACCTCCTCCCCTCTCCTCTTCTGAATTACACTCTGCTTGCGTGCACGTTTCCTCTGTCACTCCACCCGGGATGTGTATGCACTGCAGTACGGGAAGGATACGGTCAATTTTAGATGCAGAGACCGATCCCAAAATCCCCTCTCCACACACGGCATCAACAGCCTCAGCAGTTTGTACCAGAGTGATGTGATTTCCTCTTGCAGAGCCAGCTGTTATGAAAGCAGGATGTCATAAATCAATCTGCTAGCTTGTTGTATGTCAGAGCTGTGTTGACTTAAATGTAAGGAGACTCTTTACAGCAAGGTGATTTGTTTTCTGTGTGTATGTTCCAGAGAGCTTCTGTTGGAGCACAGTATTTGCTGTGTTGTCTCAGGGATGGATTGCCCTGACTGAATCAGAAGTCACGTGGTGTGCTGTCGTGCTGTCTGGCACAAATAAGTCTTTCTGGAACTATCTTGAAAATGTTTATCCTACATTGCTGAGCGAGGGAATTATACTTGACGAGCAGTAGCCACAATTCATAAAGCCAACCTTTTTAGAAACTACAATATTGCAACTGTAAGTTTGGGCACAAGTGTAACCCTCCAGATGATGCTTCTGAGGAAGTGAGCTGTGGAAGTTGCCCTGCGTTTAACCTCCCTTCTCCTCAGCTTGTGTATTTTCAGCAAAACATTTTGCGGGAAGGGAGGCAAAATCATGCTGGCTGTTTAGGTTTCTGGTTTCCTGACTTTCCCGGGGGTCACATGACCAGGAAGCAGAGACGGTGTGGTCGCTCTCCAGTCCTCGGGGACCCTTAGCTCACGAGGCAAACATGCAATTGAATTTACCCAATCTCCGGTGCACGACTAGAAGCCTGGGTCGTTACGCGCACAGACAAAAGAACAGGCTCCTCTATAAAGGAAGCTTTCATGTCGAGGGTCCTTGAAGCACTGCACGCTGTTCTGGCCAATCTTGTGTGCAGATCACAAGGCCACCGTATGGTTGTATAGACTTGGAACACGCAAGCTGTTGGAAGGGCTGGATCACATAAGTAGCTGGAAACGGTGTGAACCGAATGTTCTGAGGGACTTTGGAGATTCAAGCCTTTGGTTTAGAAATGGAGTGTTTGACAGAAATTGGCTCCAGACGTTGTAATGGGAGCAGTGAGTGATTGTGTGTGTGTGTGTGTGTGAGGGAGCATGGTGTGAAAGTGAGAGAGAATAAGGGAAGCTGTTGACCTCACGCTTTTTAGAAAGCGGATGTGGGTGAGCAGTGTGTTTTTATAGAGAGGACCCGGGCTCTAGACCGTGCAATAATGTGCCTTTTGAGTGCCTTTTTCCGTGTGTGTATGTTCATCATGGGACTGATTGTGTGGGTGCACTTGAAGTTTGTGTACATATTTTAAATCTCCTTGAGCTTTTTATACTCGTTTGGCAACCAATCACTATGCAGGCTTAGTCATCCAGACAATTATCTCAAGCCACAAGTTGACTCATATGTTTGTCAAAGTGCAGCTTTTGATTTTCTCTCTCCCTGCTGAAAGAGCACACTGATATAGAAAGGTCCATAGTCCCTCGGCTTAATGCGGACACGGCTCAGTCTAGAGGCAAAGCAAATGTACCTTAATGAGTCAGAGAAAAATGTCATGGTATCACGTTGCATCCCGTGAAATGAAATCAATCAAATATCGCTGGTAACCTCAATGCGTCTTCACATGCATTTCACTACAGGGGGAACATACAAGGATCTACCAAATCAGAGTTTAGGAAGTGACCAGCAACTTGACTACAAATATACCGCACAAAGATGGGAGACTCCCTTCTAAAAAGGACTGGGTGTGCGTGTTCAGTTTTGCATCTGGCAGTCATGAGATACTGATGTATTGTAAAGGCCCAGTGAACCATGAGGTTATCAAAACAACAAGGCATGCTAGCAAGTTCTCCCTGTCTCTGTCGTCCTGTGTGTACTCAATGCTCTGAGCGATGAGTGTGCAGTGTTTCACATTCCAAACTCACATTGGTCATGATGAGTAAGACTGTTTTTGCTTTTGTTGGATCAAATCAAAAGGGGAGAACAGGAGGAGTGTGGTCATCAGAGTGGAGATATTAAGGTATTTTGAAACTGAAGCACATCCTATATTTAACATGCTTGTTTGTGTGTGCTCACAGGACTCACAGAATCACCATCACCAACTTCTGCCTGGGAAAGCACCTGGTGAGCGAGGACGACCTGCTGAAAGACCAGAGAGGAAGTCCGGCCTACATCAGCCCCGACGTGTTAAGTGGTAAGGAAATAAAACGTTTTATTCTAAAGTGCGTTTTCGTTTCATAAGGCAATATATGTATAAAGGAAGATGCTTCGTAGTCGGAACAGTTTAGAAAAAGCTGATTTTGCTCATGGGTGGTCCACATCGACCAGTTTTTGCCCCCCAAAACAAACAATCCCACAGTCTCACTTGTTTTTGCACAGGTGTGAAAACCTTCCTCATTTCCAATCAATTCGCCACCTTCCACTTGAGGATTTAAAATAAAGCTGTAAAGTGTATTTACTACAAGTGAAAAAAATGTTCATTTGTATTTAGTTACACAAAATGCAAGACCTTGTTCTGCTTAGAAGAGGGGTCCTTGTTGGTTGTTATGTAAGCAGTCAGTCTTGTGTTTGATTGTCCTGTTATTGGGTAACAAGAAAGGCTTCATGTTGCAATCTTGGACTGTCAAAAGCCACAAATCGTTATTGTCCTTCATATGTTTGTGTAGTCACGGTGATGTTGCATTTCTCATCATTTGCAGAGGAAGCTACTTTCCTCTTTGTGTGAAAAATGGTCTTTGTCTGAAAAAAAAAAAGCAGAAATCCCTTTTTTTTAAATTGTTTCGCTTCACAAAGCTTATTTGTCACAGTAAATGCCACACACACGCCAATCAGGCCGATGCTTGTGCACGCACTTCAAATGCCAATCCGTTTAATCATTGATTTCCAGAACATCTTCCTGGACAGTGTACAAGATCGAGGGGAGTCATTTCCAACAGAGATCGTTTAGCTCCAACCACTCAAAAAGTGTAGATGGAACCCGGGCGTGTATATCAGCATAACGTGACAGGCACACAATTAAACCGAGCTTCAGTGACTCACGCACTGATGACTCACTGGAGGGAAACTACTCCCATCTACCCCCTTCCCTTCCCCTCCCCATCCCCCGCCTGTGAGTGTGTGTCACAAGCTTTAACATAATTGCCTGCTGCTGTTGCCGCCTGGCTGTAACAACACTGCCTATGGTCATGCAGTTTATTCATAGCCGACCTATAGCTGATTTATTGTTTTAGGGTTGATTTAAAAAAACAAAAACAATTCTCAGTTCTCTTATTTTAAAAGTCTATGAAATATGATGGATGTAGGGCAGGGGTGTCAAACTGAATTTCATCACCGGTCACATCAGCATTATGGTTGCACTCAAAGGGCCGGTTGTAACTTTAAGACTAGATAAAAAGACATATATAAATATTGAATATAATAATGTATTGTATTACATTATTGCTTCTGCATTGGATTATTATCGGATAAGGTAATAATAACTTCATAATTAACTACGTCTGAAAGCAGAAGTCTAGGGCAAATAATTGCAAGTCTCTTCAGTGAGAATGTCACAATATGATTTTTAAAAGATAAGCCACATTCTGAAAAAAAAAAAAAAAAAGTAGTGACATTTTGAAAAAAAAATCTATTTATGAGAAAAATGCTAATTTTAAGAAAAAAGGCATATTTTGACAAAAGTGAAATTCTGAGAAAAAATGCATACTGTATGTTGAAGAAAAAAAGTCAAATTCTGAGAAAAAGTCAAATTTGAGATGCATTGTGGGACATGTCGTTTATGGGCAACGTGGTTCTGTAAAGTAGCATGTAACCGTATAATAAACATTTTATATTCTTTGCAAGCTCTAAATGAAGTCGCGGGCCAGATTTGGCCCCCGGGCCTTGAGTTTGACACCCCTGATGTTGAGTCATAGTGTTTGCTCATCGTGTTAATCATTGGACCTGCTGACTTACAGGACTTGAACTCGTCTCAGGGTCAATCACCCCCGTGTCTCATGGGGCAAAAACTGTCAACACACAAATGTTGATTTAAAAAAACCGATGGTTGAATTGATTTGTTTGTTAAGGCACAGCAGCAGTGATCTTTGCGGTCTCCTTTTCAAATGACACATTTGTTGATCTCCTCTGCTTCCTGTCCCCCAGGCCGGCCGTACCGAGGTAAACCCAGTGACATGTGGGCCCTCGGCGTGGTTCTGTTCACCATGCTCTACGGCCAGTTCCCATTTTATGACAGCATACCTCAAGAGCTCTTCCGCAAGATCAAGGCTGCTGAATACTCCATCCCAGAGTGAGTAGAGACGAGATGAGAAGCAATGGAAAAACCTACAGCATTTTAAAAAACATGAATAATTGTATACTTGTTTTTATAAAATAGTTATTCAAGCCCATCATATTTTTATATTCAGTCTGGATTCAAGAGACTGTCCTTGTAATCTTTCAACAGCTTCTTACATATTATCTGACCTCTATCCTCCTCTTCCTCTCAGGGACGGGCGTGTGTCGGAGAACACGGTGTGCCTGATCCGGAAGCTGCTGGTGTTGGACCCTCAGCAGAGGCTGACTGCAGGAGAGGTGCTGGAGTCTCTCAGCGGCATCATCGCCTCATGGTAAGTGCTCCACCTGCTGGAAGTTTGAAACATTACATCATTGGTGTTGCGCGTCATGTTATGAGTTATTGTTTAATAGCTGAGAAATATGTCATCATTTTGTCAACAATTTCTACTTTTAGTTCCAATTTAGTTTTTGAAACATTTCCACTGGTTGGCTTTACATTAATTGTATTTTGTAGCCACCCACATAAGTACCTCGCTAATAGCCATACGGTGGCCATTTCAAATGTGACGTCTCATGGTTGTTAATCTGCATGTTGTGTTTTCCATATCACAGGCAGTCCGTTTCCTCGATGAGTGGCCCTCTACAGGTGGTGCCGGATATTGACGATCAGGTCAATCACCCAGAACATCTTCAAGAGGTAAATGATTACAGATCTAAATATAGAGCCTGTTGGAAAGATCCAAAGTCAGAGCGATGGTTACATTTGTATTCTCCTCCTTGTTTACATCACTTTCTTTGATACGATGAGAGAACATGTTATCAGCTCAGTGTTGCAGCACATTGAACGGACAACATTTTCTTCCCTCAGGCCAAGGCGATGGAAGAGTCTTCACAGTACGAGTTTGAGAACTACATGCGCCAGCAGCTGCTGTTGGCTGAAGAGAAGAACACTATCCACGAGGCCAAGAGCTTTCTCACCAAGCGGCAGTTTGGCAGCATCCCCCCTGTGAGGCGTCTGGGTCTCGACGCCCAGCCCGTCAGCCCGCTAGATGCCGCCATACTGGCTCAACGGTTCCTCCGGAAGTAGGCCAACCATGACAGCCTCTCTGACCCCCCCCCCCACCCCCCCCAGGGAGCACAGAGAGGACTGAGGAGGATGAGCCCCTAAAACTGAACTGGCCTACAGGAGGCCCATCCTGATCAGGGTACAGACGGCCCCATCTGGGCTTATAGTAAGCTAGGTGGAGCAGGTTTGAGGAGGGCACCAGAACAAACTAGCTCCTTTCAAACTTCACTCCTCGTGTCTGGATGGTTCCAGTGAAACATGGAAAGCTCCAGAGGAAGATCTGAGCCTAAGGATCCTTCAGGTCCCCCACAGTCAGATCTCACTGTGCACACAACCCTGATGGTACAGTCCCACATGGGGCTTCAAAGGCTCTGAGTCGAAGAGACGATTACCCCCATATCCCTCCTCCCTTTGAGATCTCCCCACTTCCCCCCATCAACTCTGGGTCCCCCAAGCAATACAGGACCTGAATCATGTAGCAACCCCCCTCTCTTCCTCGTGGTTAATGGTATTGCCTCAAGTCAGATCTCCTGATCACAGATGTCACTTCTCTATACCTCCATTCCACCCTCGTCCTCTCACCCCCCCCTCCCCCCCCCCCCTCTTCCTGTCCTTTTTTCCTGTACCGAAAATGATCCAGACTGTTCCCGTCTGTACCTCTGACTTCAAATCAATCTACCTCTCTGTCTCTCTTCTCTGTTGGTAAACCATGCTCACTGTTCTGAGACAAGGGATTGTAACAATGGAGTCTTGTTGCCACCAGTAACACAAAGCATTAATGTTTTCTGTCAGTGATAATGCTTAGAAACCTTCTCGAGTGGTTTCAAAAGAAATCTGAATAAGCTTTTTATCATATTTACCTGAATAAGTAGCATTTCACCCCTTCCTTTGGATTGAAGACACTGAATATCAAAGTGTGTGTACATGCATGCTTTGATATTTGCAGAATGCTTTTGCTCACCCCTGTGGAAATCTATTTTTAGCATCTAGGCAGCTAGTGTGAGGTACCTGGAAGTCACAATGCCAAGAACTGAATGGGAATCACTGTTGGATCCTCCCTGCCAAGGCATATTGATGGTAACGCTTCCTCGGTGCCATTATGGTGGGGATCAGGCACTGTCATGTTTCTATTGCCAAAAATAATGTCTTCAAAACGACTCTTAGCCAAGGAAACCGGTACCCTCAGCCTCGTTCAGAATCAAATGGCTTCCAGGTATTCCAACTTCCCTGTTTCTCTTTACCAAGACAGATCACGGGACAAGTGTTTTTCAGTATGAATGTGAACCGCCATCCTACGCTTTAATACGTCTCCATGAGTGTGCGTGTGTGTTTCAGCCGGCCGACATCAAGAGTCTGCGTGGCTGTCGAGCTGTTCACCTCTGACAGCCACAGACCCTTTTTTAAGCTATCCTCCAATCGTTGTGTTTTGTGATCTGGCCTGCCTCGGTGCAGACACTGTGAAACCCAGAGCAGGCTTCGCCGGGACGGGGCTTGACTGAATGTTTTAGCGATAGCCATGAATGCTTTCTTAAGATGGGGATGCTCTTTTGCTCTTTTCAGGCCCTCTCTCCAGCTCAACTCTTACACGCTTCTATATTATCTCACCATGTAGGCTCTGTACAGATAGACTAGCTGGTGTGCCGGTAATCCATACTGTAATACTTCATAGAAGAATTAAAATACAGACTCATAGGTTTTAGGTTTGGTTGCTTGGCTACTAGCCTTCTTGTTTTGTATCAAAGAGTTTCTTGAAACCATGGCAAAGCTACTAACCAGTGACTGTTAGGCATCTGTACACTGCAACCTGCCTTTTGCCATTGGTACCTGCTTCAGGCTCTCTACACTTCTTCCTATTTATAACGGATCGCATGAACATAGGCTCTGGATTACTTTTCAAATGTCTTCACTTTCTCTTTTTTTTCTTCTTTGTAATTTCATGTTGATTTATTTATTCACTTGTGTTGACCCCCCCTTCCCCCCAAACCACTGGGGCTTGTATCACGGACTAGGCACAACTAATGCCAGTGAAATAGGCCCTACAACCCGCTCAGCTTTAAAAAAAAAAAAAAAAAAAAAAAAAAGTGTTGTTAACTCCAACAGTGATCCTCATGTTCGATCCTCCTCGCCCACTTCCATGGAAGAGTAGCATCTGTTTTTGTTTTTCATTTTGGATTCATAAATAACTTTCTTGCCATTCAACCACATATTCTGTGGTCAACTTAAGCTACACTAATAACGAGACTGACATAGTTATATTTTTTAAAGAAAAACTTAATGATGCTCGCACATTATCGTGATTGACGGGAGGGTTTTTTTGTAGTGTTTTTTTTCTTTCTTTCTACCATTTACCCAGAAATCCCAACACCAAGCTGCACTCTTTGGTCAGTATGTAAATATGTACCATCATGACTGCGTTAGTCATATTGTATGTAGTTTCACCCAGTGAGATACCAACTCGGTTTCAACACATGCCGATTGGCGTGCATTATAGGCCACGTTGGCCTTCAACCACCACATCCAGAGGCTCAGATGATATGTAAAGAGAGCTGTTGGCTTTCTCCCACCTCAATGTGAATTCCATGGGTATACAGCAGTATTGTAGTAGTCTAGGTTGTTCATCAGAAAAGGGTATTTCGTGAACACCGTAGCCATTGCTTAATGCTGACATCAAGTGAACTGTGTGTCAACTCCCATGACGGCCAACTACAGATTAGTAACTACAGGTTTAATAGACCTTTTGATGTAAATGTCATTTTGTCCCCCCCCCCCTATTAAAAAAAGAAAAGTCTTTCACCTTCTAGCTAGCGGATTGTACCACATTCAATGTTTGTGTGACAGAGTTGTATTGATCGATGGCGATGTGGACTGAAAAGCATGAACATAGTGTGAGGTTCAACTCTGTGTAAAACATGTGACTGTTGCATGATTTTAAACTTGCAAGGTGTGCCAGAGCAACTGATCGAGAATTAGGAGATAATTCCCCCCTTTTGTGTCCTACGGGACACCACAAGGCAAAATAGATGAAGACCCTTAATTGGATGAGTAGTAAAATTGTATTTCTAATTTTCAAAATTTAAGTTTTATGATGATTTTCCCCGTGCTTCTAAAGTCCTAAGTCTTCAGTGTATATAACCAGTATATTGCTGACTGTTTCAACTGGAGTAGGATTGAAATGTGGTGTAGTTTAAACCCAATGGGATAATGTGTTGTAAGCTGCTTGGTCGGACATGGGCATCTAGATACAGGAAAAACTGCGTAATTGTACAGATGATAAACACGTTTGTATAAAAAAACATATTTTTGTACTTCATCAGATCTCTACATGCATGTCAGCAATAAACTTTGATATGGAAACATTAACCTGTCGTCATGTTTTTGTATTCTGACACTTTCTTTTACTGCCAGCAGGTGGAGCACTCCTGTTGAAAATGAAACCAACGCCAGCAGTAGGACCAGTGTAATAATACATGTCGGGAATTGTGGGACATTTCACTGAATGTTCTTCTTTTGTTGTCTCATACATATTTTTATTTCATACGTGCATGATACGATCTACAACAAAATGTTCAGTTGCTCATTTTCAGTCATCTGTATGTGGTTTGAATGTTACGTCTTCTGAGGGTGATTCCTGTGTGAAGTATGAACATCAAAAAGAATTATCGAGTGTCTGTGCGTCCATACCACCTCAGTCTTGCGGTGAGCGACACCGAGGTAGAGGTGCTCAAACAGGAAACCCCCTGCTGACAGCACTGGGGTCTGTGGGCTGCTCTGACAATCCCTCCATCTCACTTCAGGTCTTTCAATGCACACACTCCACTTCAAGCAGGGCATTAACTCCACACAAAATAATTTCATGCCGGCCAAAAACTACACACATGGAAAGCTCATCATATGCAGGCCTGAAGGACATATTGGAATTCATCTGTACAAATAAAAGTGCAAATGTTTTAAACAGACACTATGCAACCTTCTTTTGGGTTGTTTTTTTCAACCCCACTGATGCACACCTACCTGTACAACGTGGCTCCGCAAAGATTTTGGAACAGAGAAGTGGCTCCTACCAAAGGGAATTAGATCTTAAACTCTCAATCACTGTGGTATTAAAGAACAAATTAGGAGATTAGACCTTGGACCCTCTTGTTATAGATTAGTTTCAATCTGTTACCAAAGGCCAACATGCTGTGCTGACTGAACAAAAGAATAACTGAGTTCTGACTAATCTTTCCCACCCTTCTGAGATCCTGCAGCTTGTCTCCAGTGGATCTCTCTGGATCATTACACCCCTCTCCCAACATGTCCAACCGGGGCGGAAAAGTCTCAAGAGTCAACTTTTCACAGATGCTTTGTCCCCATAAATCAGAACCAGCTGGCCTTGAGGAGGTCCATCCTGGATTCATGTGTCCCAAACAAACGATGGTTCATTAAAGACTACTTCAGAAATCCGCGATGCTCTTGCCTAATTACCTCAGAGCCTTATGTATTGAGTTTCCTAGAAGAAGAGTAGACCAAATCCAGTTGGACAGGGATGACAAAGGCTAAACAGGGATCCACTTTTCCAGATGTGTTTACTTGGAATTATTGTCATAGCTTTGAGTGTGCATACTTTACTGGTAGCAGTGTATTTAACTATTAAAACTGTAAAATATATCATTGATACGAGAGCACGGCTGCTTTGTAGTTATTGCTCTGTGTGTTTATGTCGGTCGGAGCGTGTGAATGTGACTCCAGCTGTGTCCAAGCTTTATTGCCCAAGCCCAGACCATACATTCCAGCAAACACACAAAACCAAATGTGTGCAGTATTTGGGCAAAAGTCAAAACATGTGACACAACGCAGAGTAGATTTAGTATTCTCACGGCTGCATAAGAAGAGGATCAGATGATCTACACGTCAAAGGGTTAAAAATTAAATCTGTGTAGCTCGCTGTTGACGTTTAGCTGCTTGTGGAAGTTCAATCTCTGGTCATGCTTCTACTGGAAGATGATCATACAGTCTGCTTTCATACATTGTCTAGTCCAGTCTTGAAACATGAAGAGGACAGCTTACACTCAATGACAGAAAAGAAAATTCAAGGTCCCTCTTGGTTGCAATAAACATTAAACCCCACGAAATGAAAGAGCTGGATGGGAGAAACAAATTGGTGAAGTGCAGCGATTCATTTATTATAAACAATCTGACCCAAAAAGAGGTCCCCTACCGTGCATGTATTTGCTAAATGTATGCACAGGGCCGTCCCTGGCCAACTTGGGGCCCCAAGCGACATTGTGAGATGAGACCCCCCCCCCCCTCACCGACAGGAGTGACATTTTAGTGACCAAAGTACTTCGCAAATATAATTCCTGTTTATTATTATTATCAACACAGTTACTTTTTTATACAGTGAGGTAAATGGTAAATGTGCATGTGTGTCGTTCAGTATGCATTTACAGGTGAATACGTCTGCATTTCCTGCCAAATACTAGCTTCAAAAAGATTAAAATATAATTAATGCAAATAAACTACTTCTACTAATAATCAATTTAATAATATAAATACTATATTATTTTTATTATTATATAGTTGTAATATAGTCAAGACAAAACATGCTTATTACATGCTCAAAAACTGATATTTCTTAAATCTGTATTCAAATGTAGTTCCCTCTGTCAGCAATGTGTCAACAACTACACACACATTTCTATCAGTATTTCTCTGTGTTGTGTTTGACATGATGATGACTGTAAGGAGTTAAGGGGAAAGGCGCGGAGAACTGCGCACAAGCCGAGCTCATAAGCCGAGGCCCCCTGTAAGTTAGGCAACTTCAACATTTACTGTATTATCTATCTAGTGGGGACAATGAATGTGAATAATTAATTGTATATCTCTGGATAGTCATTTTAAAAGTATGCTGTAAAAACACCTGATAAATAACCGTAGCTCATGCTACTGTAACAAAACATTTATCAAACACATATCCAGTATAGTATCAAGTATTTCAAAAACACTGAGTAAGTATTTCCATTTGTATCAACCTTTAAGGACTCATAAAGAAGAAGAGAAAATTAGATAAGCAGCATTATGATTTGTTCTTACAGAGGAGCTGAACACAGTTAGTTTTTGTTGGCAAGCCATGTTGGCCTCAAATCAAGTCTCAAAGCAGAATGTGCATACGGCCCCCATATGAGCAGCGAGGTGGGGGAAAACATCTGCTTAAGGTCTTTCTTTCTTTTAACCTACTTAGTCTTCAGTCCTGCTCTTCATAGTTGTGTATTGTTAAAACAGATGATAAAACCGAAGATCTGAAAATGACAAATGCAATTAGAGTATCATCAACCAGTGAGCGGTGACCACAAACACATCAATCCTGTGAAGTGTCGCAATGTCCTTGTTTTATCCTTTTTTCATTTACTTTGCACTTGATTAAAGTACCATGCTGCCATGTTCTCTTAAACTAAGACTGTGTCTCTTTGAAATCAGTGCTCATGTTCCGGTATAGCAGTAAAGGTCTCTTAACATGATGCAATAAATTAAACAAGGTAACAAAATGGAATCCTTATATTCCTCCCACATTAAAGAGTGCACTCTAATTCAGTAACAGACAGAGACTTTAGATGTGGTTATAAACTGGTGCCAGCAGATGAAGGACTTTGTTGTGGCACTTTACACATGCTGTGCCCTACAGCAGTCAGAACACAGATAATAATCATTTTCCTGTGAGGGATGGGCTATTTCTCTCTGCATGAAGCTATTGTTTTATATAACACAAAATCAAAATATATCAATGTCACATTCACTCCACGTTCAAGTGATTAGCATTGCATAGCCCTCAACAATAACGTTAACTGTTTCATAAACGTTGACCTAATAAGATAACTTTATTACATTCAACATTTTGGACAATATGCCTGTTGGAAAAAATATAATTCGTCACAGGCTTGAGCTTCAATATCACGATACATGTATTTATTATCCTTGCAAAAATGGAAGTAGTCCTCACATACAGAGCAGTTGGTACAACTAGTTCCTGAACAGTGTCCTTCACATGCTTATATAACAGAGAGGGTGTTACGGCCCGTCCACACTACAGCTTCGACAGCTTCAAAAACGGTTTCCAACGCGTCTGCCCATTCACTTTGAATGGGGTGACGTCACGTTGCCTCGCTTTTCGCCGAACTGAATTGTGGGTAGCAGAGAGGAGCTTTCCTGGCTGCAAAAGTTGAGCAATGTTCAACTTTTGAAGCTTCTGAAGCTTTCGGTGGAAGCGTCAGCCAATCAAATCATATGCCAGTACAAGCTCTAGCCAATCAAACCGCTGCTTGTGGGTCAGGGGCGGGAGATTCATGTGATTGGTTGTTGGTCGAGCTTCAGACACGCCCGCCGGCAAGCTTTTTTTTAAGCTGTAGTGTGGACGGGCCGTTACACAGTCACAAGATGCAGCATGATACTCCAAGCAAACCTCATTTAACCACAGTAAAGTAATTGTAAACTAAATTTTGTTGAGGAAAGAGGGTTGAAATGTGCACAGATTATTATTACTTCTATTATTACTATTTATACTTTAGTTCTATTTAGTTCATTAGTGACTTCCCTAAAAAACGCTTCAGATTCATGTGTACAGTTGTTGGCTCAGTCATTTGTAAATACATTTTAAACGGTGCATTAGAGACATGGATCAAGAGAGGAAGGGGGCCCACAGAGACAGTTTATGTATAGGGCTCGGAGTTTGTGCTACGCCCCTGTGCATGAACACCGGTTCGAAGCAATATTCAATATTTAGTTTAGATTAACTAAGACCCACGTCAGAAATGATCATGCTTGTCATATGTCTATCTCCATAGAGGCTGAATCATCATGTTAATCACATAGCTAACATATGCCTAAAACACTTTGTCCTGACGCTCTTGTAGGTGATCATACATCCTGTTACGTACACAGCTACGCAGGGCCTTTGTTATCATGTGCTACTCTAACATTGGAAGAGTACATTCAGTATTTTCCCAACAATGCCTATTTACTTTATTTTCCATAGAGAGATTAGAAGGTCATTTGTGAGAGTTGTATCAATCTTAATGATGAAAAAGAAGCACATCCCAGTGTCCAATGCATAAGATAAGCTAATCGCCTCCAGCTCCAAAGAGATATCAATCTTCCTATCTGAGTTGTGGTAACGGAAGCAAATTTCCCAGGTTGTATCTTACTTTTTATTATAGTACTGTACTCTTTTTCTTTATCAACGTTCTGATAGCTAATATGTGTAATACACTTAGCAGAAGGATAACTAAAGCCTCCTGCAGCCTCAGAGCAACCCCTCTTTCTCACACCATCTGAAAGACATCAGTGACCAGCAGCAGATTGTTTACAGCTGCTCTGCGTCTCATGGTGACCTTGTCCTGTTTCTGTGAGAGAACGAACCACCTCTGTTTCTTGTCTCTTTAAGGATGACATCCCAGGACATTCACACCGTGTGAAATCAGTCTCCAGTGTGTTTGCATTTAAAGTGATGCAGAGGGGGTGTGATGGCCTATCCGGTCCCTGCATGTTTTCTTACTCATGACTTTATACAGTGTTTAGAAATAGCATTAATCTGAGGCTAAGAACATCCAGGACAGCCGACGGTGGGGTATTAGGGAGTGAAAAATCAATCTTTGGTCACATTTCTTTTGTCGTTTAAAGGGGACCTATCATGCTAAATGCACTTTTTGTGCATATTTGCGTCCGATATGACGTAATATCGGAAATTTGGACCCACGGCACAATCAGAAACGTTGCTCTCAGAAACAACGCCCGACTGTTTTGGACGTAATATGGTCTTTGTTTACGTTAGCAAGCATCGCTAACACTCAGAGCTAACCTGTACTGGAGAGAGTATGTGTAAAAAAGCAGGAAATAAAAAAAGGAACTCACCTTGTGGTAACCCCGCGAGAGAAAAAGCATTTGAGCTCCATACTGTTTCAGAAATAATCCTTGATGTGGTTTGGAACATGATATGGCATTTAATCACGGCAGCATTTAGCTTTATCTCCGATAGAATTCTGAGCAGGCTCTTTTTTTTTTTCAAGCTAAGGACCCCGAACATGCAGTTCTCTAACAGTGCTGAAATAGAGGGATATGAGGCATAGCTAGAATTGTTGGTATTTTGAGCAAAACACATCATAGACATGTTTTTTTATATATTTTTATATATATCTGAGACCCATAATATATGCCTAAAAATAGCATAATAGCAGATTTTTAAGTCTTTGAAAGTCTACACTATTTTCTTCTTCCTGTACACATTTAATAAACTTACATCCGACTAACCTCCTCCGTCTCCTTCTATCTTTCTTCGCTTCGTCAACTCCGTCAATAGTAAAGTGGGAAATCCAAAATGGCGTGAGAACGAGTGTGTCATTTTCAAACTACCCGGTAACTGCGAACATCTGGTCGTGCAGGGAGGAGGGCGACCCTGTCAATGGGACCCTTGTCCCCCCTGTCAACACCAAGAGAAAAGCCCGCCACAACGGGAACAAGGAGGCATGTGTGTGTGTAAATGTGTGTTTATGGACCGACACTGTTCATACTGGAAAGATGCTGAATAGACTCACACATTTGGGGAAGGAGCTACTGTAATTACATTTGTCTTCATCCTCCTTTTGAAATGAGCGGTTACATTTCTCATTAGTGCCCTGTCATCCCTACTCTTAAAGTGCACTGCAGAGTTTCAGACCACACACAGGTGGCAGCAATAAAAAATGCATCTAAATAATGAATTCATTAACAAGACACACCTGGTGCCATAAACCCAAAATACACAGCTGATCATCCTGATATAGGAAAACACCTGAAGTGGAAAAAGCATTCTAAATCCTGTTCGAGAAAAGTAGGAACCAGACCATCTGTTTAAGCCATTTCTTGTATTAGTATTTAGGGATTTAAAAAACTATTTGGGGGGGAAATGCGGCTGAAACTTATTTTTCATTTTGGAGAAAAAGCAAGGCCTCCCCAGGGTTATTCACATTTTCTTTGAACCATTCATTTGATAAAAAAAACATCCTCTACACAAAAATATTAAAGCGGTAGAACTCTTTTAATCGTGTATCTTAAACTTTGATAGGGTAGTCTATGCCACCATGCATTGGTGCACAAATAAGAACCACTGAGCCAGCCTGTCCTCCAATACAAAAAAAGACAACATATGCCGATTGTTCATGCCCTTATTACGACCCAGAGACACGTTTTAAAGTGTATGTTGTTTCTTACACGACCACTAGAGGTGCTCTTGTGGTCGTGTAAGAAACAAGATGCTCCCGGCCTGTTCATTGCAAACGCTCCGGAGGGACGTTTATTCACAAATAAGAAATAACCCTCTCTGGAAAATCCTAAATTGTGGAATAGTTTGGCCATTAAAATGATTTTTGATTCGATTTCTGACGAGAAGTGTATTTTGTACTATTAGAATCCACGTCCAGTCGATGTGTAGGATCTATAGTTTGATAGATATTACAAAGATGATTTGAGGTCCCGCCAGGATAACGTGTATGCAGCTTCCATGTAAAGTTAGCGTGGGTGAAAGCAGTTTTTCCGGTCTCAAAGTTTTCATAACAAAACCGGATATATTCCCCTCACTGTCAAATACAGAGTGATATCTGCATTACTCATCCACTAAAACACATCAGTTTATCCTTGTTAATTACACAATATTGATTGGTTTAAATTGTGTACAATGCTTCTGTGTTTTTAACCTTCGATTCAGAGAAACAAATAGTTTTTTCGGAGTTAAGACACTACAGTTTCCGAAGACAATACACTACCCAGAATCCCCAGCTATCGTTTGGGACTACAACATCCACCTTGCTTTACAAACCCTGTGATTGGTCATCAAGCCCTGTGATTGGATTTTGGAGTGGCAGTGCGACAAGGTTACGCTGAGCGTCACAGCTCTATGAAATGGAATGGAACCACGGCAGACTTTCCAAAACTGGAATTGGACGGGTCCAGCCCCTGGGTCCAGCCCCCTATCTTTGGACGTCCTGCTCTAAACAGTTTTATTGTAGATATCACTACAGTATCTTCTTGATATTTTCTATTCTATATTTCTATCATTGAACTTCTACTTTCCCACAATTTTGTATGTAGGCTACTCTTAATATTTAAATGTTTTCATCAAATAAAACTTATTCAACAACAGAATTCAATAACGTGCTTTAACCACTAGGCGGTGCGGGTTAAAAAAACAGTGGTGTGGTTAATAAAACATAATGATATCAAACATAATAATGACTATTAACTTTATTGTGAAATTAAAACAGAACGGTAAAGGAAAATACAGTTTCAGTCTCTCCATTGAAGCGTATGCATTGTACCATGAACCTGTATAGACCTGTAACAGTCAACTACATGAGGAGTTGGAAAGGTAGTAAATAATATCTTTAAAAAATACAAAATAAATCCCTTTCTATCAGCTGTGTACCGTTATGGTGTAAATACAGCCTATATACCAATTGGATCAAATATAAAAGTCAGCCGAATTAGTGTTGATACTGCAAGGAGACGTATTGTGTGAAAAGAAATGGAAGATGTTGTTTAATTGTTAATATATTTATAATCCACATCACGTATTCAGTTTTGGCGGCATTTATTACAGTTTGTCAAAAGGTCTTCTGATCAGGGTCCTATAAATAAATATCTACGGCAGATATGTAATATTTAATGCAGCCGAACCGTGTATTACAATGCCGTTATGTGATGACTTTCAAAGAGAAAAGCAAGAACACTCGGAACAAAGTATTATTTTATTTAAAACATTTAGATTTTTTTAGATTTCATATCTTATAAACACAATTTCCCGACATGCATTGCGGCTAAAACAATCAATGTTTTAGCCTATTTCTTTCTAAAAAGACAGGTGTCTCTCAGAATCGAAAGAGAAAAACCTATGGGAAAAACAGAAAAGCATTGTACACAATTCAAACCAATAAATGTCATATAATTAAAAGGATAAACTGATGTTTTTTAGTTGATGAGTACTGCAGATATCACTGTTAAATCATTTGATCATTGGTTTTATTGTGAAAACGTAGAGGCCGGAAATACTGTTTTCAACCCGTAACTTTACATGGAGGCTGCCGCATACCTCAAATCATCTTCGTAATATCTATCAAACTATAGATCCTACATATCAACTGGACGTGGATTCTAAAAGTACAATATACACTTCTTGCTAGAAATCTAATCAAAAAGCGTTTTAATGGACAAACTATCCTACAATTTAGGATTTTACAGAGAGGGTTATTTGTGAATAAACGACCATCTGTATCGTTTGCAATCAACGGGAGCACTAGAGGCCGAAAACTTTAAAACGTAATTATAGGACGTATTAAGCGCTTGAAAAAACGACATATTTGGTCGTAATAAGGGCTTGAACAATCGGCCCATTTGGTCGTATGAGTTGGAGGACTTGTTGCACTGAGCGGATGAAAGTAGTGTTTAAGTTACTTATAAAGCAGAACAACTACTGGTAATGTCTTGTTATCATTACAAATAGCATATTTCAACTTAAAGTTGTGTCTTTAATGCTCTCTTAGTTTTACCAACACAAACAAGATTTCATATTTGTATATCTGATTTCTGATCCAGTATGTTTGTCTCTTTGATATTGGGATGCGAACATGCTCCTTTTTAAAATGCCCTGCTCTTGTTGTTGGTGTTTGCTCCAGATGCATCTTGTTGGCTAATGAACTCACTAACTGTTTATTGCTTCCACCTGTGTGTGAGCTGCGGTCTGTAAAACAACTAGTCAGCACTTGTTGGGTGATTTAAATGACCCTGATGAGATGTTAAACACTCTGGTGAAGGCTCTGAGACATGTTGGTGAGATAAAGAAGATTATTCCAGTGAAAAGGGTATTGTTCTGTTTTTATTTGAGGATCTAGTGGAAGTAGTGACAGCACAATCATCTTGTAAAGATTTGATCTATGGTGGTTTCTTGGTAAAGTAGACCTTGGCCTGAAAGCTGTATGCTTTGCAGACCAGAGGATTCATTAACTCACACACATTTATTGTACTTTGGATTCCCAAATGGTTTTCAGAAGTGTGTTTTAACCCCTTCTTCTTAATTGTCACTGTTAAACATGGAGATTATAAAGTAAATGTTTTTCTTTAGCAGTTATCTAATGATTTAAAATCTTCACTTCCTGTGCAGCCATATTTCCTGCTAGAGAGCAACATTTGACTGCATACCCTTGGGTGACCATTACATGAAATGGGACACTGCTTTTCTGAATCAGGCTGATGAGATAATGTGTTCTTTATCATTACAAAAACAAGACTCACTATATGTTAAATCAAGTAAGAATAATAGTTCTAGTCTTACATGGACTAAATTAAGAAGATGTTGGTTTTTCCAATTTCCAAATGTTGAATTATGACAGCAGCAGGTCATGGAACTTTCATTAAGTATAATTTGACTTTGCCTTACAGTCTGATATCTTTGTTTACTTTACTGCCTTTCAAATGAAGGACACTGAACAGAAAGTGAATGTAGACAATCCGAGGGAGAGTTAGCTTGGGAGGATAGCTGCTGTCCATTGAGGGCGATTACGACTCTCACAGCTGTAGCTTCTCAACACGGTCAGCAGAGTTAATGTATCCCGTGGAAAAACAGACTGTCTGCACCTCTCTGTCTCTAATGCTGTTTGGGTTCACACCACATTCTCTCTCAAGACAAAGAGACATAAACAGTGGTGACACATGATTAAATCAGATACTGTACTCGTGTGATGGTAGATGAAGTGCAGAGAAATGCGAGAGTGATTATATTTGTGGGAAAAAAGGTTCCACTTTAAGAGTTTAGACTTTTTTTAAATCCATCAGGACTTTGTTGAATAAATATTTTCTCTAATCTTTAATGACTCTATTCATAGCAGATGTAGACTGACAACCTAACACCATAGACTGTATTTTTTTCTTTTAAGAGGCCCTATTGTGCTTTTTTGTTTTTACCGTAGTGTGTTGTATAGGTCTTTCCGATGTAAATGGTCTGTAAAGGCTAAAATCCAAAAGTTCCCGACCTGTCTGAAACGCCTCCATTGGACTCCTACGTTTATTTCAAACAGTTGACCAATCACAACAGAGCCGGCCAGCTAACCAATCAGAGCAGACTGGGCTCTGGTTTTAGACAGAGGGTGAAAAGAGGTCTGCAGCACAGGCAGTATGAGAACAATAAGGAGCTTTTTGAACATTAAAGCATGTAAACATATCACAGTAGAGGCACAAAATGAAATGATGAAACTTTCAAATGAGAATGATATGCCCCTTTAAAAAAGTTTGCTTCAAACAGTTTATTCAGCTGCCACATTCAGGAGTCAATGAGTTTTATCTTCAGTCGTGTGGGCGTTCAACAGCTGATTCATTTACAGAAATCCATTGACTTTATAGAGAAATAAAGCCCACCAGCACAGTCATGAGAAACCACAAGGCTCTTTGCTCGCAGTCTGCCAGTAAATACCAGATTTACCAAACCGTTGAACACATTCTGACTCTCACATCCTCCTCCTCTTCCTCTCGAGTGCCTCCCACTCCTTCATCCTGTATCTGTTGGTGGCAAACAGCCCTTGGATTTCCTCTCTAGCTGCCCCTTCAAAAGTTAGCTTTGGTGTGGGCGGATGAGACACGTCTCTTTCTCTTTGTGTGTGTTGTAAATATTTTTCCCCAATCAAAGAGTCAAACTTCAGAGCTCCGTCTAATCTCTGAGACTCACTTCAAAGTGCACGATGAAGCAGATGAGTGAGAGAGAGCGTGAGTGCACGTCTCTTCAACTCAGGGTAGTTTAATTTAGTAAGAAGCTCATTACATGATTTAATGTCTGCAGTTCGGAAAAACAAATATGGATTACATCATATGTTCTCACTTTCTTTAAAGTCAGACTGTGAACTCTGAATATGAAATAACAGTTTCTTGCTTGTTTCATATTTTAGCCCATTTGTGTTTAGGTCCAGCCAAGCCATAGGACCAGACACACATCGGTGGTTTTAGATCCATGGTATGTATGTTAAATCTGGTCCAGGTCAGGGTCTGGATCTGTTCAACTCTATGAATTAAGAAGACACGGCCTTGATCAGACAGTGCTTATTGTGTTTGTATGACCTTGGCAAGCAACTGTGGACCTCTATTGGAACCCTTGATTAGCAAAACGGCACAAAAACCAATCAGCTAACCATAACCATAGGTCAATGTGTAATATCATCCATCTCAGGAGAGTTTAGCAAATTAAGGGTTCACATTTAGACACAAACAGCGAGTGCCCTGCTCAGGAGGTGAAGGGTCAAAGAGCAGAGGTCAGACTCTGAGGTCACAGTTGATAGCATTGCTTACGTTAGCAGCCGTGGCAATAAGCAACAATTTGATACAAGGGAAAACTGTCAAATGTATCTTCATTGTGCCGGATGCAAGTTTCAAATCATTACATTGTGTTTCTGTATTTAAGGTTCATAAACAACAGGGATGACAATATTCTGGATTTGTTTTAATCGTCAGTAAGTCTCAGAAAAAAGGGCAAAAAATTATGACATGTATCAAAAACCTATTTATCTGTGTTATAGAACTCCATTGGTGAACAAAACATCAGTAAGCATCAACATTGCACTTCTTGACATATTCCTTTATTTTTGATGAATGTGGGTTTGGCAGTTTATTTTGAGTCCTTTAATTCAAGCCTTGCAAGTGTGTCTATCTTTGATTTAGGCCATCATTTTACTGTTTCTCTGGAATGCATGCTTTTATTTTGAGATGTTGGATTACAAACTGTAAACCCAACCACACCACACATTCTTTTGACTTTGTTGCAAGTCAAAAAAAACAAGTGAAACTGAAGAACCGAAAACCAAAAAAACCCACCTACAACATTACTTTTACCTAGTGTCTCTGTTTCTCTCTGAGCCATCGCTCTTCCCACAGAAAGCCAAATAGAGCCGGAGGTAGTCATTATTGGCTTCCCGGGTTAATGCTCGAATGACTGCGCAGGTCTATTCTTGCTCAGTCATGGTGAAGTGGGTACACAGTGGTTCTTATCGTAGACACTGGGTGACAAACACACATATAGCTTGTAATTCTTGTGGTTGTGTCTTCAACCCCAATGAGGCATGGGAAAAGTGCCACTTTAAAAACCAAACTAGGGTTTCCCAAACGGTGCCAGGCACCCATGGAGAAGAAACTAGTCTGGACCATACTCTGGCTACCCGCAGGCACAACTGTGAATTCCTTGGGGGTTTGGTTTGGAGTCGATCCCAACCCCGGGTTTGTTTTGCAGTCCCTTAGTTTTATGCGTGGCTGTAATGGATGTAGGAACTCCAGATGTCTGTCTTGAGCGTAGATTATGTCCATGTTAGGAGGTTCTCCTACCTGTTGTATTACTCAGCAGATAGTTTGGGGTTTTTGCTCATGTAGTTGCTGTCAACCATTTTGTAGGTTTGGCTGGTTCTGGATCAGCCGGGAGTCCATCATGACATATCCTCCAGTCTGCAAGAAGCTGACAGTGTGTTTATGTATGTTTGTCTTCTGAAGCAGCTCTATCTTAAAATATAATAATTGCTAGTGTCAAACTTGGCTAACATTACAGCTATGTTAACAATTCATTTACATGCATCAAGCTGTGTTGCATGTATTATTCATAAGGAGCGCTCACTGTTTAAAAATCATTTAACATTTTGACAGAAACAGATGACAGCATGAATTACAGCGCACTCTGGGTGTGTACTTTGGCTCTGTTTGGATTCAGAAAAATTAAGATCGCTCCTTTTATGCCTCCTTAAGAAATTGGCTCTGCTCTTTGCAAAATCGTTTTATAGGCAACAGATGCTGAGGTTCCTGACAGGCTATCATTTCCCCAGAGAAAAATGAACGTATTAAGAAAAATGTGGCAGCTGAGCTATATTATTTCTGGAAGTGACGCACAGTCAGTGTGAAGCTCACTGAAACAACATGGATAAAGGAACATTTTCAGAAGCCTGAATATTACACAGATAGCATCTCTTCCTGTGCTAATTGAATTCAGATACCAACAGAACCATTTCAACTCTGGGAACAATTTAAACTCCGCAGCGCCCCTTCTTATGTGTTTAATTTGGAAGCTTATGTCCTATTTTTGTCCTTTCATGTAACAAGTGACTATAGTCTCATACATTTAGTGAGTAAGTGCAGCAAAACAAAGCGGGGATTGGATGTTCAAAACTTCCTCCAGTTAAAATATAAAACAGGTGTTTGTGGAGATAAAGAATTAAAAGTCAGGGCTTCACCTACATCTTGGAATAGTCATGATGTGAGACCTACATTGAGACAGTAAAGTAAGAATATATCAAGAATAAGGGACGTTAGGGTTACCTTACTATGTGTTTACAGGTCTCTTTAAATACTTCATCACACAGCCGGAGTCTTCACTATGAACCAGAACGTGTATCAAACCAGTATATATCTCATATTTTCACACAGGCTTTCTCTGTGCTATAAAACATATTGTTCTCATAAAGCACTAAATAGTTTAGGACCATAACTCATATCTGATCTGCTCCTGCAGTATAGCTGAATACACCATCAGGTCATCTGGGACAGATTTGCACTTCTGTCCCCAGAGTCTGCTCAAACTCTCCGTTCTTTTAAATCGAGGCTGTAAACTTTTCATTTTTATATATTTATACATATTCTTATATACACAGTACTGGATAGTGGTGGTCTAATGGATGGAAGGTGGGCTGAAGATCGGAAGGTGGTGAGTTCAAATCCCGCCAGGAACACCAACACTAGTGTGCCCTTGAGTAAGGCACTAAGCCCTTAGTTACTCCAGGGAAAAAAACACAAATGCATTGTGAACACTAGACTTATCTATGTCTGAAAGAAAAGGAGGCATGACAAATCTTCTAAATAGTAACAAAAACCCAGAGACAGAAATATTTTTGAAATGATTCTATTGAACTTTTTGTTGTGTTTCTTTTAAATCTCGAGTCTTCTGTAAAGCACTTTGAATTCCGTGTTGTTGAAATGTGAACATACAAACCAATGTGGATTCTCAGCTATGACTGGTAGAGAATTAAAAGGCAGCATTGAAACTGAAATGTCTCTCCACACATTCATGATGAAACTTAGACTCCCATTCTGACCACGAAAGTCCCTTCTGTAGATATGCTTTGTATCAAAGCCCAGAGTACAGATCTTTCGGCAGTTTCCTTGTTGTAAAATAAGCGTTTAGAAAAACCTGACTTTTATATTTTAGAGTCTTGCACCAATCCTACTCTTCCATCATCTGCACACTCGCCACCTCCGCTGCAGGTCTTTATTCCAAACACCTGTAACATCAGGAGTAGCAGCAGGGATTCAGGTGGTCCATTACAGAGAGAAGAGGGGGGGAAGAAAAACACTAAAGGCAACATCTCCAACCTCTCTGAAGATGTGATGATCAGTTTCTGCAGTGATGCGCTTAGGAGTACATATTTGCAAGATAAAAATGTATTTTATCTTCCTAAGTGGTGCCTCCCTTTATCAACATGTTGTTTTCCAAAAGCCAAATTGTGTACTGACATATTAGTTCATTTTGTTCTACTTTGACAACGTGTCAGCTGTGTTTATGCTCAAATATGTATTATCACTCGCATAACAGCCTGTGGTTTAGAGTTCAAGGCTTCAAGCTGTGTTTATTGTTCCCACTGAACACTTGCATGCATCATCTCTCTCACCCTCACACACTCGCACACACACAAACGGCCCTAGTGCTTCCAGTGAATACTTGGTGAGCCTGTAATGGTTTATTTTCTTCACTAATATGTCCTGAGGTGAACACTCCACATTGCACGTGTGGCCGGCCTGAGACAAACATGACCCCGTATACAGTACTGTTCAACCAACAAACAGTCGTTTATTTTATTTCTGGATGCTAAAAATAACTCGATGATGAGTCAACTTTGAGCTAAGAAAACTGAAAATACATTGCTGTTTACCGAGGGCACTTCTTTGTTGCGAAGTTTGTAAGAAGTCGTTTTCAGCCTATAAGGAAAACATTTGGAAGCTGAAAAGGCAACTTCACATACTTCATTAAAGAGGTCTACTTTTTAGTATAATGAACAGTCAATGAAACTTAACCAGAGGAAACTGTTTGGTTTGGAATCTATATAGAGGAATGATAGATTTATAGTCAATATTGTTGGACGTGGTAGGAACATTTCACTCCATCCATTTCATTTCCCGTTGATATAGTGGACTCGTCCTCATGTTACAGCTAAGGCTGCAGCACCTCAGATTGGATCCAGGAGACGTGCGTTCCAAAAGCTAGTGGAGTACGTGCTGTGAGAGTGGTGAACCGTCTGGACATGAGGGAGGGGGAGGGGGGGGGACACAGTCTTGCTTGCTTTGTAGTCGAAACGCCACAGCTGCAGTGCTGGAATTTCATTCTCTCTGAGGAGGTTATTATTGCGTTTCAGCCAATGAAGCAAAAAATGGGAAAATCCTTAAAGTGAGTGACATTGGGGTTCCATTGTGTTAAGTTGCAAACCTATTAATAATCAGTCAAGGTCAACAATCAAACACAAATACTTACAAGTGGATAACATTTCACGGATTGCCACCTTATTTATATTTACAGACAGGAAATAGCCTTGTGACAAGCAAGCCTGCACAAACCAAAGTTGCTTCTTTAAGTTTGACGAAGCCAGTGACACAATACAGATAATCTTTTTTGAATATACAACAATATATAATTGAGCAGCGTTTGCATGTTGGCTAATCATTTTGTCAGTTTCCCAGATGACAGGTCACTCATTACATCAGTCATAAGCATCGCACTGTGCTGTGGCTGCTTTAGCTCTGGGGGTTTGAACAGGAAACTGATTGATGAAGTCTTGCCCGTTTGTTTTCTCCTGAGCATGCAGCCCGAATGTAAGCACCCTGACACGGCACAAGCTGATTACATGTGAGGCAGATGGTTTCCACTCCGAGGGAGTCATGTTTTTGCATTCCCCTGTCATGGGAGAAGTGAAAAATGCAATGCAGAAAACACACACACACACACACACACACACACACACACACACACACACACACACACACACACACACACACACACACACACACACACACACACACACACACACACACACACACACACACACACACACACACACACACACACGCAAAGACACACAGTCAGTGGCGGATTTAGGATTGTAGGAGATCCGGGGCTTAGCCCAGGAGTTGTTGGGGGGTGCAGGGTTAAAATGCAATTTTTTTACAAGTGGGGGGTGGACCGAACATCCTTTAGGGGGATCGTCGCCTCCTTTAGGGGGGTCCGGGGGCATGCTCCTCCGGGAAGATTTTTTTTTAAATATTGAAGTTAAAAGCATCAATCTGGTGCACTTTGAGAGCAACATTAACCCTACCTTAATAACACCTTAAAGCGGACAAAAGCCACTGGAGAACAATTATTCATTAACTTCCTTTAATGAAGCAAACTAATGCCTTACCCCACTCAAATACAGTCATTTACTTATTTCGGTGAAACGAATGTGCGTAGAGTTTTCAAAGGATCACCTTGATTCCGGCGCATTGCTTATCGTTTTATAGATCTATTCTCATCCACCATCTTTGTTTGTGACGTAAAGAGTGTAAGAGTCACGTTTCTGAATCCTCTGAGTGGATGCAGTCACAGCCAATCGGAATCTGATTCAGAGGGATACCTGTCAGTTCCGTTGCCTGTCAGTTCCGTTGCTATGGTTCCGTTGTTAAGTGTACTGAAACGAGAGCTGGTATAATTCCAAAACAATATAACAATTGGAATAGGTTATTTTAGTGTCTTAAAGGTAGACTGAGGTATGAAGGGTTAACGTTACATCTTAGGGTAATTTTTAGTCATGTTCTGTATACATACTAACATATACGGGTATAATTAGTGTGGTTACTCCATGTTTACTATAACATTAATATTACATCACTCTTTTTCACTTCTTACTCAGTCAGCCAGACTGCAGATATCACCATTAGATTCACAAACCTGAAACATCATCCATTTCTTCACTGCTGGTGATGACATTGTTGTCAGCTGCTGATACTACTGCTGCTGCTGCAGCTTGTGGCGCCTGCTTCGATGAAAATAACTTTCTAATATCCATAACTTTATAGACTATGAGCTTAAAACTCGTCAGGCACTAGCAGAGCCATATGGCGCTGGGCACTGGGAAGGATCACTTTTTCTTCAGGGCAGGGAAGTTTACGCAGTACGAATGCTACTGTCCCGCAGCGGCAGCCTCTCTGGTGGACTCCGGTACTGCACATTACTCCCGAGACGTTTTAAAAAAATATATATATATATATTTTTTTTTTAATTTTTATTTTTTTTAAGTGAAACATCCGGGGCTTTTCAGAAAAAATCCGGGGCTTGAGCCCAAGTAGCCACCCTCTAGCGCCGCCACTGCACACAGTGCATTCATACGGATGTAAGCACATATATTTGCGTGCACACAGGCAAGGTTCACATAATACACTCCCTGAACTCTTTGGTGTTGATATAGTCAGGTGCTTGAAGGGACCTTACATCAAACAATATTGGCTGTGAAAAGCAGAGTTTGGCAGGGTGTTTTTTTGGGCTGTTCATGCAGAGCTGTGTGTGCAGAAATGTGAATCCCCACAGCTTCTCTCTGAGCAAATTGTAGATTTAATTACTGAGGTGCACATTTGATCCTCCATAAATCATCATAATCTTAATCTGAACTGTCTTTGCGACCGCCATGCTATCATGTTAAGAACAAATGGTTCATGAACTCTGTAGCTTTACATTTTGAATGACAGTAACATATTCTCGGCAGCGCCTGAAGGAAGTAATAGATTACGGTGAGAGGATGCTTTGATATGGTTGACTGTGAGCAAAAAGATGAGATGTGTCCTGTACATGTCAGTTCTTGCTCCAGCTCCTCACAGGGAGGAGTAAGTCATTAAGTACTTGAGATGCTAACTCTAAAGGTGTGCATGCATCTTCTGAAACTCAAGATTAGAGGCTTGCAGATTTAATCTTTGAGAACTCACTGACTCTGACATGCAGCCATTGGCCTTCAAATCAACATGTCTTGCTATTCTTTTTTTTGTATTCAAAGAAATCAAGGTCACACTTATCTGCAGGCTAAATAATGTATCTGAGAAAAGAGCACATAAGGATCTGCTTTTCAAAAACCCCCGGGTCTTGAACAGAACTTGTGACAAACTTGTTCTGGCACATTTACAAGCGGTTCATTTAGCTTTTTTTTTTAAACCATTTTGCTCCTCCGACTGTGCAATGGAGTCAAAGTGCATGTTTTCCAATAGAAAGCAGCTCAGCTTGTTATCACAAGTGTCCATGTGTGTTGACTATATCTGCAGGGGTTTGTGCCGGTAAAGAGTTGAATGACCAGCAGGCCACAACGGCAACCACAGTGCAGATGGATGCCTCTACCCTGAAACTGTTGATTTACTCAACCATGAGTCAACAGTTCCAAGGGGAGGGGGGACGGCAGGATGGAGGGACAGAGGAGAGGAAGTGCCGTGGTGTTGAACGATTACATGGGGCTTAAGCTCCTGGGGTGGGGGCAAACAGGAAGTGGATTCCTGAGTGATACAGAAGCAAAATAGTCAGCAACTGATGTTGGTGTGGACAGCTGTAACTATTTTAGTGATGGTGGGTGTTAGTGTTTCTGTGCAAGATTATGTCACATTGCATGAGTGAAATCTATGCAGTTTGCAGGATTTAAAAATGTATAGATTTCTCTTTTGAGATAAGATAAGATAAGAAGTACTTTATTGATCCCAATTTGGGAAATGATTGCGTGATGATTTCATGAACAAATTGACCAAATATTCAGCTGTAACTTAAAGGTAGGGTAGGTCATTTTGGAGAAACCAGCTCGAGTGCGCAAGAATTTGAAAATACACAGCCGGAACAAATCTGCCACTTCCTTACAGAGCCCCTCCTCCAACACACACGAACGCGCACATGACCAATGAGGGCATGAGATAAGTTTGTGCACAGATGGAAGGCTGACAGGCTGACAGGCAGGTAGGCCATCCAGTTACTTTAGCCGGGCCGGCTCAGATGATTGGTCGTGCCTTTTACAGTACTACGGCTTCCACAGATGACATTTTTTAAGATATTAAAAAAGAGATATTAAGAGATTCTTAAGATATTCATTGCTATCGAATGCTAAGAGCATTCCATGGAACAAAAAGTGTATCTCGAGCCGGTTTCTCAAACTTACCTACCCCACCTTTAATATGATAGGTTGTCTGATCATTCATACATTTATGTTTGATTATGTAAATACAGCTCCATATTTTTTATATAATAGTCATCTTCCGGGTCATTTTTAAAAGACCTCCTGCAGCACTAATTCCCCCTTGGCTGTTGGCCAACAATATATCCATGTTCCAAATAAGCCTTTGCATCGCTGATACATTTGCAATCCTCTGGCAAAACGTTAAAGATCTGGAAAGACCATAGCCTGACAGGAAAGAAGAGTATTTTTCTATAAAATAAAATGTAGATGAATCGTGAAGATGAGGACTATTATGCAGGAATTGTTGGGACGTTTTTAAAGGTTTACCAGTTTGACCATGTTCTTGTGCTTCTGGGTCATTATTTGGGATTGATTGGAGCTGTAGTGAATCCAGGCCAAACAGCAGGCGATCTCAGTGAAGAAGCTAGAAACAGTCAGTGTGTTTTTGAGTATTTTGTGAAGTATTCCTTTATACCTGCACCCACTTCATCCACCTTCCACATCTGCTCTTTCTCTCTGTTTCCCAGCCTGTTGGGTCCTGTCCTCAGAATGTGCTGTCAGGTAAACTTGCACTGACTTTCAGCAGCGTTCACTTCTCAGCTCTGCCGTCCCCATCAGCAGCTGTCGGTGCAGCCGTGTTATTATCTCGATTACACTCTTCCAGCACACTCCTCTGGGCTCCACCTTAATGAGAGGGAGGAAAACAAGGGTTAGCATCTAATAGCTCAGGCCTGTATCATTGGATACACATACTTTTCATACACACATTTAGTCAAAAAGCTTGCTTGAATGTCAATGATATACACTTATTCATGTGCATGAACTGACCAATACGGTCACGCCTAGGGTTTACACCGCTGACAAACCCGCCACACACACACAAACACACACTCATATTTGTCTTAAGGCTTTCCTTTACCCATCCTCATGTGTGCACTGCACAGCTCAGTGTGTGTGGCATCTCCACAAATCCCCACTTAATGCTCGACCCCCTGTGAAAAGCATGAATGAAAACATATTGTTTGTTGACATATTATCAATGCCTGTTTCTATGTCATTATGTGCAGGCTTTTTAAAGTGCTCTGCTCCCGAGGCAGTACAATTGCTTGTGGTTTACAGCAACAAAAAGAACAAGCCTACCCCACACTAATGCTCGATGTTTCACTTCAACTTGTTCTCAGCGCTCATAAATACCAGTGAGGGCTTGTATTTTTAGTTCATGCCTGTGGGATAGTTCAAGCTCAATTCCAAAAGGTCTATCTTTCATTGCGTATGTGTATACAGTGCATGCAAGGATAGGAGTGGCTGTTTTTTCTTTTAACTGGGCATAACTGTGAAGCTAGGTGTCTTCTGGAAGCTTGTGTGTATATCATGGAGGTACAGACCCACAAGGGAAGGGTCTGTGTGGATTTATTTGGCACCTGATTGGCAGGTTTAATCCCATGAGAGCGACTATTAAGAGACAGAAACTGGTTGTGGGAATGTGGGTGAAAATATTGTCTTTTTCATAGTTAGGCGTTTTTTTTAAATCTCACTGAGATCATTTTTTCCTTCTGTGATCACTTGCTTGAACATGAACCGATTGACCTCCTTGTGCACATAGATATGAACAAGACAACAAAATCAATGCCCATCTCTTTCTGCAAGAAAAACAGAATCAGTCATAAGTCTGTTTGGGCCATTAGCTCTTTGTCGTCATAAGACCTTCACAGCTAAAAGGACTTCTGCCTGAATGAATTGATAAGATAAGGTACTTTATTGATCCCAATTTGGAAAATTGTTTTGACACACTTATGTGCTTTAGGACCAGAGTGTTGAGAGGGTCGTTGCACTTAACAAGGGACTCTTTAATTGTGAAGACAAACACGTTCTTTTTCACAGAACTTGTTAACTGGGAGGCGCTCTAAGGGTCCTCATAAAATAAAACATCCTTTGATGGTAACGTTAGATAATGTAGAACAATCTTTCAATTATGAAATTGGATGACAGAAAATATTCCTGTTTGCTAACCATCCTTTTGTCATTTATATTTTTGAGTGAGTGATGGCAACCTATTAAATCAGGAGCTTTGTAATATATGATGTTATGTCATGCTATCGGAAAACATGATTCTGTAGTGAAGCTTCATGTTGTAAACATTTACTACTTTGTTGGGTCTGATTAATGGGAATTGAATAGGACGATTGGTTTTATCAACTGTCATGAACCACCGATTCATGATGCACTCATTATGCAGTCTAATGCAATAGTTTAACCACCAAAAAGTATACTTAAATAATTTCCTTTTTCCATAAAGAAACAAGAGGCTTCTAAACTGTTTTTTTCTTATTTTTTACTGTGAAATCCCCTCGGCTGTTATGGACCTGAAACAGTTAAGTATTTGGAACAGGCTGCAATTGGAGTCTTGTAAGTTGGCCCAAATTGTTTATGTGTAAACTAAATTGGTACCTCTGAAAAGCCCTGAGGCTCCTACTCTGCAGTTTAGAGCCTCCACACACAACATGTGTGGTGCTCCACAGTGTTCTGGTGCCTGGACACCACCAGGGATATTAGGGTGAGGGAAAGTCGTAGAGAGTTAAGATGTAATCTTTAGTTTTAAGCTGTATATAAAATCTATAGTTGATGAATGTCTCTTGTGTCTATATTTCCCATGTGAGAGAGTTTGGGTTATTTTCACCTCTTGACCGTAAAACTCAACAGTGTTGACAGATTGTTAATGTTCTACTAAGAGGAAGTGTGTGTCTGTGTGATCTGACGTTCCATAATTAAATTCAGATAAGAGAAGTCAAAGGCCAGAAGACAAGTCTTAGCCCCTTGTCCATTTTTCTTTTTGTCCTAGTTGTTTATCTTTCTTAGCCAGTTGTGACACTGAGAGATTTGTCATTGTGTTTCCATTTTTCCTTAAGGATCCATCCGTCAAAGTGTTTTGAAAGTTTATGTTTTGTAACGCTAGAGCTGACAGGGAGGTAATGAAGGACTGGAGGCCAGGTCAAGGGGGGAGGCCGGGGTAGAAATGATAGTCTGAGGCCAAAGCAGAAGAAAAGTCTGAAAGTGGCGGCCAGAGAACGACACTGTCATTTTGACAGTCAACAGCTGCTGCCTCTCTTCCTCTCTCTATCTATCCGTGTGTGTGTGTGTGTGTGTGTGTGTGTGTGTGTGTGTGTGTGTGTGTGTGTGTGTGTGTGTGTGTGTGTGTGTGTGTGTGTGTGTGTGTGTGTGTGTGTGTGTGTGTGTGTGTGTGTGTGTGTGTGTGTGTGTGTGTGTGTGTGTGTGTGTGTGTGTGTGTGTGTGTGTGTGTGTGTGTGTGTGTGTGTGTCAAGAACACTGGCTCCAGCTTCCCCCGGGACTGTTGAATTTATTAAACCATAATGACTGGTCTTGCTGTTTTTATTGTCAGCCTCAAATCTGATACTGTGGAAGTGTTAGTAGCCGTGGTTGCGCCCCATAATATTCTCTGCTGTTCTGTAAAAGCAGCCAAAATCTTTGCAACACGCTGGTTTCAGTTTTCCTGCCATGGCATCCAAACTTTACATTTCAGTGACGCCCAATAAAGCTAGTGTTGTGTTTCATATGAAGTGTCACAACAAACTTTGGCAAATTAAGTATAAAAACGATATCGTATGTCATTTAAACAGCTACGCCCTTTTTCTTCCCTATCTTTCGGTGACCGAGCATCTCTAAGTTCAAACTAATTTTATGAAGGAAGACATAAACACAGTGCAACATTGTTCATGCTTTTTCTGGGTATATAATTAGCATCATTTACAGTTCCCTTGAAAAGAAAGCCCATCATTATGCCTCATGGGTAATCAGATGGGGATTTTTTTTGGTGTTGCTATAGGAGTGGTGCTGCTGACAGAAGTGCTTAGAGTTGTAATTAATAAAGTTGGAAATAATCTTTCATCCTCTCTGAGAGCGGCTGACCACTGGATGTGACTCTCTCTGTGCTGTATTAATGTGCCTGGCTGTTAAGAAACCTGTTGTTCGAGACCTAAGCCGAGCTTATAGTGGAATCTACTGCAGGCCTTTACCACCATACCCTGTACAGTATATCCAGTACTTCAAGGCTGCCTGAGGAAGTCGGTCAGTCGCATAGTTTCCACCTAGTACTTGCATGCTCACAAAGAGCTATTCTTGAATATGCAAAGGAAGACGGGTTTGTAAAAGAGCCGTTTCATATGTACTCCTGATGTAACTCAGATGTGCACAGATTCAGCAATAGAGACATTGTTTAGGTGGAATGCATGTTCTCTTTTAAGTCAACATATGCAAAATACTTGAAGTCCTCAAAAGTCAGTAGGAGTCGTCCTCTGGGGACCAGGAATGTCGATAAAAAACTTCCCTACATACACACAAAGTTTTTTTTTTCTTGGTCTGGACGGAAGTTGCCTGAACATATCAACCGACGGATATTGCTATCACTAGAGCCACGTGCTAGCATGGCCAAAAAAACTGCTTCCACATGAAATTGTACAAAAGGCTATGTCATCAGCTCCACATCTCAATCAAATTAAAGCTTATAAACACAAAACTGCAGATTTTCAGAGATTATTCATCTCCATACACACCGCAACATCCTCACATGGCTGATGGAAGCCTGATGCAGTCTCCTATTTGGCAAGGAATGCTCACTATACAAATGTAATAGCACTTAACTTGATATGAAAATCATCATTGTGATAAGGTGAACAGGAGGAATGTGAGAGGCTCGGCTAAGGTGCTTGACTCCTCAGGAGTTTTGGCAAACTCACCTTACTCAATGAGGCGAAAGATTGTAAGAGTTGGATAGGAAAGAGGGAGGAAAGGAAGGTGTTTAACTGAGGAGACAGGGAGATTCATGTGGAGATGTAAAGGTGTTGAGATGTTTATGTAATGTCCCCCCTTAACTTCTCTTCTGCTTTTACAATCCCTCCGTTCCTCCTCCACTCACTTAATCTCTGTCAACCCCTCTGTGTCGAGTGACAGAGAGTGGGGTGGGGGTCAGGGTGAACACTAGGGTCTTATCTTGGCCACTGGCCTCTTTCTGTGAAACACTCAACCATTTCCTGTCCTGGCTTCCCGCCTTATACCAAACAGACCTCTGCTTCAATCGTTGTTCTATTCAGCACACTGTATGGGTGTGCCGTGGTGAGGTAATACAAACTTTTTCCAAAAGTGACGAACAATTATGACATACTCTAGTGTGTGTCACACTTGTAGCATTAACTCCAGTTTTTCTAGCATGCTTACACAATGAACGGATAACCCCCATAAAACATACCTTAATGCAAAAGTACACATTTACTTCAAAATACTGCTGCTGTTTATAAAGCACTGAATGGTTTAGGCCCAAAATACAATTCTGATCTCCTGCTAAATTATGAACCATCCAGATCTCTCAGGTCTTCAGGGACGGGTCTGCTCTCTGTCCCCAGAGTCAGAACTAAACATGGAGAAGCAGCGTTCAGTTATTATGCTCCAAATATCTGCAACTCTGACTACTTTTAAATCCAGGCTGAAGACTTTTCTTTTTGCCGTTGCTTTTATTCATATGTCACACAGCACTGTCACTTTTATTCATGTCACACTGCGCTGTCACTTTTATTCATGTACCTGTGTTATTCATGTTTTATTATCTTTGCTTTTAAATTAAAGATCTTGTCTTGTTGAAAAATGCCATTTTATAAAATGTTTCTGCTGCACTATTTCTTAATGCCTTTCATTGTTGTAAAGCACTTTGAATTGCCTTGTGTTGAAAGGTGCTATATAAATAAACTTGCCTTGCCTTGCCTAAATTTGAACACAGGTCCAACAGTAAAATCCAAGTCTCATTTATAGTCTGCAACTTGAACTACAAACACTTTCTACAACTTTTTATGATTTTTTTCATATTGTTCATTATGGAAGGGTTGGGGAAAAAGTGTCTTCCTTTAAAGGTGACCTATCATGCAAAATGCACTTTTGTACGTCTTTTCTACATGAATATGTGTCCCCGGTGTTCCAGGAAACTCACCAAGTGTCAGAAAACACAACCCTCTCTATTTTCCTCCATACCCAAATCTCTTAAAAAGGGGCTGCAACGGATCTGATACAGACTGATCCAGATTTGAACACTTCTATGACATCACAGAAGTGGCGCTACGGCTATTGGGCCAACTCCACCAATCAGGAGGAGACAGCCACGGACATTGCCGTTGGAAAGCGCTGGAGACGCTGTAGTACATATGCCAGGCCTGTAGATGGTGCTGTTCTCACAGAATCGGCCCATGCAAAGACAGTGTTGAATTGAGCAAAATGAGGAATGGCTAAAATGCATGATCTGTTTGGTATTTTGAAAAATAAAAAGTATAAATATGCCTTATATAGGTATGGTCCTACACTATATTAATCAAATATAGCATGATAGGTCCACTTTAAGCTTGTTATCAACGAGGATGTATGTGTATCAAACTCCACAGTACTGAGTCAGAGAGTCTGTATACAACGGCCATGACCTTTGCCTCTCCATACAAGCTTGCTAGTGTGTTTCTGTGCCTACATATGTGCATGTGATTTATTATGTATGCATGCAAAGGGGGTGGACACTCACAGAAGGAAGGAGATCAGACTCCAGATCACAAAACAAGCCTCGTGCACAGGAGCTCCTTGCTCTGGGATCCCATCTGCCCCATAAAGAAGCTGCTGCTGGCAGATGCCTCCAGTGAGCTGTTTTATGTGGGGGCACCAGGGGCCAAAGAGACATGTGTTTTCATGCACTGGAAAGAGGGTGTGAAGAGTACCTGACAGTGAAGACCTACAGGATCCATCTGCAGGTTTGCTCAGGAATGTGTAATCATCAGTTTGTAAAAGTCATTTGACAAGCTCAATGATAACTTACATCCAAAAAGACAAAGAAAGTTTACTCTCCGCTGTCATAGGTGTTCTATATTATTTCAACATTGTCACTAAGCTAAACTTCTGAGCAACATGTTTTTGCGGTTACATATCTCAATGTGTTTTTGATTAAAGAATGAACAAGGCTTATTCATTCAGTGAGCCCTCCTAGGATATTCATTTCAGTTTTCAGTGTGCAAATGAGTCATCCATCGGTGGTGTTTTCCCCTACTCTCAGAAGTGAAGCAAGGAAGTCAAAGCTTTAATTATTATTCTTCCACGCTAATTATGAAATTCCAAGCTTTCTTTCGAAGAAAACCCGGCTTTCCTCTCGGTGGATTGTGTTGTGTCTGCACTACAGTTTCTCAACTTAAGTGTTTATTTTCTGGATTTTCTGAGGTTTGTGATCCGTCTTTTCCAGCCAAAGTCAACCCCACATCAAAGCTCTCCGTGCGCCATTCGTCCACACGGCATCTCTACAGCGCTGATCACCAACAAAGGCTCTGTGTGGCAACCTTTGGAAAATGAGTGGGTGAGCGGCTCTCTTATGAAACACACTGTAAATATTAATCTTGGTTAAAGACGGTAGTTGGCTCTTGTTCCTATAAAAGCTATTTAGAGCGTTTGCCCGCACTTCGCCCCAGCAGCGGGCTTTGTTGAACGAGTGCTATCTTGTTTAAACTTCCCCACCATCCCCCTCCATCTACAAACACACACACACCTTCACCTTCATCCTTTCCCACCTGCAGACAGACTCTCCCCGGTCATCAGACACGTATCCCTCCCTGTTTCCGCCTCCGCAGCAGCTTATAATGATATACTGTGTATTTACGTTGAACTCCACACTGGCATGCACAGGTTTGTCTGACATGATCCAGGAAAAGTCTTTCTTGAAAGCCGTAGGTGCCCTGTAATTAAACTGTTCTCATTTCTCCGTAAGTCGATGTTCACCTCCTCTCACCTCTCTCCTGTTTGCATTTCCTTCTTTCTGCCTCCCTTTGTCTTTCTGCCCCTAACGTATCCAGCCTCATCAGACAAACCCAGAGTTGGAGTATAAATCAGCCCCAGGGACAGGTGGACATCTGCCAGCCATGAGGAGATCCAGGCAGGAATGTGATCATTGATGCAGCTCAAAAAAACATTTAAATCCAGGCACCTCAAGGGACACAGTTGTCCCTGATTCACCCCCTCCGCCCCTTTTCGTTGATCGAATTGACAGGGTTGATATTGCAGAGATGCCTTCTGCTTTCTTTTTCTTCCTGTTTGCATCCAGGATTCTTTAATGAGGGAATGGAGAAAAGCAGAAATTCGAGAAAGGGGCAGTGGGAGGATGTTTTATTTGGAGAGATGATTCCGAAAGGCCAATGGGTCCATAAGGCAATGTCAATGAAAGTGAGTTTATCACAAGCTTTTGTGGCTGCTCACAAACAGGCTGCTCAGGTTAGCAAGCAGTTTTATGATGGAGACCGTAATGTTCTTTCAAGCCCCAGCAGGGTGTAGCGCAATAACAGCTCTGCTCCAACGTTGACCCTTTTCACGAATTAGAATGAACGATTGATTTCACTGCTTTCAGATTTTCTTCCCTATTTTTCCAGGAACAGTTTGGGCAACACTAATGAAAAGTGTCACGATGCCCTTCCATACGTATGGCTTTAATAACATCTCATCAAGACGGAGCTTGGTGGCCATGAAGATTTACAGCTGTGCCTACTTAGATGGTAAACTGCTCTTACAGTTGGGTTGCAAATTATAAGAAGCATGATTTCAGAGTATTATTATTGAGACATATACAACATCCTTAAATTGGAAAAATATCACTATTGTCCGTTCTGCCTGTGTCGTTGAGCATTGATGCAATCCACCAGAAGAGATATTTCAGCTCGCAGCTGTTAGCAATTAGTATGTCAACTCCTCTAGCATGGGAGATGACATATTATTGTGATTACATGTTTACCATGTTCTGTGGGAGGCTACTTTTACCAAAACGATATCCTTCTCACTATAGCTCACTTTATTTATGGGAGTAATAAGTTGCAAACGGTCGTGACATTTCTGAATTACAATTCAAAACATAAAGTGTCTTCAAACTTGGGAGATTCTTTAGCTTATTAAAGCCTCATGCCAGCATAGGACTTATAATGAGACAACCTTTTGCGACTTCAGATATTCTCTCTTCTGACATTTTCTATGAGCATATTGTAGTTTATATTGCATGAACACAGATAGAGACTAGAAGTTGAATATCAAGTGTTTATATTTTGGGAACAATATCACCATGAGGACAAAAAGTATCTTACTTTAAAGGACTCTCTTTATATTATTCTCCCATGGCTAACATAACCATGAATTGTGATTGTAGTAATGTGTTTTTATTACATGTACAGCACTTTGGCTCGACCAAAAATTGCTTTTAAATGTGCTATAAATAAAACTTGATTTGAGAATTGATGCATTTCTAAATGTATACACGATCAAATGTAAATATTGGAGGAAATGTGTGACATGTTAACATGTTTATTCACTTTATTGCCAATAGTTATATGAGAAGATCAATACCACTCAATGGAGTTACAAGGCTGCAGCTAGTTAGCGTAGCTCATCTTAAAAACCGACTGCTGGCCCTAGCTTCATATTTAGCATACATCCTTCAGCATCAGTGTCAGCTAGAAAGTGAGTAAGTGCATTCATACAATATAAACTATTCCTTTAAAACTCTTTAAAAACACACTCTACACACATGAGCTGTATTCAAACTGTTTTTGCTGTTGTAATTCTGTCATGCTGAACTGTGCATGGAAAACCTGAGCTGATTTGCCTTGAGTGGGTCTCTGCCTGTTTCCTTAACAACAGAGGGAAAGCTCCCCTAACCAACACACACACACACACACACACACACACACACACACACACACACACACACACACACACACACACACACACACACACACACACACACACACACACACACACACACACACACACACACACACACACACACACACACACACACACACACACACACACACACACACACACACACACACACACATCTCTGCTCTCCTCCCTCCCCTTTTCCCCGAGCTTGCCCTTTTTAGGCTGTTCCTCTGTTTAATTTTTTTTCCATGTGAAAGGGGGGATAGTATGACAGCTTTTCCTGCTTCTTGTGGATTGGAGCGGGGAGAGAGAAAACTCTGTTATTCACTCTGTCTCCAACTTTGAGAGGAAGTTACCACCTCTTCCCCAGACTCTGTACACACAGGCTCAGGCAGACACACTCTTCAGGACTTGACCACAGCAGGAACAGAGTGAAAGATTCAGGATTGCTTGTAATGCATTGTTTCTTTCAACATTTGGAGGGAAAGAAGGCTGAGATTTGCATTTTGCCTGAAGCTTTCTGTGTGGACTCAACAGTGTCAGAGGGACCTTGTCATAACAGACCGGTGAGTTTGACAGATTATTTCAGTGTATAACCAGCTCCATAGAAACCTCAGTGTAACACAACTTTTCTGTCACTCTACTTTTTCTGTAGTTGAACGTTTTAATGCTCTGAATCTCATGTGAGCTAAAACTATAGTTTGGCAGGCTTTTTTAGAGGTGCGTGTGTCTGGGGAAACTTCCAGTTGCTATAAACTCAGATATCTGGTTTCAATCGCAGCAGCTCTAGTAAGTGCTTACATCAAATTAAATAAGTTTCTTACTTTTGATTGTTTACATTTGACAAAACAGGGTTAAATAGGACAGAAAAGTTAATGAGTGTTGGAAACAGCAGAGTATGCAACTTGATGAAGCCAGGACATTGGCTTTCTTTTAAAGTAATAACCACATCTTATTCTAGTTTTTTACTATTTATCTTTTCATTATCAGTCCATTACTAAACCAAATAACCACATCCACCCAAGCAGTGTCAATGCATCACAGTTTGGTCCTGCTAAACGTGTTTGTTTTGCTGCATGTTTTTTATGAAGCGCAGCCAAAGTGGAGCTGATGCAGCACTTATGGTTGGACAGGATAATCCTGGTATGGCTTTCCTGTGCAGCTGCACCTTATTGGCTAACCTTGTGGTGATAAATTAATTGTCACCTTGCTATAATAAAAGTAAACATCCTGTCGTTTTTTGTATACATTTTTTTATACCTGAAGAAGCAGATGCCATGTAATCAAAGACAACTGAGGTGGCATGGATCCCAAATGAGGCATGAGAGTCCTCTCATGTTGCAACTGGCTCTGTTTAACTGTTTCCCCCATTTTTTATACATGAACTCATAGAAACATTCATGCAGGACAGCAGTTGACCATATGCCTTAGCTCCCATAGCTCTCGCTCTCTCCACTGGACGTTTGTGGTCAGCAGGTCTTATCAGGGGGAGAGCGAGGTGAGGGAAGAGGGAGGTGGTGGGTGGTGGCTGGAGAGGGCTGGGTTGCTCTCAGGGGTCTCCTTTAATTGACACAATCTGAGTGGGCTGGCAGCACTTCAGCTGTGCCTCCTCCAGTCAATCAGATGACCTCTATAGGATGAGTTTGAATGCTCGGTCACCCCTTCAAGGCCAGGCTGGGAAGAGTTGACTTCTGTGTGACCTCTTGGAGCTATTCATGCCAGCAGACTAACCTCTCCTTCCTTTTCAAAACCCAACTGACTCACTTATCAGCAGGCCTGTCTTATCTGTCCTGAGAATGGTTGTTCAATTACTTTATTTAGCCAGGGGTCAGATTCTGATTTGAACTGCTTGTCTAAACTTCCAGGGTACCAATCTGTTTGCAGGGGGAGATACAGAAAGTTTCAGACTACACAGAGCGAAGATAAATCAAGCGAAAACAACCTAAGGGAGACAGCTTTACACAGTGAGAAGTCATTAACAAAACTCCTTTCAGGAAAATGGGGAACATTTCTTTATTTAAGTGTTGTTTTCAATGTAAATTATTAGTTTTAAATAACATGGACCTACAGAAGATTCTGCATCAAGAGCTCACTTGGCCAGCTTCTGCTTTGTAGCATTGTGTAGCAAACTAGTTATGTAACATATAAATTAGAATAAGTAATGATTTCATGTTACCCCGAAACACTTCATGGCTGTATTACTTACAGTTCAGCCCAACCATATACAAAACTGCAGTCCAGTGGATAACTTAAAGCAACCAGTGCCTTGGCAGAAAATGTTTCCAATGTTCAAAAAGTCCCACTGAACATGACTCTGATCAGCTGCTGGAGATCAAGGACAGTCATATCGTCATAAGATGAGTTAGCACAATAACAAAAGGAACAAATATTACATAAACGCATTGTTAGGAATGTATGTATGGGAAGTTGAATTACTTTGTAAATGTAGTTTGTGTCGCATATTTAGCCAATGACATGCAGCCATTCACCCAGATCAGCTTATCATCAGCTGATCTCTTTGAAGCACTCTTTCCCAGAACAGAGAGGTCCATTCAAACACATGGCTCTTTAAATGTAATTGTTACCACTGCTCACTGTATAGTTACTGGTATTTGTAAACCAATACCAGTTTAAAATACATTTTATGTGTTTCTAATTCCTATAAAACACGAAAGGCATAAACAATGTGTGAAACGGAGAATACTTGTTTTGCTTTAAAAATAAATTGGCTTGAAACAAAATTTCTTTCATCATCTTGATGTGGCGGCAAAGCATTTCAATATTTAAGGCTTTTCTTTGTTGACCCTCTTCATAAAGTCATTGTAAAAATGTTGATGGGGAATGTTATGAATCTACACAAAGATACAAAATGACAAAAACGTATGTTCTGCTTAATCAACTCTTAATCTCACTACCATTAAATGACCAGGAGGATATTTTAGAGTAATGGGGAAAAGGGAGTTTGATGAATGACTTGTCTCCCAAACTGTGTTTAGCAAAGCCACTGATGTCTTACAGGGCTCTATTGCTTCCTAGTAGGAGCTTCACTGGTCCAGACCCTCTGCTGTTTAGGCTCAGGCAGATTTTTGACATGCTAAATCCAGTGGGTTTATCCAAGCTTACACTCCTCTCTCGGGTAAACACATGCACACACATGTAGCTAGAGACACACTCAACCCTTACCCATACAAATCCACTTGCGCTAACAAACTTCTGTTTGAATTATGTGAGTATTTGGTTGAACAAGATCATTCAGACTAGATCTATTCAACCATAATTTATATACGGTGCATTGTCGTTTATTTAATGATAACCCAAAGAGAGTTGAACCACAATTAGGTTAGTCCCAGACTTCATGTTGTATTAAATCGACAACCCTCACATGACTGTAGTGGCCAAAATCCCCAAAAGTTTGTCTTGTAACCGTCACCTCAAAAGTTATTGTTCTTGGCCACATGTAGAGCTTGTGCCTCGGAAGCAGTGTCAGACTCGCAGTACACAATCCACTGGACCTTTCGGTTGCTTTTCAAGGTTTATTTCCAGCAAAACAAAATACGAAAACAATATATTACATAAACTTAAACAACAGATCCTAATAATCTGTATTTGACTAAGTATAAGGTTGCGTCTGCGTGTCAATGACGGTATTGCTGCTGCCTGCTGCTCTGCCGTCACACACCGCACCTCCAATTTAAAGCCTTAGCCCCGCCCCCTTCAACTGAGCAAAGCATACCTCTTACTGAAACAGAAAAATGCATTGATAAAGGTTCCAAATAAATCAAAACAAAATAAACTTAAATGCGGCTCCTACATGACATTTCATTCTTTAGTGAATAAACCATTCACAAAGCGTTTGTTTATTGCTATATCATCTTCCCATGTGATGAGGAACTTTTCAGCTAACATTTCCTTTAGGATCTGGCCTGAAGGGCGCGTTTACTCAACCCTATCGTCAAAATATGAAGCGACTGTAATTCAAGGAAAAACCACGACGGATGACAATAGTGTTGATGTTTTTGTATTTACTACTGGTTGCTAATATAAGTCTGTAGAAGTTATACAGGCCTTTTAAATAGCTGAAAACAGGCACTAGCCTTCCCTTTCACTACACAACGTTGTTCATGTCACAACAACAATTCTGAACCTCTTAAATCCCGTTGAGCCTCACCACATTCATGAGTTGTGCAGAGAAAATGCTGCGGACCCAATCATATGAAGGGCAAACACGTGTTTCGTGTCACAGAGTAATCCGTGGGGTCCATGTAATTGATACAGTATGTGGCGTTGGCGTGCTGCTGGATGGTGGCCCGGATCGATGAAAAGGGTGAGATCATGGCTGTATTTTTGGAGCTCTGAGTTAAGGATGATCTAAAGCCTACTGCGCTTTAGAGAATCATGGAGGAATGTTCATGTGAATCCATTTCAACCTGCAGGAACATACACAGGCAACCAGGGACTACCAATACACAGTAACACAAAAAAAAACCCTGTTAGCCAACACATACTCAGCTGTGGTCCCAATGTGGCTTCCTACTGCCATGAGCACTGCTTGATTGGTAGCGTGATAATGACCGTAGGAAGATGGTACATGGGATATCTCCTCTTGATTTGATTTACATAGTAAAGCATGCAGACTCAACCTCCCATCAACCTCCCATCAGGAACACATCTGTGTCCACTTGCCCTAACCCCCAGTTCAGTCCCATATCTCCATTACCTTCCATTACCTGCCATAGCCCACAAAATATACTCTTCACTGGACGAGCTGTGCACTCTGGTTCACTTTTTATGACATAAGGATACACAGGGATTCATTGGGGCAAGGGTTGCAGTAACTACTGAGCCAGACTGGCGTCACATTGGCATACTGGGGCATGTTGGATTTACAGCCCTACCCTTGTTTAAGTCAAATAATAAAGTGCCGACAATGCCTGACTGATTCAATTCTGTGTTTACTCCAGGAAAACGTTTTTGGTCCTTGAATGCAAAGCTGTTGTTCATTGAGTCCATGTCAAATAAAGTCCATGCCTTAAGCTGGAAACAACAACCCATGACTAAACAAAGCTTTCTTTCAGCTTTATATCAAACACTAAACCGTATTCAAGAAGTTTGCATAAGATCAACTCGTATAATGGATTGTAACATGTACAAGTTTGAATGCTGCACAAACAACAGGTTTAGATCAGAATGTATTTCCTGTTAAGACCCACACAGCTAGAGCTTTTCTCTCTGCAGCACATTGTAGTTCAGATTAAGGTTAAATATGATTTTCAATGTGTTTGTTTCTTGGATTTGTATTGCCTACACAAAGTGTTCCTCAGCATTCATCAGGTCTTTATTTCTGTTGTACGCTCGACAGTCGAGACTGGATGTACATTGCTCACTTAGGAAACAGCAGTTCACAATTGTTTGCTTTTTCCATGCTTGTCTTCATTAGTGGAAGTCCCCCAAAGTGTGATTTGGTCGAAAGCTCCACAATAAGCAAGTGAGGAATTTGGTTTCAAAGGCTGTTTACAATGTCAAGAAAGGAACAAGCAAGCATTTGAACACACAGGGTCTTCTTCAAACATCTGCAAATGAAATGCACAGCAAGATCTGGACACTATTTAGCAGAAACCTGCTCTGCGTTTTCGTCTTCTGCTTCTCATCCCATCTTTGAGCTTAGCAACTCTTTTTACAGAATAAAATTAACTCGTAAGATATTTGCAAATGCAGAACTACAGAGGTCAACGTCACCTGGTGCTCCCCGTCTCTGTCCTGAAGGCCACCCACCACATGCCTGTCCTGTTTCCAAATGCAAGAGTTTTCCTCTCAGACACTCTAGCAGGCCTTGACAAGGAGGAAGCAGCACTAATGCTTAGCACAGCTTGAAACCCAAGATCTTCATGTCAAGAGGAACTGGGAGTTTATGCTCTTACTTTCTCCAGAAAACACTTGGGATAGAGATCTTGGTTTGGACAACGTTTCTGTTTACTGAGTGGAAAGTAAAGCACCACTGCTGTTTTGAGGCAGAGCTTGAGTTCCAGTGTGTTTTAGTACTTGGAGACCGTTCTCTGGCTTGATTACAGGTGTGTGATATATCGCTTGTAGAGACATCCAGTGGATTGTGGTGAAGTTTCAGAATCTTTGGCAGTTCGAAGGCTGCTGTTAACCTTTACATCAGCTAGTGAAAGAATTTCATCTTCAATGTGAGAAAAACTGAGCCAAGGCCGAGCTTTGATTCAGTATATTTATTTAAGGGAAACACGCAATGTTTCAGAATGTGCTCCGAGAGCTGAAAATAGTGTGTTAATGACCCGGATAGGCTTGTTTGATGCTATGCGTCGTTAAGTCCTGATGTTCTTTTCAGTAGCAGCCACAGAATCAAACGTTGTAATGAACATAATCAAGACCAAATACACTGTGTTAGTGTGTGCCATAACTCTAACCCCTCACCAGAAATAGTCTGTGTGTGGACTTTAATTTAAAAGCAATGAAACGTGATTACATTCTGTAAAGCTTCGTCCCAGGCGGATCAAAGAAAGAACATCCGTTGGGTCAGGAATTGTTGCGGTCGCTCTGAAATTCTAGGTATTACAAATATTGTGTTCCCTCTGCGGTTCGGCGTGTGTCATTACAATGAGGACAAAACACTCACTTTTTCCCTTGTGTAAACTGAACATTTCATCTTCTGTGTCTAAATCCAATGTGGCATAAATTCCACTGAAGGGTTATGCCCTCTGATTTCTTCATTGTGGAAGAGAAGTATTGCAGTTGAATGGTTTATGAAACAAGTATTACTTGCGAAGTATCTAGGGAAAAGTGCGTTTGCTTTGGACCTCTGCCCCTGTATGGAGGCAGATGATGAATCAGCCAGTTGTTTACAGCTCTGTCACAATTTCTTAATTTAGACACTGGACATGCGTAAAGAGGGCTTTGACCTGGATGTTGTCTCTGCGGGAAAGGGACACACCCTTTGGGAAGGAAGGGCCATTGTGGTCTATCTCCAAGTGGTTTTTTCCACTCTGCTCCTCAATCCAAACCAAAGCAAACAATGGTCAGTCAGTCAGGAATAGTGTTTAACCTCTTCTCCGACCACCACACCACGCCATGATGTGTTTATGCTGGCTTCCACACTTTCTGCTGGGACCATACATAAACAACTCATCCCTGACTGACAGAGTTCTCAGGGGGACTAAGCTGAGCTAACAATAATAATTTGTTACTGGGATTATGATTGTTTTGATTTAATATGAGATGAAAATATGGTTTCTTGCACAGTTTAAGGCAGGTCAGGATTGGTCAAGTGAATAATTAATGGTCAGCAGCGTGCAAGGGACTCAGGAAGGGGACGCCTCAGTGTTTGACCTCAGGATAGGAGGCCAGGAAAGACAAATGATAAGCTAAAAGGGACAAAAAATAAGACTAAACATTAACCTCACAGGCGCGAAGACATGGCACCAAGACACATGCTGCCACTGGTTGGCTAGATCGTTTGAAGTGTTTAGGTTGGACAAGATATGTGAGCATTATTTGGAACAAAATAATGAAAGGCTCAAGGAAAGTGTGTCTTAAAGTATATAAATGATAAGTACTAACACAATTGCCTTGAAATTATTTTTGAAAAAACTAAATCCAATGCAGGTTGGCGACACAACAACACCATATGTTGTTTTTATTCTTGACATTTCTCACTTCTATGACAGAGCAGTTGGCGTGAATACTCCCACCAGCCAGCACTCCCTAAAAATTGCAGTTTAGAGTGTGAGAAGTGAAGTGAGAAGCCTTTTTTGTTTGTTTGTTTGTTTGTTTTGCCAAAGCGATGGTCCTATACCAAATGGAAGTACTATTTATAATTTGGAGTGGGCTTTTTTTGTTATTGTCAATATGTGATTATGTCAGGAACTATAATTTGAGGATTGTTGCTTTATTTATAATACCTACCAAGCAGCTAATATTGCAATTCAGATTAGGGAGGTGTTCCAGGCACGTCCAGCTGGGAAGAGACCAAGGGGTAGACCTAGAACCAGATGGAGGGATTATATCTCTTCGCTGGCCTCGGAGCACCTTGGGATCCCCCAGTCAGAGCTGGTTGATGTGGCCAGGGAAAAGAAAGTTTGGGGCTCTCTGCTGGAACTGCTACCTCCGCGACCCGACCACGGATAAGCGGGAGAAGATCGATGGATGGATGGATGGATGGAGATTGAAGTAAAACATGATGTTCCAAATGATTGAACAAATTGCAGATGCATGACTTCTTTTTGTAATAACTAAAGTTTCATTTTTAAGGCTGTTAGGTAAGGCAACATCTGCAAAAAGAAAAGCAAACTGGGTCACTTGGAGAAAATGACTTAAGGTTGAGTCACGGGATAGTACATGGCTGGGGAGGGGAAGGTCTGGTAATAATTTCCTTCTTAGGTAAAACAAAAACACAACAAAAACAACAGGGAAGGATAATTAGTGTTTAGATAGGCTTTAAACAGGTCTCCAGTTGTCATTATAACAGACGCCGAGAGCTGATGAAGCTCAGGTTTGCTGCATTCCTGTGCGAGAAGAGGCCGGTTACTGTACTGAAGGGGTCCAATCGCTGGCTTTGACCTTGGCTTGAGGAACGGTCATTCGAGCCGTTCACTTAATTACCCTTGAGACAAAAACGAAATATCTCATTGAAAGCCCAGGTTCTCCTGCTCTGCTTGGATAATGATGTATAGATTCCATTAGTGGGGAGGGATTAGGCTCAGCGGGAGCGAGGAGATGATTCATAATTGAAAAGAAAAGGAAGGAAGCTCGACAGGAAGACATCACATAGGTCCATCCCTGCCGTGCACTGCAGAAACAAAGGCACCATCGTCTGGCTCCCGTGGGGATCGAGGGGGTGGCCTGGAGCGCTTGTTACCATAGTGACAGCTCTGTCACTTAGCCCCGAGCGCTGTAGGTCAGGCGCTCTGTAGTGTACATAGCATCAGCCAAGAGTCAGCAAGATCCAAATCTGCCCTGGAAAGCACGGGCTCTGTTAAACCAACTACAGCTGGCAGAGGAGCTTTTTCATGGCTACAAGTTGGAAAACTTCACAGCACAGCATTTTTCAGAGCCCCCGATCCCCCACCTGGCATGTAAAGCACTAACCCCCCACACATTATAGGCTTTTTATTGAGTAAAGGAAAGTGATTCTTGGGCTTGTGTTGTAGGATTTCTGCCAATGTGTTTTGCTCTGGGCTGCTAGAGACGTGGAGGAACTTTGGCATAGCGCGGAAACTTCAGATTCTGCTTTCTTTTGTATTTATTCATATGGCTCAGGACCATGCTGAGATATGGAGCACAATCAGAACATCAAAAAAACAAACAAAAATAAAATGTCTCCAAAAAGGCAAATTGTGTACACATTACTTTTGGCTAATCTGATTTGAAGTACAACATGTATTCAAACACAGATGCGTGGTATAAAGAATACTTTGGAGAAAACTTAAGATAAAAAGTGAAGGTACTTATTTTATACTGTTTTGTTTTCAAGATATTGAGGCAAAAAGGGTAAAACCAACTACTACCTCATTAATTAAACTTAAATAAGGTTGAATAAGCAGCTCCTTGAAAGCACCATTTAAATATTCCTCAATGTAGAGTATGTATCAGATATGTTCTATTCCATTAAACTGAATAGGTGTTTCTAATAAAGTGGCCAGTGAACGTACATTCCTGTGTTTCTGTGGTATTTGCATTTCAACCCGTACGGGCTCAAGACAGTTGAAGCAGTGAAAACTGAAAAGCCTGCCTCTAGTCTCTTGCCGGACCGTGTATCCTGCAATAGGCCTGTCAGTGTTTGCATTGCAGACGCCCCCCCTGAGTTTGGATCTAATGTGGCTTGACGTCCGTCTGTGTGTGTGTTTGCTCTTGTCTCAGGGTGGCCAAATGAACGGTTTAGCCTGAGGACCAAAGATCACAACATCCAACAGCACAGCGAAAGAGAAAGAGAGCCATTTTGCAGCCATTCTCCAACTTCCCATTACACTATGAGCTGGGATTGAGGACGTGCTTCAAAGTTTCATTTTGTGGTAAGTTTTTACATTTGATCCACACTCCACTCTCTGTTTACTTGTGCTTTTACAGGAAAATGTGTGCTGTGTTTTAAAGTTCATTAGTGAGCCACATGACATATGGTTTACATGTGCGTGGTTTTATGATTGGATTTGACTTGTTCTAAATGAAAAAATAAGCACAAATGCAGCATTATTAATTAAGGTATTCAGCTATTGATATAAATCCGGCACTGAGGTTATTAGTGGGTGAACTTGGAGATACATTCAAACACAAACATGTGGATTGTGCAATTTGAGGACATCCACATTGATCTGTGTGAAGGCATTCTGACATGTGGCTTGACTTAGAGAAGTGTGGGGCGGCTTCAGAGTTCATCATAATTTCACACAAACTGATTTTTTTTTCCAGCCAGGCAAAACACAAAGCACATGTTGGACGGGAAAAGCCCTAACATTAAGCTGGGAGCTTAAAGGGCACCTCCTTTTATTTTTAACTGGCCTTTCCTCTGTTGCCATCAACACTCGTATGTGTTTCATGGTGCAACACTGTGATGTCATCAAGCCATGGAAATGGAAAATGTTCACAGAAGAAAAAACATTAGCAGGAAAGGGCAGCAGGGTAGAGGAGGGGGGGTCGAGGAAGGTTAGCAGAGGAAATGTGTTATTCAATGCAGGCATATGAAATAAATGTGTTTTGTCAGATGAAAAACAGGCCTGTTTCTGCTAAAGAATAAAGCTACTGAGTGAAGAGGTAGAATCAAGGTGACACAGAGGATGTATATAATTGCTGAAAACAGAAAACAGATTGAGAAGGAGAAAGAACTTGAACTGTTTTTATATCTCTTGTGGTGCACGGCTCCAACGGTTTTACTTCAAGAAAGACTTCCTTGGGAGTGTAAAAGGTCACGGCCGCACACGGGGACGGTTAAAAAAACCCACAATCGAGCTCCTCAGACTGACAGGACGCCAGGAGGACAGACAGCTTAAATGTCAGGGACACAAAGTCCAAACAAAACACATCAATTTAACAACAAACTGCTCTTTCCCTCAGGGCTGCACAAATTGATCTGGGAGTCCCATCAGGCAGGAAGGAGTCCTTTGTGGCTACTTGAAAAATTGACTTTTGACCTCTTTTATAGAGGGTTCAGAATAGTCTCATGGTTCAGAGAGAACAGCAGAGGCTGAGTGCCATGTGCCAAACGCGTTATGATGATCCCAGATGAAGCCAGTATTTAGAAAGACAGAGGAGCTTTTGTTTGACACTTGGAGGCCTCATCCAACCCACCGAAGGCATATGAAGAAGTACCGTGGTCAGTGGGTTTGACATCCAGACGCTGCAGAGAATGTGACACTGGAGGAAGGAAGCTTGGGAAATAGTTCAAAGACTTTCTGCACCTGAAAAAGCTTTGCTATGGTGCTGAGTTGCATTGTACGCCAACGTCAGATGTGTCATTGTAATTTTTTGTTTTTCAGGTGTGAAAGAATCTACTAAAGATCACCATGGATGTGAAGAAAAAAGAAATGGACCTCCTGAGCAACAGCATAGCTGCATATGCTCACATAAAAGGTAAGTCACACTGCAGCCACACAATAATACTCTCTGTTAGTGATCTCTAACACAAATACATTAAGTAACAACATTTGACTCGATTTGATCTCCTTTCTTTAGCAAACCCAGAGAGCTTCGGCCTTTACTTTGTGCTTGGAGTGTGTTTCGGCCTGGTGCTGACGCTCTGCCTTCTGGTCATCCGCATCTCCTGCAAGCCCCGGACCAACATCGCCAACTCAACACCTGAGAAAAAACCCTTAAAGGACATCAGCGAGGAGGACGAAGAGAGCGAGGACGATGAAGATGAAGATGGGGACGACGTAGAGGCACCCATCTCTTTGCCAAGCACAGAAATCCCTGTTGGTAATCATATCGGGCAATCAAACGGGACACTGAGTGTGAACGTGTTTACTTCGGCTGAGGAGCTGGAGCGGGCACAGCGTCTGGAGGAGAGGGAGCGCATCATACGTGAGATCTGGAGGAACGGCCAGCCTGATATCCTCGGGTCAGGAACAGGGACTATTGGCAGAGTGCATTACTACTAAGATACATGAGGCTTCAAGAGAAACACTGGGAGCTCTGTGAAGGACAGGCAGAGACCTTTGGGTGGGCCCGATGTCCCTGAAGCCTGTGAGACTTGTGTTAGATACAATGCCACGTCATGGAAACAGGACAACAGTGATGTGACTTTTTGATAGGACAATACTCAGCTTTTTTTACAGAGTTGAACCATGTGATATTGCACTTCCCATGTAGCAATGTTATTTTCAACTGACTACATGACGTTTTAACCAACAGGTGTCTTAAGGACTGATCATTCCATATGGAAAATATGTAGTGTGAATGTGGGAGCTGAATGACACTTGAAGTAGTCAGTCTATTCAAATGTATGGCGCTTAATGACAAAAATGCACACAAGTATAGGATTATGTATGTTATAAGTGGAAAATGGATGCATATAAGGACAATGTATACGTACTGTAATTTGCTATGAAGATGTTTTTTTAATTGCAGTCAGGACAGTCGTCCTCTAGACGGGTGAGTTTGTGGGACATATAAAATACTCTCAGTGTCTATGTAAGGAAATTAAATTGTTTAAAAAAGCACATATGAATCAATTTGGGGGGGGGGGGGGGGGGGGGGGTTCAGAATACACAGCAAAAATGTCAGGACAATTACATTTGGAGTCTATAATTTATGAGTTCATTAAATCCATGTCTGTGTTTTCAGGGATGATTCCACCAAAGGAAATGACAGAATTAAAGTATTACGATTAAATCATTTGCTGTTGTTTCTTCATATCGCTCAGATATTAACAGAGCTCATTCTCTATACCTTTAGGCCATTGATTTATAATCAAGATAAAGAGAGAGAGAGAACATTTGCTAATAAGAATAATGGAAAGGTCATTTTTTGTAATTTGTTTTTTCTGCCTAATGTTTAATTTGTAAGAGCTTCAAGAGGACAGTCAATGTGTTCACAAGGCTCTAGTTAATTCAGACATTATGATTGTAAAAGGAAGATATCCTGATAACAGAGAGAATGAGATACCAGGAAAACAAAAAAAACATCTGGATATTTGAGGTTAGCCTGAAAGCTAGTTCAGGAAGACAACAGGGCTGTACCGTAGCATACATCAACCGCACCCGTAGCGTAAAGGCGGGCGATTTAACCTGTCAACACCTGGGACACCTGTTTTCTGCTTTTACTATTGCACCTGACACACTTATCACATAAAGTCCAACCATGTTGCAAGTTACTTCAGGGCGGTTTTATCGATTAAATATTCGGAAATGCGTCGCTCATCCCCCCGTCTTCGTCGGCCATGGCTCCTGTCCGTCCACACACGTCTTGAGTTTTCATGTTGACATTGTGACCGCAGCCTCACCATGGTAAGTGCTGCTTCTTGTACGGTGAAGGATGCCTTGTTATGTTCCTGATGATGTGCTTGACAATATTTTTTTGACACTGGAAATGAGGCTGTACATTGGTCAATCCACCACTTCCATGACTGATATGTCAAGAAATTGGATGGGCTGCCATGCATTTAATGTAATTTACAGACATTCATGTTCCGCAAATGCTTAATCCTACAGATTTTGGTGATCCCCTGACCAACGTGAGGTTGACATGTTTGAGTAAAATCTGCTGAATTGCCATGACATTTGATACAGATAGCCCTTTCAAGAATCCCATATAATACATGTCTTTCTTTTCCACTTGCTTGACTCCCTAACTTTTTATCTAGTGCCACCAGCAGGTCAAATTATTCACTTATCCAGTGAGCATTTTCATCTGAACAGCTCAGACATTCCTGGTTCCCAAATAGATGCATCTTCATAGATGTAATGAACCAATAACTTGTGCTCTGGTTCTAGCAGCAGTTTTGATTTGGAGTGAAATATTTGAACAACCTTTGGGTAGATTGGCAAATAATTTGTGTCAGGCATTAATTAATGGATCCCAGGCATTGAAGATATCAACAATATCTTTGGTAAACCCCTTATTTTGTATTCAGGGCCACCAGCAGGATGAGTGTGAAATGTGTGGACAGGTATTGGTAAATGTAATGGGTATTCATGTTTCCCAAAGCAGCCTGACCTTTTATCAAATTTAAACTTTAGACTAGATTTGCAACCAAATAGCCTACCTGCAAAACTACTGGCATTCCCATCCACCTCAGCTGTACTGTACAGGCATTGTTAGGGTTTGAGCTTGAACAACATTAGCATTTAGCTCAAAGCACTGCTTAATTGTCTCCCTGTTGTCTCTCTGTCGTGTTTGCATGTCTTGGAGTCTGCTGGCTGCTTACATTCGCTCTTATGCTTTTTGTGTTGCTATAATTGAATGTGTATGCTGGGTGGTAATGTCTTCTTTAATGCTGCTGAAATGTGCTGGCTTCCATGTTTTACTCGTACAGTATGCTGTTAATAACTATGCTACATGTGCAGTGTGTTTGCATTGGTCGTAATTGTCAATAACTGATTTTCTTCTGTTGTGGCTGAGTTCATTGTTCCTCTTGGTTGTTTGGCATGTGCATTTGTGATGCTTTGATTCGTTTTATAGGGGCTTAATTGGTTTTGTGGCATGTTTCCTTTTATGATGTTGCCATTGTTTTGCAGTGGTGGTTCTGGCTTGCAAACATATTGCACACAGCTTATTTACACAATGATCCAATTCTATTTTAATGGTTGAGAATGAGAAACACAGCATGGCTTTTATCTTTTTCACATTTTCTTCCCATTTGTCTCAGGTAGATACATTTTTTAAGCTATTTTTATGGGACAACTTTCTTCTACTGTTACATTGCAATGATCTCCTCATTGTACTGATGTGGATCTGCTGCTGCTACTCACTAACATTTAATAGTAAAACCAATTTTCAGATTGTAAACTCCTAGATTGGAGTTGCACCTTTTCATAATTTCCACTCACATACTAGTACAAAGCTCTGTATCTTATGTAGTATTGTGGGTAAAGCATTATCTTCACTCCCAAAACCCTGCTGTTCTGACTTCTAATGGGGTCAGAGCTGAGGAGGACAATACCAACTCTGCATTCACATAATAAATCTGTTTCTTGTGAGTTGGCTGATGGAAATATTGTTTGGCTGCCAATATAGACCAACAGAACATTGCTGAATTGCCCACACTGTGAGTGTTTGTATTCAACATTAGAACAAGTCAATCATTGGTTGTTTGGAGATCTGGAAGTTGTGAAAGTATGAATTCTTGGCATGTCAATAAAGCTATGCAAAAAGGGAAAATATACAAAATAGACAGTGTATGGCATGCATGTGTCCAGATGTATTTCTGCTAGCCAAACCAAAGCCAGAAACATCAGTCTTACGTCCTAACGAGGCTGGTGTAGCTTTGCTTGGAGGAAGCTCTTGGTTTAAGTTGGGGTCAGGCCGAGGACTTCGGCTCGAGTCGTCCTCAAAATACAAATCTTTTTTCAGATGTCGCCCACACTGAACGCTTGGTCTTGGAAAAGCCCCTAATGTGGTCAGTGTTTCAGAAATCAGTGGCGTTGATGGTGTGGACTCTTTGAGGTGGCTCTGTAATTTGTATAAACCTCTTGTGAATGGCGTCTACCCCAAAATAATAGGACCCAAATTATGTTTTACTCGACCCGCCATTGAATATTTTCTATAGAGTATAGTTTCATTTGACAGGATGTAATCATGGCACACGTGTAATTAGAGGCATCCTATCTTAGACTGATGCTGATTATAGTTATGAGACAATACATCAATAAAAACCAGTTATGGCAAGCTGTGAATGGAAACCACAACACGGCGTGGGAAATATCTCCAACAGACCAACAGACTGTGGTTCTTTGGTTGAGTTCAGAAACCAGCCTTTACAGATAGTAACTACTAGAACCACTTCTCTATTAATACAATTGTTATCCTCATGGCCACATTATAAACCTTTGAGTAGCACATACAAATATGATTTCTATTATGATTTGGTTCAATTAAGGCTTTATATATTTTTTTTAAAGTCCGTCTGTGGCAGATTTATTGCCATTTCCCATGAGATCATGTTTCTGTGTGTGTGTCCAGCTCTTTCTTTGACAGAGGCGCACTGTTCTTCGTCAGCTCCTCTTTCTCCATTTCTAATTTTACCTCAGGATTTATTTTTGTATGTGACCTCTGAGCTCCAGAATGTTCTCAACACTCAGTTTCCAGTACTCAGTAATCTCACTTTTCTTACATTCCTCTTATATCACTCTGCACTTAGTCAAATATTTGCATGTGGAGAATTCAGATTTATAGGGTGTAATAGTATAAAGCAGCCTTAGTGTAGGCAGCAGCCATCATCCCTGATGTTTTTGAATTGTTGTGAAATAAGTAAAAGCCTCACTTGTGTGCAATGGCTTTACAAACTGGACATTTAGTTTTTTTTTATCTTGCAAAATGTTCACAATATCAACTGATACTTTTTTCAACCTGCATGTCCAAGAGGGAATGTGCCCTCAATGGCCATTATTCAACGCAGTTTTTAAAAATAGTATGTTCCCATGGAAGTTTCAGAAGCACCCGGTCCCTGATGAGCTCCAGATGTTGTCCAGATGTGATCTACAGTGGGCAACGCTAGTAAGCTTAGACATTAGCACACCACCACCGCCGCCTCCATTTGGAGCAGAAATCAAATCAATACGCCTTATACTCATTAGATGGTTTGGTGTTTAACGCATTCAAGTTATGTTGGGTTTCAAATTATTTCTCATTCATTCTCTCCCACGCTCTCTGCATCCATCGCAATGAGTCGAATGTTCAACGTTTTCATAGTGAGTCAGTTTTTATCAGTGGCACAGGAGGCCTTTTTCACTTAACTGCCAAAATTGAAGCTGACCACAAACTCTGTTACCAGAGTAACCCCTGAAGCATCTCAACATCAATTAACATCAGCCATTTGTTTGAGTCTTAACATGTTTACTGTTCTGAATGAGATATGCTTTTTGTTTTCTAATGAGAGATCACTATTGCCTGGTCACTTTCACCAATCACTGAAAGTTTCAACACTTATTTATATGTATTAGTCACACAGTGCCACCCAGTGGATCAATGCAACATTACATTCTGGTGTCACCTGCACATTTGTTCACAGTTGTACTTCAAGTATTAGCATTCAAGTAACAAAACCCTTTGGATGGCTTGAAATTATATATTTCATCACAATATTTCCTCCTATATACAGCTGCATGTATGATATATTCTGATGTAAATGTTAAAAGTGCAGTTTGTAATAAAAGGGACAGTTGAATCAGAACATTGTAAAACATTAATTGGCAGCCAAGAGTAACCCATTTTACACGTTTGATTTCCAGCATAAAAATATGTAAAAACTTTAATAATACATCATTAAAAATATTTCTCTCCAGTTCAATTCAGGATTAGCTAATCCTATGTCCGACTATATATTTTAATTTACCCATCATACTTTTGTCTGCAGTGGGAGAGCTTGCTTGTGTTCTCCGTTCTCATTTTATGTTAGAAAATTGTTCATTTTGTTTAAACTTGCCGTACACAAGCCTGCATGGCACAGTGTCAGACAGCACAGTCACAGCCTTTTGTTGGGATTAATGCTTCATCCTCAAACTGTGTACTTCATCCTGTATGGAAAAGACAATTAAACGGTAAATAACCACAGCCATGAACCACCACTTCTGTATCATTTCTTATTGTGTGATCCATGCAAAACTCAAAGCAAGCCTCACTGACCTGCAGTGCCATTCGTTTGTCTCTCTCCTCCCTCAGTTCTTCTTTCACTTCCTGCATGTCTCGGCTGATCAAACACAAAATAAAAAATAATGAGTTTGCAGTCATGGGTTTGTCTACAAAGGTCAACATGTACACTACTAGTTAAATCAAAGGCATACAATAATACACATTCATTTAAAATGTTTTTGAAGTGGGGATATATCGGGTCAAATCCACAATTGCCTTGATTCTGATCACTGAAATAAGCACCTCGATCACTAGTGACAAATACATCAATATATGAGCATAAATATCTATCTTTTACAGACATGCTGTTTGGCAAAAATTTAAATACTGCAGATTTTCTTAGGAAATAAAATAGTAAAAAAATAATCTGTAGAATACCAACCTCTGCTGCACCCCATACTTAATTTGTTATGGTAGTTTGACGTTTTTTCTCAAAAACAAATCTTAAACTTCCTTTGATTTTGATAATGCACTGCACCATTTTTTTGATTTTGCAAGAATTTTGATAAATTATGAATTCCTTTATGAATGTTTTTGTAAATCTAAAACTCCTCTGCTTGATATCACATGTTGAGAGATCTGAATATCTTTAAAAGTTCAGGAAATCGAATCAACAACTACAACTGCACATAACTGGCTCTTGTTGAGCAACCGAGCCTCTCTGATGTGTCTAATCAAAGCCAATCAAAGAGACGCAAAAGATCTAACATGGAGTCCATTTTGTTTTCCTGGCAAGTACAGTTTGCATTTCTCTCTTTGGTTTTGATTAGCCACTTCCTGTGGGTGCCAGTGTCTGCAAACAACACCAGAAATTAAAATAAGATTGTATGTTCTGTCCACACATTCTCAGTTAGACAAGTCCTAATGTGATGAAAGATGAGTAAGACTGTTTGATGTTTGCCTTAATATTCTCCAAGGGAACTAAACCAGTTGTTCAGATTTGAAATGATTACTACTCACTCGTGTCGTGTCTCTAGCAGCTCCAGAGACATCCTCAGTTCTTTGATCTCCGCCTGCAGGTCTAACATTGTTGGCTCTTCTTTATGGGTCACTGTTTTGCTTTCCAAAACTTTTTTGGGGAGTGTGGGTCGAACCGGAGGCGGCGTCTTGGACCAATGATCCGGCCTTGCAGGAGATGGCAGGAGGTTTTCTTTACCCTACAATGAATTAAGGTGGCATTGAACAAACCAATGAACTTTTTGGCTTTATTTGATGTTTTTATCTGAATAAAATGTTAAAGGCACAGCGCACAATATCCTTTATACCGAAGCAGAGCTAAATTCAAACTAGCGAGGTTGCATTATTTATATCACATGCGCTGTGTTGTATCAAGAAATGAATCAATGTCACAAACCTTTTGCAAGCCAATTAATCTGTCCGTCTGAAACCTGTTTGGCGTTAATTCTGGTTCTGTTTGGTCAGTAGCCTGAAAAAGACAATTAGCCATACATAAATAACAAACATAGATATACTAATAATGTCTAAAATCTGCCTTTAGCTATTTCATTCTTGATTTATTCCAATTTAACATCTAGATCTGTCTTTTAAACAGCCAAGTACAAACTATTAAACTATTAAAGGATCTTATTGCTGCTAGTGTGCAAGTGCTCTTGAAAACACATCTAAACTATTTAGAGTTAAAGTCTTTAGATGTATATCTCTTCCTGTAGAGATATAAATATATGATTTTCCTTGCAACCATTGTAAGAGACTTCAGAATGTTTTTTTTTTAAACAAAGTTGAGTCTATGAACCGAGTCTTGAAAGCCCTAACATTTACCAATGATGGTTATATTTGGATGGCATTAACTGGTATTGAATTGAAAGTTATTACTGGGAGAAACTTGAAACACCAATACATCGCTGCAATTGGATCGCTGAAAAGCATGCCACCAAAGTAAAAAGCCGCAGTAAGGTACTACTAAATATGTTCAGTTACATTTTAAGAAACAAAAAACATTTTCCTAACAAGAATGCACAAGATACAGAGGGAGTGGCATCACTGCTGCAGCCCTACTCTTGTGTGGCAAAGGTCATTTACAGAAATGGAGGTTAGCATCATCCATGTGGTTTAGCAGAGTGTTGGCGGCTGAGGTTTAGGTTGAGTGTTCATTATGTAACTCTTCACTTGTCTGTTCAAGTGAAAGGTTGTGCTAAATCAATATTTGTCTGTCACTATTGTAGACATACGTGTGCAGCTGTAACCAGGCCTGACGGGGGTCTCCTCTGCGGGGGCTTGGCTCTGTTTGCTGTGGGATGGCAGAGCTTATCAGTCTGCACGTCCACGCCATCAAACTGGTCCGTCTGTTTCTCCTCCGGTTGTTTTGGTGACAAAGGAGCCACGTCGCCATTGGTTCTATTAAAAAAAAGACCACATTTGTACAATATGTAGAAAGATGTCAACCTCTGATTAAAGTTAATAAGGGCAGGGATTCTTTCAAAACATCTCATGACTTCTTTAGTGAAAGTAAAATGGTGCACTGGCTGTAGGAAAAAAACAAAAACGTTGAATGCGGTTTACAGTTTCCTACACTGATGGGTGAAGGTGTGAAGACTTTATCCTGGCACATATTTCACTTTCACAGCACATATGCATGTTTACATGTATATAGACTTTTTGCACTACTTTGTATTTGATTATGTATGTTGCATTTTTGAAGGAGCTCGTGTCAGAAGAATTGCCATTTCTACACTGTAGCTTTGTGCATATGACAATGAAACATTTGAATTATTTTGGCATGTTCCCTAGAGTCACCGCTCAACTTATATAATGTTTATACAATACACAAAATAGAAAAAAATAGAAAAAAAAAGGAAATCGTACAATGGTTAGATGGAAGATAAAGCTTTAACGATTCTTAAAGAAGCTAGAAAGGTTTCCATTCCAAACATATTTGCCTGGTAACACTTTTTTGTTTCTTCTCCATTAGCTGCCCCCTCAAGACAGGGTTGTTTTCTTTTCTTAGTTTTTTGTGTGTGTTTTGCTCAGGAAACAGGAAATGGGCTTCTCTCGTCTGTTTAGGCCCGATCTGACTCATCCCAGAGTTTCCACTGAGCCACTAAAGGTCGGGCATCCTGGCATTATTCTTTAAGGACACCATGGCAACTGGTGGCGACAACGGAAACCTTTAAGATCTAAAGGCTCCGCTCCCGGTGCCAGACCAAAGAGGAGAAAGTGTTCCTGACATTTCCTAAAGGCCTTTTTGCTTTAGAAAGGTTGCTAATGAATCACTTTTCATGTCCTTGAGTTGGAAGCCATTTTCTCTAGTAAGTCTTTAGTGGTTATGCATGGTGGTTAGTCATCAGAGATGTGTTGGCATCACTCACTTGGAGGAGAACTTGTTGGGTTTGTCTTTGATTGGAGGCGGGCTGGGCTTGTTGATGGACGGCAGCTTGACCTTGATCGGAGGATTGCTTCTCAGGTCCTTGACCTCTGGTTTATCATCTGTAAAGCAAATGCACCACATTAATCTACAACAATATTTATCTACAGAGGAGTGTGTCACAATGTTGTCACTGCTGTTTATACCTTTTGTCTTTGTTGGACCACTTTTATCCATCGCTGAGGCCTCTATGTTTACTGAAAGAGTAGTGAATTAACCATTACCACAAAGGTGCATTTGGTATGTTAATCAACACAGCCCTGCTTTGGATGGAATATTAGAAGTATTTCATTTTCTACACAAAATAAAGCAGAGTCTTTTGGATTTAGTACGAAAAATATTGTCATTTGAAGTCTACTGGCCAGCCTAAAAAGGTTAAGCAACAACATTAAAGCTGCTCCTAATCTGCATGGCACCAGGTGTCAAAGTGGGTAACAATATGAATATGGAGCAGGTGTTTACATAAATAAAAAAAAACATGCAGGCTCAGCGTATCTGCAGTCAATAAAAAGTGATGAGTCCTAGCCAGTAGTACAGTATGTGCAAGTCGTGGTTAAATGTGTCCATTCTGCTTGCGTTGACATCACCACTCGTCTCAATATATAGTTGTTTCCATCACTTAGGTGAACTAGAGTATATCCACTAGTAAAAAGCCACTGGCATATTTTATTAGTCAAAGAGAGGTATTTGCCTTTGTTTACCCCCCAGAAAACAATATGATCTAAAGTGGTAGAGAAAAAAATGCGACTGGTCTTTCAACTAAACTGTAATCTCCTTTATGAGCATGGGAAGGCAAAGAGGTGCACATCACTGGAGCAAACCAGGGCACAGCTGTAACCAATAGCTCCGCAGCTCCAGTTCCCAGGGTTCTCAACAAGTTCATCAGGGACAGTGACTCTGCCTCAGCTCATAGAAAAATACCGTCCCTGAGAGACTGTGCCTTGGTGACTCCGAGAATAGATACTTGAATTATGAAGCGTCAGTGAAATAAAGATAATGTGAGAGATTCTGGTTTGCCATGCCAAGTCAAGTCATGTAGAACAACCTGGTTACAGCTCTATTTAATACATATAAGCCCAAATCCAAGTGCTTTAACACATAGCCATAATAAAAAGCACAATACTTTGCAACACGCTTTAGTCTCTTAGATGATTAACGGAGCGAGTAAGAACACAGGAAGCCTACCTTAAATGTTCAAAGCATTGTGCAACAATCCCTCTCAAGCAAACCATCCACTCAGCCTTATCAGCTCAAGTGCTGCTGCTGCTGGGGCTGGTTGTGAAAATCTGTGTACAGAACTCCCCTCCGCCCCCCTTGTTTCCTCCAAGACTCCTGAACTGTGTCACATGACCAGTCTAACCATCCCCCATCTCGCTACAGTCTGAGGCTTCCTGTGAACATCTTGTGAGTGATAATGTGTGGGGAAAAAAAGTGGTGGCATTAAAAATGACGAGACTGTTCCGATATTCAGTTAGTTTAAGGGACATCTTTGAGTATAGCCAAACACTTTGTGTGGTGCTGTTTCACCTACCTGTCTATTTAGAAATGTTTTGATGAGCATGCATTTTACATTTCCAAACTGAGTAAGAAGTTGGAGGTCTACATGAACATTTTTGGTTTCGCTGAAACCAAAATAAATTGCAGAATTTGCAACTTGCACCACAGACAGCACTCCTCAGCTGAAACTTGAAAGGAAGCCACATCCTGCCTGAGAGAGATTTGACTTCTACATGCTACAAGTGTATTCATGTTCTTTGCCAAAATAAAAACAAGTGATTTAATCTATTATGTGTTATTTAGAATTACTAAGATAGTTAACTTAAGTAAGGATAGCAAAACCACCCTGTGAAGATACACGTTTACTAAATTAAAGTAAGATATTATTGGCCTCAAAATATTCTTAACGTATCGAAAGTACAGAATGGCCCATTTCGGAATTATATACATTTTTATTATTGGACGCTGAATACATTGATTTTTCAGCATTACTTTAATTGTTCTGCTTGTTGAGGTGAGGCAAGCTGTAACCACTTAATATACTGCTGGGTAACTTCATCTCTACAATTGTATCATAATAAATCGGTTGATTATATTTTTTGAATTTGCAAAGAAACAGTAATTTAAACTGTTAGATTAAAATAGTTCTGAAAGTGGAATATTTGCCTCTGAATAGTAATGAAGTAGAGGTTTGAAAAAGTACAACATGGACATACTCCAATAGCAGTACTTGGTAAATATACCAAATGGACTAAGTTACTTTCCACCAATGAGTAAATACGAATACATATAAATAGAAGGTGTTTGATCAACTAATGATGTGAATCTCTATTTATATAGAGCGATACTGAAGAGTTTCTGGTTGCTTCAGCAGCACTTTGAAATAACAACATTGATTAGCATTTTTGCTGCTTTCACAGTGTACCACATGCTCAAAGTCACTCTACAAATACTGCTTCCATTTTCTCCATCTGTTAAAACAACAGTCCTTCACGGTCCAGACTGTCAGCCCGCTGCCAGGACAAACATCACTGCAACCAGAAGTCGGAAGAAGAGCTCTTTAACGTATAGCCTGGTTCCCCGATCTAAAGTCAAACGGTGTGTGTGTTCCTGTACGGCGACATAACATGCTGTTCTCTTACCTGGCAGTTCGTTGTTGACGTTGCGTGCGGGCGGTTGGTTTGTGGTCCCAGACTAGAGGAGGAGAAACGGAAAACTTAACAGCTTGGCAAGTACGTCCCCGTGTGAAATAAAGGCATCTCTATTTGACATGCTCTTTTTCCACCAAGGGAATTTTCAGTCAGTAATTCCAAAACAGAGGATGTTAAAGACGAGCCTGACTCACTGGCTGCTAAAGTAACACAAATACCAGCCAGCTGCACATGAAGTGGCATTATGTACTCTGCATTTTGAGCCATTTTGATTAATAAAAAAGTATCACAGATATGAATTACTATAAAGCATGTCCAGGGCTTCATAGTAGCGGTTGTCAAGTCTTGAATTCAGGGAAGGTCCTGTCACAAGGACATTTCTTAGACTGTGGTTTAGTCAACTCACTTGCAGACTGTCCATTGGTGGTATCAGCATGACGAAGTTATCCGGAAAGCAGCCGGATCGTCCGTTTATCTCTCCCTCCCACCAGCCTTCATCTTCTGTTTCCTTCATACAAAGATTAAAGAGTCACGTTCGAAGCCCAAACATCGCAGTCCTCTGGGACGCCACATTATAAGAGGTTACAAAGCGGTCAAGGAAGGCGAAGCTGTCTTATTTGTATTTGCCATCTGAAGTAACTCGGAAGTCTTTTTTTTCCTTCTATGATTACATAAGATTATTGTCACTTAAATATGTGTGTCATGTTGTCCACCATGACACGTGGTTTCCTTGAAAAGGGACACAACTGGTTTAGCTAGATGAACAATTTGACACCGGCAACTACTTGGCAAGAAAAGCAATTGTACCAAAAGGAGTCTGTAAGCATTAGTGGAACTCATGCTAGACAGAGAATAACAATAAAATGTGCCCAAACCTTTCTCAGGATAACAACAGTGTCTCCTTTTTTTAGATCCAGCTCATCCTCTGTCTTTGCCTTGTAGTCAAACATGGCTTGGCAACACTCCACCACTGAGGAGACATTACATTACATTTCATTAAGGCAGACACTTTTATCCAAAGCGACAATAAGTGCATTCAACCAGGAGGGTACGGAGTAACAAGAATCATGTAGGTACATTAGTTTGAACTATGCCAAACCATTCCAAGTGCGAGTACATTAGCTTCAACTAAGCCATAGGGGGAAGAGATGACATGTTACGAACCAGAGTATGAGTTTTAGAGTATGTGACCAACACTATGATGACCAATCTTATCAGCATTGCAACGGTCACATCTCCACTTCAAAGATTAGCCGGGAAGAGGTGTGGAAGAGTGACAAACTGGAAATAAAAGTTTTAGACCTTTGTCCTCCCCTCTGACGTAAGCATTTATAAAGTGATTAATCAAGCCACGAGTATCTATGTTTGACCCCACCCTTAGGTTACCGTAAAAAGTACAGGAATTACACAGCCGGTATAAATAGATCCGTGTTGACGCTTTTTTTAAAATGCTGTTCAAAAATCCCCTTAGTGTTAATTCCATGATTGAGCAAACTAAATAAATGCAGTTAATAAAATGCCTTACCGGTTTTTGCTTTGTTCCTCACACTTGCCCTTTGAGAAATGCCCTTTGTGAGCACAAAAGGGACAATAAGTCAAAAGTTAACACCACATGCATTTCAGAAACAATATTTCTGCTTTACATACCTCCTTGTTGAAGACCGCGTCTGTGAGCTTAGGTCTTGACTTGCCCTCATTGTACTTGCTGTCTGTAAAAATAGTCAACCACTAATGAGTTTCGCTGTCAGAGAATACATCCAGAAAAACATGATTAAAAAGTGAACAAGAGATTTAGCTTTACCCACCTTTCGGGGAAACAAAAATCTCTTTGACAAAATTGGATGGAAATGCTCCCAGTTTGCCATTTTTCACCCCCATCCACCATCCATCTTCAATCTGTCATGTAGATCATATCAATGAGTAACAGAGTACAACAAGAAAGTATGTGAGAAGACAACACTTGCTCAAGCATGTCCACTTTACATTCCAGAGTTATAACCAGTTTGTTTTAAGATAATACTTCAGGGTATGTATGTCCATATCAACTCTTAATACTCTAAAGTCACTCTGTGTTTCTCCTAAGCTGTGATTTCTCTGTGAGACTTGCTTTGTCAGCATGGCAGAGAAACATAAGAGTGTGACTCCCAAATAATCCTTACACCTTATGAAAGACTCTTTATCTAGCCCGTCAAATTGGCTGAACAAACATTTAACCAACGCCCAGATTTACAATGTAGACGCTTGCAGGGAAGTGCACTGCTTCTGATAACTTAATAATAGGCTACCAAAGCTGTTTTGCAGAGCCTCATTGTTAGTTCATGTGAGTTTGAATGTGAGTGTTTGAGCAGCGATAGGAGGGAGTTGTACCTCGCGGAGGATCTCTATCGTCTCCCCAACCACCAGCTGCAGCTCGTCTTCATTCAAGGCGTTGTAGGCAAACGCAACTTCGCATTTCCTCGTCTGTTTCTTCCTCTTTGCTTGAAAGACAAAGAATCACCAGCCACATCAATAGAGACATTTGTAAAGTGTTTCATCTACTGGGAAAGCTGATGGGAAAGCTGACACTCAAAGCTCGATTCTAGGCGGTGTAGACAAGTCTCGACAGGAAAGTGCAAAGACTGCAATCACTCGACACTTCCAACATGCCTAATCCCTCGAAAAGACTCATACAATATAATTAGGATTTGTGCAGAGAGGATGTGGCTGACTTATATTTATAGTGTGCTTGATGCTGCACTGCTTTGCTGAGTCCATTCACCACCAACCACAATTTCAAACACTTGTGAACCATCAATGTTACAATAGGAAAACCAGCCTGATTTGAATAGCACTGTCAAATGTTTTCATTGTTTATTTTGAGTCGACTCAAGTTGCAAGCTGAGATAAGAAGGTTCACACTGCATACAGAACAGTATGTGCAGATTTCTTAACATGATAATTGTTCTAGTTATAATAAATGTAATATATTTATATATGATAGACTGACATAATGTGCCTTTGCAGGGCCAGAAGGCAGAACTACAGGTATTGTACACATTCAAGTTTAAAAAGAACATTTTATTAGTTGCAAATAAGTTTCATTGGACTGCATTTTACTTGTTCTGAGGCTCCGTGGTTCCCTCTTGCTGTCACCCATCAAACATACTGGCACCTCCTGTAATGACAAGGCATTTTGTAAGACATTTGGTTAACTGTAAACACACAGTACAGTACCAGTCAGCTGTAGGCTGTTTAGCGTCAACAGACCTTGGTGAAGTTAGCAGGGAAGATGCCTCTCTTTCCTCTCAGCTCCCCCTCCAGCCATCCCTCCTCGCTGAACTTTGTGACGTTTTTGACCACATCCCCCATCCTCAATGTGATCTCGTCTCCCATGGTGCCCTCGAAGTCGAGCAGCACTAGCACCTCTACAGTGGCGTGGCAAATGGGGCAGAAAATTAGACTCTTTGCACAAAGGCTGGTGTGCTGGCTTCACAACTGATGCGTCCTGACATTTGAAAACCAAGTCTAACATCCCTAAGTAGTGGAGGCTAGACAAGGGAATGGACTTTGAACCAATATAAATGATTGATACCTACTGTATGATTGATCTGTAATCATTTTATTATGTAAAAACATGTTTTCAATGTCAATCAGATGGCTCAAAAATAAACTAATTAAAAGAATCAAAGGTTTTCCTACAAAATAAATTGCAGACACTAATACAGGTATTCAATCCATGCAAATCATACACAGTACCACAACATTAGTACATTTGCATACCAATTTGATACTTCAAATAAAATCACCACCATTTGGAGCAGACAAAAAACAACTCAATATTTTCATTACTTCACATTTTTGTGTTTCACTATCAAATCTCCATTAAACACACAGTTTAGAAGAATAAAAACATCAAGCAACGTCCACCCATGTAAGAATAAATATTAACGCCGACTCACCCATGATCTCGTTTTGTCTTTCTCCCTCGAATTGGAATATGTAATGTCCACAAAAAAGCAAACAAAATCTCGAGTAGAAGGAGAACTGAAAGAGTCAAGTTCCTTCTTCCTACTTGTCAAACATTAACATTGAGCAACTTTTCCTGAGGCTATTCAAGGCAAGTCAACAGCAAGAAGTAGGATGGGTCAATGCAGAGAGAGAGAGAGTGCAATGGAGGGAGAAGGAGGAGAGAGAGAGGGAGGGGGTAAACAGGTAAGACAGGTTTATAGTGAAAGAACAGAGCTCCTCAGAGGCTTAGAATAGAGCATGACAACGTATGTCAGCACAATAATATTACAAGACAAAGTCAGCTTTGACAGGAAGCACAATTAAGCTTAAATGCAGTTCTGTTGTGTTCTTTCGTAGATTTCCATACTGTGTGTTCACTCAACTATTTTTCTATGTGTTAGGACGAGTGTGTGAGTATCTGTAACGTTGTTTTTGTACGCACTTAAAGGAAAAGAGGCTAGACAGTTCTAGAAAGCAGAAGGGTATCCAAGACAGAACTTTACAAACCCTTAGCGGATAAAAGGCATTTTATAAAATGTACTTTAGTAGCTCTCCCTTCCTTTTGCTTAACATGTTGCGTCACTATGCTCAGTCATTACTCAGCACTTTCTCATCTTTCCTGTTGAAAGCTAGTAAGCGAGACTTCTCCGTCTCGTTTTATTCATTGAGGAAAATCTCTTTTTGTCCTGTAAAGGTTTTCTCCTGGTGATACCGAGGGACAGCTCAGCCAAATAAGTAGTAAAAAGGTTTAAAAACTGATAATTTGGGACAAAAGCCCTTACTTCCAAATAAATAAGCATTTAGAGCAAATGTCTAAATTGTGCAAGACATGTATTCACCAATTTGTCTAGGCTTCTTGTAATAAGTCTTATATTTATACTTGGTAACCCAGCAATGTCAGAGGGCAGAACATGTGATTCAGGGTTTTTGAACTTCTGGTTGCATGTGCTTATGTCTGAATAATTTTATTTCGAAACAAAAGATGGCAGTGTCATCGGAGGACTTACAATTGCAAGCTGTGAGGGCTACAAGCCTCACAAACGAACACACATCCTAAAGGATAGATTGAGTGCACGCAATCTTGTTTAAAATATCTATTGTTAATTGTGTTGTGTGTAATCCTAATGTCAATGTCCTACAGCTCACCTTGCTCCTGGCAAAAGGCTGAGCTGATGGAAAACACCTGGTTTTATAGATGTGTCAGCTAATTGGACTACGCCATTCCTCTCAAACCCTGAGGGGTGTTTAAAGAGGCCACTCCATTTAAGCCACCCCTTTTTCGAGCCTCTTCCCCCTGCACACAACAATGGACTGGCCAGTAGTGCTTTAAATTCCTGCAGTGTGGAGATGAGGAGGGAGGCGGGGGTTATGTGAGTTACTCTTGGGCAGAAGAGCTCACAGGATGTCACCCATTTTTGTGTGTTTTGTTTATGCGTTAAATGCTAGATTGTGTCTGTTTATATCTACACCTTTTTCTTTAAACCTAATTGATTTTATTACCCATCTTAAAACTGTACATATATTTGGTAAATAAAATCCTTATTTTTGCACCTCCACCTGCATTCCTGATTTTTGCATACCATGGTCCTTCACACAAGCCATGTAGTTGTTTTCCTGGTCAGCTGATCCAATCATTTGTTTACAATGAGAAACAATTTGGGTGTTGTGACTCAGTTAAATACGGGCTGTTAATAGAAATTTGCAAACAGCAAGTACAGTTGTATTGTTCTCAAGATGTGTATTAACTTGATAGACTTCTTTGTTTGTTTACTATATGTTAAACCTCACTGGTATCAGTTAAAACAGGTGAACCTGTAGCTGCAGACATGCATCAGGCCACTGATTGCTTCATAATCCTAAATTGCTCAAAAAACATATAAAGGCAGACATTAAAGTAATCAGTGTCTCTTTAATTTACAGTCTCCAAGAAGAAAAAACATTATCAACATCTATTTAAAAAAAACAATATTCTCAAAGCAGGTGACACTTAAAACTGTGAGTCCGAATCTGTTGGCCTGAATTGTACAAATGAGACCAGCGGATCCACAGCAAGGCACTAAAATGTAAATGCAATTCAATAATATTGGCAGTTGTCCAAACACAGATGAGCCTTATTCTAGACTTCAAGTCATTTAGTGATGATAACTCTTTTTACTCTGTTTTCTAAACAAATGCACATTTTGAGAATTTTTACCACAATGTTGACACCGTTGGACACAACTTACATAAGTGATTAAATCATCATTGGCTTGTTTCAAAGCTCAAATGAAAAACACATCAGTGTATGTATGGGGGAATTCCTTTACGGAAGTTAAATTCTACGTAGCCAAGTACAATTATGTGTTTGGGAAAAGAGTATAATCACCACCAATATTATACATTGATTAGTGTTATCCACGATGAAACTAATAGCTACTGTAATGTAATTGTTTTGATGTTAAAATGTTTAGTGAGAAACACATAAGCCAGCTAGTTGTGTTGATCTGTTGGGTGTTGAACAAAGAAAGATTGTAGAGCATAACCTTTGACCCTTAACAGTTTGGTCCCGTGTCAGATCAGGGTCTTTGAAGAGTGTTGCATTGACCGAACAATGACGTTCTTATGTTAACATGACCTACAGTGTTTTTATTACTGCAATTTCAATCCAGATAAGACGCAGCTCAAAGCAAGAGCCTGTTTTTCCAGAACGTTTAACATTATTAATCTTGTAACCCACTCACAAAACATTTCTTCAGTTGCACAAGTATAAGGCACACGCAATTTTTTTTTTTTTTTAAATTACTCAAAAATACAAATTTCTTTTTTTTGACGCACAGAACATTTCCACTTAACCGTAAAAAGCTAAAAATATGTAACTTAAAACTACATTTTTATGAGAAACATCAATTCACCCTTTAAACAGTGCATCTACTAGCTATGAGTTCTATCCTTATATGGAAAATTGTTATGTTTAAAGTAAAGTCAGAATCTTACGCTGAAATCAAAGTTTAAAAGAGTCCATTGTGCTATGTAGAATCACAAAGTGAGATTGTTTAAAAGTGAAGAAGAAAATTAAGAATCTCAGCATCCTCCTTCCCTGCTCAAGTCTTCTCCCCTTCCATTCCTCCATCTTTATGGTCCTGTTGTCTCTCCTCTTCCTGAGCGCTGCCTTGCTCCCCGTTGATCTGGAACTTATCATGGGCCCTTTTGGGGCTGTTGGTGTTGGGGCCTCCAGCGGCTTTGCGGATGATAAATCGAGCTCTTCCACGCGAGGCGCTTCCCCGTCCGCGCCCTCGGTTTTCAAACCACTTGCACTCTGCTTCTCGTTCTCTGTCGTCGTGCTGAGAGAAAAAGGATAAAGGGTTGTCATTTCCAAACTTGAATTATAGATTATACAACACCATGTGGTTCATTCAAACAAAGATGGGAGGGCTGAATGGATATCGACCCTACCAAGTAGTATTTTCTGCTCTTGGGAGTGAACTCTGGGTCCCAGTCTTCAGCTTTTGGGTCTACTTCCATGTTTGCCATGGCGTTGCTTTGTGAACTGTTTCCTTGATTATTGCCTCCGTTCCAGCTCCGACCGCGTATTCGGACTTGCTGTGAACAGAGGATAAGGCAAGAAAAATCAGCATTTTAATTCATATCAATTTATGAATTTAAGTCAAATTGTACAGTAGGGCTGTGCGATTATGGCAAAAATCATAATCACGATTATT